>NC_135439.1:4672500-5032500 GCF_051991255.1 Vanacampus margaritifer | reverse complement strand
AAGTGCTAATGCTAGGAGAGAGAAAAAAAAAAAGTCAAGATGTTACGAGAAAATGTGAATCACATTATAATGCACAGCTTCAAATTGTTACAAGAAAATGATGTAACGTTAAAAATATGATCAAAATAAAGGATGATGATGATGGTTACAAAACTAAATGCGTAAGGTTAATAAAAATCATCATGTTACAAAAGTATGTTAAACTGTATGTTACGAGGGGAAAATTATGTAACATTCTAAAATCAAAGTCATAATGTTATTAAACTGAATGTACAGATAAAACAGTTACGTAAAAAAAAAAAAAAAACTTAGTTACAAAACCTTTTCTTTTCTTTTTTAAAACGGGCAAAAAGTTTAGTTCCAAAGTAAAGGTCAGAATCTTAAGAAACTTACACAATAAAAAGTACTAAAATTAAGTAGCAAAAACTCCTAACACTAAAAGGTGTAACATTACAAGAGAAAAGTCACACTGGAACGAAAGTCATTACTTTTTCTAATTTTTCAAACTTTTACAATCAAAGTTGTAATACTCATTTTTTTTTTTCCCAGTGTAGCCACATGACTTGTTTTGCTTCCACAAAGAGGAACTGCAATGAATCTGCCGTCACTACAAAACCTTTTCAAAGCGACAAAACTGAAAGAAGAAAAAAAGCAAGTTATTATCCCTTTTCTCCTTAAATGTCACATAGCGTATTATTCTCAAATCCCCGACGAGACGATTTAGATTTTTCCATCACGCCGAGCAAGAATTGCTGCTTGCCTCCTTTCTCGTCTGGTGCGAGACAACGTCCGTCCCCCATATGCGTCTCAGCGTGAATGTCGGAGGTAATCTTCAGAAATGTGCGCACTCACATGGCTGCGAAATAGCAGCTCATTGCTAAAAAAAAAAAAAAGGAAAAACTCTCACCACGGGCTGGAGTGACTAAAAGGAAAGCGTGCTGAGATCACCACAGGGGGTGTCTTGCGTCCTAAATCAAAGCCAGACGACCTCATTGGACATTTCAGTCGAAAGGTGACATTTTACAACTATCTCAAAATAATCGATTCCTACAGAATGAAATTTCAAAAAAAAAAACTGAAGGAATTGGAATAGTAGCATGTTTTTCCTAAAATAATATCAACTTACACTACGACTATAGATGCGGTTCAGATAATGGATGGATGAAAAAACAACTTTGCTAATAATTTGCGACTTTATTGCCATAATATTACGACTTAATTCTTGTTACATTGTGATTCGTTCTAGTCAAATTACAAAAGTTAACTTTTTTGGAACATGACAACATTTTTGGTCATAATATTTTTTTCATGTTACAATAAATTCTGACAATATTCCAATATACAATATTAAATTGTATCGGTCTACAACAATTTTGTCTTTATTTTGTTTTTGCGTAATTCAACTTATTTTTTCATGCCATTACTTTTTTCACGACAATTAATTTTCATTACAAGTTATTCTCATAACGTTCTTGCTTGAAGGGGCAGGCAACCCGAGAATATAAATTACGCAGAAAAATACACCCATTTTTATCCATCTCAGGGGCGGGGGCGGCCATTTTGCCACTTGTCGACTAAAAATGACATCACAGTTACTCAGGGTTCAGGTAACAACCAATCACGACGCAGCTTCAGAAAACTGGTGAGCCTTTGGTTGTCCTCCTTTGGCAATTTTAAGTGCCATAACAAAATGTTGACATAATCATGAAAGCTAATGAGACCACTTAACTTGAATTACTGACTTAGATTTCTATTTTTTTTGTCGTTTCCTAAAGAAATCATCCAAACAGACATGGTGCCCCTAGTGGTGCAAACCCACTCTTCGAGTTTCCGCTAAATAATACAATTTGCCTTATTCTGGCGACATTATCGTTTTCTCATAAATTGATGAGGTGTTTTTTTTTTCCATAAATCTACAACTTTGCCTGTGTACTTTATCTCATAACTTAATACGTTTTTGGGTGAAACATTACAATATTATTTATGCTATATTATTACTTACTCATTATATAACTTTTTTCATGGAAATTTACACAATTTTTGGTCATAGTTTAGCAACTTTTAACTCTTTGACTGCCAAAAACGTTAAATAACGTTTAGTAAAATCCTATGGAGGAGTGCCAAAGACGTTAAAAGACGTTTTTTTTCAAAACAGGTGAAACTAACCATTTTCTATTGTTGATTACTGAAAAACGGAATAAGATAGAAACAAACTTTTTGTTCTGATGAAAGATGAGAGTCCAATCTTTCATTTGGTAGTATGTGTGTTTCCATAGTCCAAACACATCATTTTCTATGGACCTTGAAAGATCAGTCAAAAATGCTTAAATCGGCTGGCACCCACGGCATCCCTTTTCTGAAAACGTCTGGCAGTCAAAGAGTTTAAGGGATGGCATTAAGCCTTTAGTCTTCTAAATTTACGAGATTTTTTTTTTCTCATTCTACTGCAGCTTTTTTTTTTTTACCCGCACTTTTTTTTTGTCCTAACATTACTACTGAATTTGGTGGGTCACTGCTGGCTGGAGTTGTCTCAATGCAAAATTCCACTTTTCCATAATGGCATTTTTGCAAAATAAAGCAAAAGAAGAATGGCACATGTGACATTTTGCATTCGCGATAACACAGAATTGACGTCAAATTTTACAATGATGTCTGCAAGCAGCTGAAGGCTTGTATGACTCGGCAAAGAACATTTGTCTGCGTCTCACCTTTAGTATCTCATTTCTCACACTCTTCCATTGTCTTACACGCACACACGCACACACAGACACGATGATAAGATGCTGTCTCAATGTTAACGTGATAACTGCAGCATCTCCGTGAGGAAACGTCAAATAAAGTGGGAGTCGGGGAAAAGAAAAAAATCATATTCATAATAATCTGCCTCAGTGTGTGTGTTAGGAAGAAAAAGGTCGTAAATGTCTTCAAATGTCATTTTATGTTGCTACTCTTTTAGAAAATATACTTAATGCATTCCAGCACTCCATTAAGGCTTTTTATTTGCAAATTGACAAAGCGGCTTTGTGCTTTTAGGCAAAAGACTCACAAAACTATCTTTTTATGCTGATATAATTGTTTTGTGTACAAAAATTAACTAGAGGGATTCAAATTTTAATGAGTGCCGAAAGTTCTTTAATTTTTTTTTCCAGATAAAATTGCCAAGATATATGGTTGAAAAACCATCCTATTGCATTAATAAAGAGACAGAAACAGATGGACAAATGTTGACAGATTTATTTTTATATTTTCTGCTATTCACGAATAGTAGGGCTCCACTATGCAAATAAAAAAAGAAAAGAAAAGGAGGTTGAGACATAAATTATCTCCTACAAATTCTGCCTAGCAACAAGTGCCTCTACAAAACATGTGACATCTGTTGTACTTCATGAACGACATGTACAAACAAATAAATCAATAAAATTGTGAGCGAGTCCTTGAACGTCAGAAGGTGCCCCCCAAACATCTGAGATGATCAATTGGATTAAATGCACCCTAGGGCAGACAATAAGAAGAATTCCTGACCACAAAATAAAGATGGGTGGAGCTTGCAAGGTGACCTGACAGGAGACCACAAACATCCTTGTCACAATGTCATCAGATATCGTGCATGAAGTGTTTCACATGATTAGGTGACACATGGATGTGAGGACACAAAAAAAAAAAAGAATTGATTGTGTTGTTATCAGATGGATGTTCTCAGGAGGACACAAGCATCAAAGATTTATTTGTCCTCTTTGAAAGAGCTAATCAACCACTCGACCGCTAAATCAAGAAACGGGGGGAAAGCTCACATAAAAAGAAACATGACGAGACTGGATCATCTCGACACGTGACAGCAACAACAAAACAATGAACAGAGAGAGGTTGAAAAAAAAAACTGTGATCTAATGGTGCATTTAAGGAAGGTGTGAACCCGGAGTGTCCCATTTCCGAACTCAAAGCGTTCGAGGCAAATGTAAACAACATCGATGGCTGATTCCGATCAATTGTTTTGGTTAACGCAGTCATTCCAAATCACTTGTTATGTGAACGTAATAGCAAATAACTAAATTAGAGTAGCGAGAAATAAATATCGGCCTAAAATCTTGTCAATTATGTTTTGCCATTCACAGTCTGTCTCTCTACGGGGGTCACCGTTGTCGAGTGATGGTCGGTTAAGTTGGGCTCCTTTTTTTCCTGACTTCACAACTCGGATCTCTGAGTTCAAAGGTATATTACTTCCCAGTATGTCAGAACGAACTAACTAACTAACTAAGTTAGTTAGACTAAACAAACTAGTTAGTTTAACTAACTACCTAACAAACTATCCAACTAATTTCTTGGCACTAAGACTGGGGATGTTTATTTCCTAATTTTTACATTTTGGAGTGACGGTCAGTCAAGTTAGGCTCCTTTTTTACTGACTTCACAACTCGGATCTCTGAGTTTAAAGGTATGGTTACTTCCTGGTATTTCAGAACTAAATAACTAACCAAGTTAGTTAAACTAAACTAACTAGTTTAACCAACTAACTAGCTAACAAACTAGTTAACTCATTTCTTGGCACGAAGACTGGGGATGTTTATTTCCTAATTTTTACATTTTGGAGTGACGGTCGGTTAAGTTGGGCTCCTTTTTTTCCTGACTTCACAACTAGGATCTCTGAGTTTAAAGGTATGTTACTTCCTGGTATTTCAGAACTAACTAACCAACCAAGTTAATTAAACTAAACTAACTAGTTTAACTAACTGACTAACTAGCTAACTAATTTCTTGGCACGAAGACTGGGGATGTTTATTTCCTAATTTTTACATTTTGGAGTGACGGTCGGTTAAGTTGGGCTCCTTTTTTTCTGACTTCACAACTCTGATCTCTGAGTTTAAATGTATGTTACTTCCTGGTATTCCAGAACTAACTAACTAACCAAGTTAATTAAACTAAACTAACTAGTTGAACTAACTGACTAACTAGCTAACAAACTAGCAAACTAATTTCTTGGCACGGAGACTGGGGATGTTTATTTTCCCAATTTTTTACATTTTTGAGTAACGGTCAGTTAAGTTGGGCTCCTTTTTTTAGGTACGCCCAGGATTCTCGCCCCCCCTCTTCAAACTGGCGTTCCTGTGCATACTTCCTGGTATGTCTGAACTAACTAACTAACTAACTAAGTTAACTAATTGCCCGACTAACTATCTAGCTAACAAATTTCTTGGCATAGTGACTGGGAAGGTTTTTTTCCTAATTTTGATATTTTGGGGGTGGATTAGAGTTTATAATTCACACGAGTTTCTCCGAAGAGGGTTAAATAGGGTTTATCAAGTCGCTGATTAATTGGGGGCCTTGTATTTAATAGAGTTGAGGCTACAATTTGTAAAAATCAAAAAAAAAATCTCCCTGTGTAGCGGCACGGGTGTTTATTTCCTCAATTTCAGCAAGGCATAATAGCGTGCATGGTTTGTTTCTTGTTGCCTCGCTCTATAAATGTCCACATTGAATGTGGCTTCGACTAACGTCAACTCGAGCTGAAAATGTAGCCACTCGACAGTCGACACCAATCAACGACACAGCACTGAATGAATCTCTGTCAAGGTTACTTCACCAGCAAAACACATTTTTGTGTATAAGCAGCCGCTTAGAAATAATCTCCCGCAGTACACCGCAGATCTTGGCAGCTATCTCAAACGCCACAGGAAGTGACCCTCAAATGGTAATAAACAGACAAGTACACGTATAGAACAACAACACATTAGTTTGTGTTGTTTTCCTTTTTCATTGGCCTTCCCTGAAGGGGTGAGATATGATAAGTTAACACAAAAAAAAAAAAAAAACAATACAAATAAAGTCCTCTTATCAGTTCATTTTTAAATAAGTCACCTCCAAGCTAAAAGTTCAAGTGAAGTCAAAACACATTAAATCGAATAAAGCCCAAACAAAAACATGTTTTGGACAAATCTGTGAATTTAATTAATATGTTTGCTTAAATATGATGCCGGTACACAAAGCGGTTCACCGCCTCAGAGTGCACAACGCTGGATTTAAATGGCGCGAGTGCACTTTGTGACTATCAATTATTGCTCAAGTGGAGCCGCTAAAATGAGCGCCTATTGTGTTGGTTAATGGGAACACAGACAGGCGTCAGTCTGAAGCTTTTATGGTTCGATTCAGAGCCAACCCATTTGTCCCCCCACTGGAAATTGCATTCAAATAAATGAGAATATAAGTGCATGTAATCAGGTGTTTTTGAAAGGAAAAATTACAAACACAAAAAACATCCATATAGCCATAAAAACTGTGACGATAAATAAATAAATACATATAATATGATATGTATTGGAGGTTTGTTTATCAGTGTTTTGTATATAATTGTTTGATTTTACAAAAAGGATGTTGACCAGGATGTTTAACTCTTTGACTGCCAAAAACGTTAAATAACGTTTAGTAAAATTCTATGGAGGAGTGCCAAAGACGTTAAAAGACGTTTGTTTCAAAACAGAGGTGAAACTAACCATTTTCTATTGTTGATTACTGAAAAACGGAATAAGGTAGAAACAAACTTTTTTTTCTGATGAAAGATGAGAGTGCAATCTTTCATTTGGTAGTAGGTGTGTTTCCATAGTCCCAACACATCATTTTCTGTGGACCTTGAAAGATCAGTCAAAATGCTTAAATCGGCTGGCACGCACGGCATCCCTTTTCTGAAAACGTCTGGCAGTCAAAGAGTTAATAGAATTCTAGCGGCGGAGAAGATGCCAGAGGGAAAGTGTCCATTTTCAAGAAAAAAAATGTGCAGAGTTGTGGGAACTATTGAGGAATCATGTAAATCAACGCCATTACCCTTAAGTGTGTCTAGCACCTCCTTGAACAAGTATTGCAAGCTCAAATGTGGTCCTATCAGTAAAAGACGCAAGCCGTACAGATCTGTGCGGGCATTCCTACAACGCACTTAAAAGAGAGCATGACTCACGTGTCCTGCAGGCTTGAAAGCGATGCAGTGACGTCCGCGTTGTCCAAAACGCCGCTTGCTCTCGCTCGTGACGTCACACCGCATCAAAGCACTCTCCGATGATCTTGGCCCCAAACGACGCGGCCGCTCTGACGTCCCCTTTGCAGCTGAGATGAATACACCATCTCTATTTGTATGCGGCCTAATTCACATGTAGTGGAAAATGTACTTTTTAAATGATCGCACTGTATATAAATACGGTAGTCGGGTAAAGTAAATATTTTATCTGCCCACTGTAGTTCTGAAAATGTGTCTGTAAGAGAGCTATTCTGCACTTCCGCCCCACCCTGACAACAGTGGGGCTCATTTACATAGTAACTGCCCCCATACTAGGTCACCCACAGCTTGGCTGGGTGAAGATCCAGTGCCACTTTCAAATGTAATGTCTGAAACTCATCAAGCAGAGACACTCGCATCTCCCAAGGGTCGAACACCCCCTGCTCTCATGTCAAAGCCAAATAGTAAACACAGGTGCATTGCGTTTTTCAAATTTACAAATTGGCGTTGGCTAACAGCTGTACACTAAAAACAGTTGGATCAAAAATAACCTAACTATGGGTAAAATGAAAAATGGACCAATTCTGTGCTTGGATTTATTTGACAAAACTTTGAGTCAAGAAATGGGTATTTTAGTGTAAAACAACTCATAGATATTGGTCATATCCTTTACCTGGGTCAAAAAATTGCATAAAACAACCCAGAAAGCTGAGTCAAATTGACCCATAAAGTGGATCGGTCCATATTTGATCCATAATTGGGTTACTTTTGACCCAACTGTTTTTAGAACGTAGCTTTTGATAAGTAGCGCACACTTGATTGTCCAGTGAAGTTGCCGACACACGGGCATGGGGTGGGGCATGTGTGTTTAGTGATGTAGATATGTGCCTCATACACACTATGTAATGTATGAAGTGCTGCCTCCACGACTGAAAATGCTTTCGAAACGAAAGCCATTGGCCCAACATCATATGTCTGTCCATCCATCCATCTCACCACTTTTAGTTCTGCTTTGTGGTTCCCCTCAACTCATTCACTCCCAGCCATTTTCACTGAAGCAACCCCCTTCGCTCTGGATTTTGACTGATTTGGCAAGATCCACAGGATATTTTTGTTCTATTGGTATGAAAACATGGAACCTAGCAAAGAAAGGAAAAAAATCTGAGGAAAATAAGTATATTTGTATCTGTTTTTTATTAGCATTAGCATTAGCATTAGAATATAGTTTAAGTTTCATTCATTCACAAACCAGTCAAAAACACCAAGGAAAATATTTTTTTGCAACATGGCCCTGGCTGATCTCTTATACTCTGCTGCCACCTGCTGGCCGTTTTTTGGAGTAACTACAATTGCTTCAAGCGACCTCTGCATGTCACGAGCTAAATCAAAGCCTTCTGTATGCTCTAGCATAAAAAATAAAAAAAACGTTAAAACGTTTGCATATGTGTTGGGAAGTGCAGAGCAAAGTATTAAAAAAACTTATTTATACGTTTTTGGGTTTGAATGAGTTAGTAAGAGCTAATTTCAGCAAGTCAATCACAGGCACGTTATTAAACACCAACGATTTGTTTTCAATTTTGCGGGGAAAATGCACAATATGCATGTCACCTAAATCACATTTTCTGTGCAGGTTTGAATGATCAGTACAGAAATCAGAAGGAGAGATGCAGTAATGAATGTCAAAAATGTTTGTATGTCAACATGTTTCATAAGTAGAAAGCCCTTCATGGAGTTGGTATGCAATTGCTCATCAAACAGCCAATCAGAATTCTGTCCATTTTGTTTTGATGGCAGCACAGATTTGTTCCTGCTAGGGAATGAAAAATGTCTGCACTCTTGATGAAAGTGTCCCGTTTTCAATTACATCCAAAGAAATGGATGGCTGATTGCCTCAAACTACGCTTTTGGTGCAGGTATAAATGGAACTTGGCTGTGGTGACGCAAACCTCACTACAGAGGTGACAATCTTGCAGGCATCGCCAGCACCAAAGTGCACGATGGCTGTCATCAGTGTAGCTCACCCCGGCCCCCCTCAACCGCCCCCCCCCCCCCCCCTGAGTGCGTTCAGCTCTCTTGTGGCTTTCCAGGAAGCGTGATAGAAGCGACTGTTTATGTTTGCGTGACAAGTTGCTCCACACAAGTGCGCTTGATTGACAATAAAGAGCTTGCAGCCACGTGGGAATACATTAAGATGCTGGAGAACTTACTGTATATATCAAGTGCAATTCAGTACAACTTGAGTGTGTAAGGGACCATCTAGTATTGTACCCTAATCAACCCGCCGTGGAATGTTCAAAAGCACGCAAATTGAGGCCATGCTTCCCGCCGAATATTAATTGAATTAAAAAGCAATTTATGAATTTTCCTCATGTGAGTAACTATCCGTTCAACCATCCCTTAAATGTAGAAAGTGTGGGACAAGTGTGTCAACCTTGAGGGACACCACATTCCACCATTTTGCTCTCTGTTAAGCATGAATTCATTCCTTATTTTCCAATATGAGATTAATAAAGCCTAATCATGCATCCATCTGTTAAATTGAAACGTACGGAAACGAAAAGTCAACCTTGGTGGACGCCTCATTTCATCATCATTTCATTTTTCTATCCACTTACCTTGTTAATTATTTCATTTAAAAATATATAGTTCTGTAGTGAGCATTCATTCATTCGTTCCCTATCTGCCTTTACGCTACATCTGTTCCATCTAGATGAATAAATCTGGTACCTACAAATGACCCTTGAGGAATGCCACCTTTAACCTTACAGCTCTTTGATAACTATGTATTACTATCTCGGTGAATGTCATTTCCGAGTCTATAAAGTTACTGATAATGTAAGTAGCAGTAGTACTAGTAGTAGTAGTAGTAGTCTTGGATGACAGGTCATCTACAAGATAACCAAATCATTCACACAATCTTAAATCAGATTCAACACAATGACTTGATGACCTAATCTGAAACTAAACACAACTAATATATACATTTGAAGTGATATCAGAGACATAAGAAAACCACTGCCTCATACAATTAAAACAAAAAACAAACAAACAAACAAAAACATCCATTTTGCATAAATTACATCATGAAGTCATTACTGCTACCACAGCAGCCGAGCATTAAAATACGGTGTCCTTATGTGTCATCCTTCACAACCTCAGGCTTCGAATGTTGTTAACCCACCCGCGTCTTTATGTATTAATGGCAACCCTTTCAGCATTATTTACTGGAGATTATTCCTGGAAACAAACGAGACAGATGTGCATTTTAATCATTTTTACCTCCTTTCTACTCTTATTTTCAGAACGTTTTCCTGGAGAGCAACGACACTTTTGGCCCACTTTTGTGCATGAGCACATTTGTAAGATGGATACAAATGCAGAATAAAGGCACCGACATTTCCTGTGATTGGAACAGCCGATTATTATTTGATTTAAAAAAAAAAAAAAAAAACATTTATTAAATTTTTTTTAATTGATTTGTTGGATTTTTTAAAAAAAAAAAAAAAGGAGAGCAATGATGATGTCAAATCGAATTAACAATACTGAGCTCTCCTGTAAAAAAAAATGAAAAAGAAAAAAAATATATTTTATTGCGACCTTCACATTTAGTGGTGTTCTATGCAAAAACGGCAGCCATTAAATGAGTAGACTATCAATCAATCTATCTACCTAGCTAGCTAGCTAGCTAGCTAGCTACTGAAGACATTTAACATTTTCAATTTGATGTTTTACCGTTTTTGAATTTACTTATAGGCATATCAATGTGATATAATCATGAGTGTTTAAAAGAATACAGTGGGATGGTGATTTTGTGAACTTTATTTGATCTTCGTACCCTCAATGCTGTTGGAGGGGGAATGTGCATGATGTTGTCAGAGTCTCTTGTCATTAGAGACGGAAGGTCTGGGGTCAGATCTTGATTACATCTGTTCCCCCAATCAAGAAGGGGAACTATATAAAGATGTCTGTTTACCATCAACATTACACCTTTGTTCGATCTAGAAGATGACATGTCAGTCCTTTGTTCAATCAAGAGCCGGGAGGCGGATCCTTTTATCCTTTGGTTATAAATGAGTTGATGTTCTGTAGACTGTTACACACTTGGGGGGTTCATATCGCATTCAGATGTGGGTGTCCTAACTGTGTCTTTAGAAGCTTCTAAATAAATCCTTGCAAGGAACCTTCTTCATCAGATCTCGAATACAATTATTTTGGACACGCAAAGATTACACTTAATATAGTAATCAAAATATTCCTTCACTATCTACCTAGCTAGCGGTCTACAGTTTTTGTCTAGCTAGGTATTTTATCTACAATAAAGTTGTTATTTCAGAGCCATGTAATTTGTAATTTTTCACTGATCCTTAAACTTGACAGGAATGCAGTACTATATCCAAAAAGAACACCGCAAATTTTGATTTTGGGAGGTTAAGGTAGCCCGGGCCAAAATATGTCATGTGTCATTTTAGCGCTCATGCAACATGCAAGAATCCTACAACTAAAAAAAAAAAGAGCTAGCAATGGTGAATGTTGACACAAATGTATCAATAGAAAAAATCTTTTTTAAAAAGACAATATATTTCAAAAATTATTCAGTAAGATGAAATATCGATCCCCAGGAAACAAGGGTTAAGATAGCCAAGTTTCCCACACATCCCCCCCATCATCTTCGGTATATTGCAATCAAAAGGTGAAAAATGAGTATATCACAGTGCCTCCTTAATGACTGCATGTATGCATGATGTATTCATTTAATAAAAGTACTGCAGCAGATCATTAGCGCCCCACTGATCCACTGGCTCGCACGCCAAATTCAAATCTTTAGCAGGGCCTCGCCGGCCTCGCAATGAGAACAAACACCTGCGATCCAAGTCACACGTGTTCCTTTCCAACATGTGAGAATGTTCTGTATAATGTTGCCGCAAAAATGGAATGAAAGAGGAGGAATTTCTAAGAAGGTGCTCCGTCAGTGTCGAGGTGACGACGCAGAGAATAATGGATTCCCGGCAATGAAATAGGCAACATGACAGAAAAAAAAAACGCACGTTTGTGGTGAAGACGGCTCGTGAAGAAGCGCACGGAGCATTCATTAAAGTGCCTCAGCAGCGGCGTAAGCGAGGAATAGTAAGCCTGGCCTGGAGGTACTCTTGGAAATTGTTTTGATCAAATTGGATATTTTGGGAAGGTGGCAGAATACCAAAGAGGTTTGGTAAAAGGCAAACGAGGCTGGGCGGAGGTACTGCACATACCACAGCTGACTTGAATTCAAGTTCATCCAAGGATTCTTGGAAGATTTTTTTGTTAGGCTCGCCACACACACAAGTTACGCGGCGGAAACTGGCAAGGGATTTGGTACGGGCGGCAGCTGCCACCCCGTAAAACCGCCTATGACTGTCGGCCAATGGTTTTACTGCGGGTTGAATTTTAAAAATCGCCGGTGCATGGTGTCACAACACTGGAGATGTAAAGGTCAAGCAGCGTCTACGTTGCCATATGCGTGAAATTGTATAACTTAAGTCGGTTATTTTTTGCAATATACAATATACAAATGTCCCAAACTGGACATTCTCTGTCTTTTACACCTTTTCTTCCGGATTTGCGTTTACTGCTCAACAGTAGCAATCAGTGAGGAAAAAATAATAACCACATAATTCCACGATGTGATATCAGGTCAGATATGTATGATATAAGAATGTGCAATACATTGAAGCTGCAAAAAAAGTGAACCGCAATATGACTTTGGACGACTATCTCTAAACGTGCAATAAACAGCAGTTCAGCATTCATGAATTTGTCTATTTACAGATTTTTGGGTGGGAAACCATCCTCCTTTATTCACTGAAAAACTCGCCTGACTGTTTTTTTGTGCCCAGGCCAAAGCCATGTCTAATATAAAAACCTTGTTTGGTGCCATCTTGTGGCCAAGCAACTAAGCTCAAGCTTAATTTAGTCTGGGCGTGTGTTGGCGGCATCTAGTGGCCGCTGTACCCAATTACAAAAGTTTTTGGTGTTGGCATTAATTACTTTCAGGTAGTGATGGGAAAATGAAGCTTCATGAAGCACTTGCGATACTTTTTGACTCCTCAAGATGGCACTCGTGATTCAAAGATGCAATGCAAACGTAATCAATTTTTAATTGCACTTGCCTTTATCCTTAAACCAAGAGCGCCATCTAGAGGAGTCAAAAAGTATCGCAAATGCTTCATGAAGGTTCATTTTGCCATCACTACTTTTAGGTTTACGCTATTCACAGCATGGCATTGCTTGTTATATTGATTTTATGTTTTTGAAAGTGTCTACCTATTCTCATTAAAAACTTAAAACATTGCCTTTTTTTCTGGTTCTACTCTATTTAGCATTTTTTATCAGCCTTTGGCGCAGTGCCATTCCGGTTTTACATTGCGCTTTAAATGGAACTCCTCTGGCTTATTATTGCACTATACCGCAGCTCTGCAGCCAGCATGAAATATTAATTCAATTCATATTCTGCCCCTTGTTTGCTCTCTTATTCCATCACATAGCATTAGGACATCCTTCACTTAGCGAACACCCCCCGCAATTGATTGGGAAGGACGAAAAAAAAAAGACAAAACGATCCAAAAAGCAAACCACAAATTTGCAGAGGGACAAAAGAGACATTAGTATTTGACGGTCTAAGTCCGCCGGGCTTAAAACGGTGGGTGATTTGTGATGACAGTAAACCCCGATGTGTCTGTCTGGGGGGTGGAGCAGATGTGCACAGCTGGTTGTGAAAATGCAAGTCGCATCCAGACGTGTCATTAGCATCAATTATGTGTAGGTGTGTATCATTACATGGATGAACGGCCATCAAAGTGGTGCACATGCATTTTTTTTTCTTTTTTTTTTGCTGTTGTGAGTCTTGTAAATCCCCTTTAATTGCCATTCGCCAAACCAGAGATGTGAAATAATTGCCACCTTAACTTTTAAGTTCAAAATATTTGTATTAGGCTTTGAGAACTTTTTTTTCCTAGGCATGCATTTTATGTGCAATAAATGAACTGAATCATTATATAAAGGCTGAGTTTGCAGTATTACAACTGTGAGTCAGATTTGAATATACTGTATCCTCAATTCTCCATTTGTCTCATTTTTGACACGCGATCTCCAAGTTCCCATCCACAGCAGCCAATTTGACATCATCCGCAAGTGGAGATCTCGCAAATGTACTTTTTACATGTTGACGTCGCGTCTCTCTCTGTACTGTACTTAAAGGGAAGGAGGGGAGCCGCTTCAATTGGCCGGGAGTCGGCTGCATTCCCTCTCACAGCGGCTCACAATGGTGGAATTAACCTGACAAAAATTGCTTCCCAGAATTAGGAATTTGCTCCTCAAATTAATCTATATGCACACACACAAACCCCCCCCCCCCCCCCCCACACACACACACACACACACACACACTATAACTCACGTCACAGATATTAGCAAGGAACTTTCAGGGATGTTGGTTTTCCAACAGTCATTTCATGGATCGCTGGGGTGGGGAAGAGAATATTTGCCCTCTCTCTCTCTCTGATAGTGAGGCAGGCCGTCAAGCTGAAGCTCAATGTCGTTTTAGGAAAGGCTTCTCTCCTCTGGAAATCACTTAACTCCTAATACCTGTCGCTGGCTCCACAGAGCAAGCGGGCTAGTCGGCGTGCATGACACTTGTACAGCTGCCGCAACAAGACTGACACAAAGTCGGTTTTTCGTTGCAAGAATTTAGCCAACATTTGCCTGTTGAAGTTGAAATGATTTGACAGATGTTCCATAGTCAACAATAAATAAGGAAATATGGGATCTGAAACTATACAACAGGCAATGATTTTAAGTAACATATCAACTTTATAAACTGTGATAAAAGTAACAGTCATAAAAAAATGGTACTCATTCTTAACTTTAATACTGAAGCTGATATGTGGAGGGGAAAAAATGCATCAGACTTTAAAGTGTCAAGTAACGTTACCCACAGCACAACGTAAAAACAAGCCTCACATAAAAGCCAAATAAAAAGTAAAATGTGCTTGGCTGTAAAATGTAAACAAAAAAAATGCTATCCTTGAATTCAAGAGGGGCCGCCAAAAAGGCAAAGAAAAAACAAAGTGTATAACTGTAAATATTGCAACAAAATATAATAACAAGGGAAGCTGTTTGTTGAGGCTTGCACAAACCCAAAGAAAAAGAAAAATGTGCATAACTGTAATGCAAAGATGGCAAAAACACTCATTTTGATAGCATGTGATTGGTGATTCCTTTTAGAATAACTGTCTACCCAAAAAGTCACAAAAAGCGCAACAAAACACAGATTATATATATATATAAATAAAGGGAGCATGTTCTTGTTTCAGAAAAAAGAAAGCCAAAAAAAAAGAAGAAAAGCCAAAGAAAAAGCTTTCAAATGCAATTATAACAAAAAGCTAACATTGATAACATTGTCCCTGATATTGGCTTACAGGAAAACTCTTGTATTTTTACTATTTGTGAAAGTAATTGTCAGCCATTGTATACACGTTTGTGTATGTGCGCACATGCACATGCGTAGTGAACATAGCAGAGGGTCACTTGCAGGTCACGAAAACAGACTCCCATTCAGAGACGTTCGCATTTTCCGACAGCACTTGTCCAAACATTGCGTTAAGGCCCTACGTACACACACACAAAAAATGTCCTCACATGCTGTCCTGCATATTGAGTCCATTATCACCTTCTCCGGCTCATTTTTGGACCATTAAGCAGTAACTGATGCGCCTCATGGTGCAAAGAAACGTCAAATCGGCTCACCTTTAAACAAATGATGGACACCAAATAGCATTTAAATTGGTGAAGCTGTTCCTTTGAACTACATTCAAGTTACCGTAGACCAGTTAATCCAATCCAAGCAATCACATGGGTGGTTGGAAGTGACCTTTGAATACAATGCTTGCATCACACACACGTGTTCGCCAGTGTAGCATTAAAACTCATTTTGAAAGCCAGTTTTTAAGGTTACAACATTTGCTTTTCTGCCCACTGTAAGACCCGTACATGAAGTGACACTCATTGGTGTAGCGCACATCCGCTACAGCAGGTGGCAGTGGCGCTCTCATTTTCAGAGTGCACAAGGAGAATTAGCTCCTCTGAAGAGCTGTACGTACAAGAATTTTATGGATAAGTAATGCTATTTGTAGTTGGGGGCGGAGAGTTGAGTTGAGGGGGGGGGGGGGGGGGGTATTATTTTCCATAAATAATAATAATTGAGAAGCACTGCTATGAGGCAAGCATGTGTAACGTGAGGGTTCGTTGGCGGTTAACGGAAGCCGGATGGAGACGGATTTCTTCTAGAACGGTTTACTGACAACGTTTAACAACGCTTCCTGACAACTCATCAGCTGACCAACAATAACCAATCAGGAGCTCGCAAACTTTAGGCAAATGCAAGTGAATGAGAACGGCATATTCAACATGTCGATTTAGCTGCTTGTATTAAAAAATAAGAAATACAAAATTGTATAAATGTGTAAATAATAATTCTAGAAATATAAATGTAAAAATCTTACTCATTTCTGAATCTTACACATGTTAACCAGTGACTCACCATACTGCCTCCAATTCATTCTGGAAACTCCCAAAAGGTCGGGAAACACTGTTGCAATATGATCCCGTGTATCCTAAAGTCTTCATTTACACAAATATGAGAAAACCGCTCAAAGTTCAAGTCTACAGCAAACTACAAATGCCACAGTGCACACATTGTTGAAAGATCAATGTTTGGATCAGAGGTGTACTTGGCTTTACGTGGTACGAGCAAAGCAAGCTAGAAGACAGCAGCTTTGACATTCGAGAAAGGTGATGGGCCAGACTGCCTGGTGCGCTGCAAGGTCACATTAATTGCATGCAGCCTGCGGGGGGGCAGGCAAACGCACGCACACACAGACCGTGAAGGCTGTGTCTCTGCGTGTCATCACACACACACACACACGCACACACACACACACACACACAAGATGTGAACTAAAGAAGCATGTCAATAGACTCTGAGGACTCAAAAATATAGAGAAGTGGGACCACTTGCTGGAGACATCCTCGCACTGACGAAGTGCCCTTTTGCAAGTTATTGAATATTTGGGGCGGGTCGACAAAAAAAAAAAAAAAAAAAAAAATCAATAGAAGTGCAAATGATATAGATATATGGTACGTGTGTATTGAATTTCTCCAGGGTGCCAGTAATGCGGCCAGTAATCTTCCTCTGGATGGACATATTGATATTTAAGTGGCACCAGCATACTGCTCTGTGATTATTCACCCCAAAAGTTTATGGATGAATGCTGCCTAGAGGATTTTATATTACAGTAATTCAATATAGTTCCATACATAGCACATTTGGATTCTACAGTGCTGTATATGATTCCCTACACCGAGACTTCTTACTGTAGTTCAAATCCCATCATAGCTGAAAGTAAAATGAAAATTCTGCACATATTCGACAATTTGCACGTGAATTGTGTTCAGTTTGAGCAGAGAAAGAGCGCAGAAAGAACCGAAAAAGTTATCTGGTCTTACCTTGCCAATAGAAGATGCTGCCTGGACGATCACCCCCCCCACCCCGCCCTCCCTCCCTTCCCCACAACTGGTGAGGCGAAGAGCACAACAATGGTTGTAGTAGTGAATGTGCGGATACGAGGAGAAGAAGAGTGCGGGAAAAGCGACAACGTGAGCTGCGGCGTGGAGGAGGAAGAGGAAGAAAGTAGAAGAGGAGGAGGGCGGATGCTCCTGCAGGTCGGCTACATGCGGTCGGATCGGCTTGATTGCGATGCTCCGGTCCCTCTCCCACCCCCACTCCCTTTTAAAAAACTGTCATGTGACCGCCATGTGATCAGTGAGCATGCAACGGGGCCCACCTCCTTACATTTGTGCATTAATTACGCAGTACAATCCCGCGCACTGGCTACGGATTTACGATGTTAGCGGCAGCCTCGGGAAAGATGAAGGCTGAATTTGTTTACATTCAAGCGCCTGGCTTGTAGTCACTTCATTAGTTTTTAATTTATCTCAAAAGGGGAATTTCCTCTCTCATGTGTGTGGTTTATCTCAGATAGTGCAAGTCAAGGTGATTTAATCAGCTTGTTGGATTGGTTTGTCTGTCAGTCAGTCAGTCAATTTGTCAGTCGGAAGGCCACTCGATCAGTCAGTGTGGTTTTGCAGTTATTCGGTCGTCTGTCTGCCCGTCAGACAGTAGGTCAGTCACCCAGTCAGCCTGCCAATCAGTGAGTTAGTTGGACAGTTAGTCAGAGAGTTATTTAGTTAGTAATTAGGTCACTTGGTTAATAAATCATACAATTCCTTTCGTTGAATGGTTGTTCAGTCTGTATGTCTGCCAGTCAGTCAATTTGTAAGTCGACAGGCCACTCGATCGGTCAGTGGGTCAGTGTGGTCTGCCTGCCTGTCAGACAGAAAGTCAGTCACCCAGTCAGCCTGCCAATCAGTGAGTTAGTTGGGCAGTCAAGTCAGTCAGTCAATTTGTCAGTCAGTAGGCAACTTGATCATCAGTCGGTCTGTCTGTCTGTCTGTCTGCCCGTCAGACAGTAGGTCAGTCACCCTGCCAATAAGTGAGTTAGTTGGGCAGTTAGTCAGAGAGTTATTTAGTTAGTAATTAGGTCACTTGGTTAATAAATCATACAATTCCTTTCGTTGAATGGTTGTTCAGTCTGTCTGTCAGTCAATTTGTAAGTCGGTAGGCCACTCGATCGGTCAGTGGGTCAGTGTGGTCTGCCTGCCTGTCAGACAGAAAGTCAGTCACCCAGTCAGCCTGCCAATCAGTGAGTTAGTTGGGCAGTCAAGTCAGTCAGTCAATTTGTCAGTCAGTAGGCAACTTGATCAGTCAGTGTGGTCTTGTAGTTATTTCATCAGTCGGTCTGTCTGTCTGTCTGTCTGTCTGTCTGCCTGCCTGTCAGACATTAGGTCAGTCACCCAGTCAGCCTGCCAATCAGTGAGTTAGTTGGACAGTTAGTCAGAGAGTTATTTAGGAAGTAATTAGGTCACTTGGTTAATAAATTAGTTGGTTACTTGATCATACAATTCCTTCGTTGATTGGTTGTTCAGTCTGTCAGTCAGTCAATTTGTAAGTCGGTAGGTGGGTCAGTGTGGTCTGCCTGCCTGTCAGACAGGAAGTCAGTCACCCAGTCAGCCTGCCAATCAGTGAGTTAGTTGGGCAGTCAAGTCAGTCAGTCAATTTGTCAGTCAGTAGGCAACTTGATCAGCAAGTGTGGTCTTGCGGTTATTTCATCAGTCAGTTGCTGTTAGTTGGTCAGTCTGCCTGCATGTCAGACAGAAAGTCAGTCACCAAGTCAGCCTGCCAATTAGCGCGTTAGTTGGGTAGTCAATAGTTAGAGTTATTTAGTCTGTCACAGTTAGGACTTAGATCAGTAAGTTCGTTGGTCTTACAGTTCTTTCGTTGGTTGGTTAATTGTTCAGTCTGTCAATCAGTTAGTTAGGCACTCAATCAATTAATTGGTTGGTAACGGTAGGACTTTTGCTCAGTTGTTTGGATAGTCAGTCAGTCAGTCAGTCAGTCAGTCAGTTGGAGCTGCAATGGAAAAAAAAGCTTGCTGCAGTTGGCAGTTGGCACCCACTTATTGTCTTGTCTTGTCACCAATCCACAAATGTCAGTGACGGGGGAAGATAGCTCAACTGTGTTGTCCCCCTGAGCAGTTTAGAAGGTTCAGCACCTCGGTCAAGGGCACCGCCACAGTGCATCTTCCGATCCCAACTAGTACTACTCCCCCACTTTGCCACTATTTTCACTGGCTGTGCTTCTCCTCTACGTGACCTGTATGTCCGCCTCTCACAGGCCATCCATTTTGTTTCTGTCATTCTGTGTCCATCAGCAATTTGACCAACCAATATATCTTGCCTGAGTCTCTGCTGATGTGACACCTTCTCTGGCCAGCTTATGGATGTACAGTGCGAGAACATTTTGCGGTAGCCTTTCACTCGGAGGACGGGCTCTAATAACCCTCTGAATGGTCTAAGCAGTTTAGAAAATCGGTGCCTGTATGGATGTGGAGCAAGTGGATGAATAGTTCTGCACATATACTATGAAAACTAAGTCCTAGTATTGTTTCTCTATTTAAAAAGATGAAGAAAAGAAAAACAACCTTTAATATTGTCCCCGAGGGAAATTCAATTTGCAGTATCTTTTGTTATGGCACACGGGCACTCACAAAAAGTAGAATCGAAACGCAAGCACAGACGATAATAATCAGGAACAATGCCAGCCACACTGAGCCCTCAAACGTTTTTTTTTGTTTTTGCTGTTTTGTTTTGTACTAGCAAACAATCGGATTTCCACAACGGGTCTAACAAAAACCCTCAAAAATCGAATACAATCCTTTTCAGAAGGCACTTTAACTCTTTGACTGCCAAAAACGTTAAATAACATTTAGTAAAATCCTATGGAGGAGTGCCAAAGACGTTAAAAGAAGTTTGTTTCAAAACAGAGGTGAAACTAACCATTTTCTATTGTTGATTACTGAAAAACGGAATCAGGTAGAAACAAACTTTTTTTTTTCTGATGAAAGATGAGAGTCCAATGTTTCATTTGGTAGTATGTGTGTTTCCATAGTCCAAACACATAATTTTCTATGGACCTTGAAAGATCAGTCAAAATGCTTAAAATCGGCTGGCACCCACTGCATTCCTTTTCTGAAAACGTCTGGCAGTCAAAGAGGTAACCTTTGAATCAGCAGGCAACTGGACTTTGGTGGTTTTACCTTAAGTCAAGACTACTTGTATCATATCCTAATAATGTCAAGTCTCTGTGTCCCAATCCTTCTGTTTTGGTGAATGAGGATCTGGATTCTTGTGCGGACTGCACTACTATGGCTAATGGTTCCAAGGGTTTTCTGTATTTATGGCCGACAGAATAAAGCAGTATATCATGGGAGTTACAGCTAGGTTCCTTACATGAGTCCATAGGTGGAGCACATGGATTTAAATCAAATTGCCAGACAAAAGGTCAGTTGGCCCATAAAAAAAATCTGTCCAGCTCATCACAAATTTCAGCACTCATCATCTTCAGGCACTGCAGAGCCAATGAAAAGAGGCTAATAAGTTTCACTATTTTCAAAGAGAGATTTTCTTTTGTGTACGTATATACCTTGACTTCAAATAAAGGATCACGGGTTTGACCAGTAACTGGACACTATCCAGACAACTGACACTTTTTATACAGGGTGTTCCGTTTTTGCAGATTTTTCACTCCTCTAGCAAAAAGCGGAATCAAAGCCAGCGAGTGCCGAGACGTTAGTTAGCATTGCTTATCACAAATAGACCCTATCGCATTTTCGTGACGAGGTCTTACCTTTTTAAGAAGAAGAAAGCAAGATGTGGGTCCCGTTTCATCCTCTTCGGTTTTTCCCACCTCCTCCAATATTGATCCACGTCCTCCTGCGACGTTTGTGCGTTTGTGAAAATCCAAACCAAATGCAGTCACTGAGATAGGAAGACAGGGCTCCGTCTGACACGCTGATTCCAAGATGGAAACTTGAGGCCCTTTTTTCAGTTTGTAGATGTTTATTTAACTCTGCTTGAGGAACACAGGTGACATTGATTAAGTAATCACTCTACCTTTGTGACACACCCACACACACAGCTCCCCCCCCCCCCACACACACACACACACCTCTAACCCCTAGTGGCATATAAGACAACATATACCTGACCTCTACATGCACTTTTAAGAGACATGTTTTAACCCTGGAGAACCCAAGAACCCTTTTCTTCTTTGGAAAATTAGGAATTATAGATTAAATGACTGCTATAAGTTCACTGAACACCAAAATATATGTTTTTTCAATTTTAACCTTTTTTTTTTTTAACTAGCTCAGAGTTGCTAATTTATCAAAAAAAAAAATATATAAAACATACTCCTAGGCATTCTGCATGATATGAAATAGATTAACAAAAAAAACCAAATTTTTACCATCTGATGGTTTGCTGAGAAGATGGTTTTGTTTGGATTGATTTTCAGCTCAACAAAACAGCATGTTGCCAGCCATCTTGTCACCACCACTCTGGCTCATGTAAGTGCAATATCCATCCACTAGATGGCCCCATGCAGGGGTCAGAAGTGGCACTCTGGACTTTTGAAGTTAAATTTGTAAAAAAAAATAATAATAATAATAAAATAAAAAAGGTCTTTGTTATTTGAGTAGCAGAATTTATAGGGGCCAAATTTGACCCCGTGGGTTCTCCAGGGTTTTAATAGTGACTTTCCCATCGCCATGTAGCATGTATGATGTCTTCCTGTCTTGAAAGCCATTTGTCCGACCGAAACATGCAATGCACCAAACGCCACCAGACAAGCGTGAACGTCTGCGTCCCTGCACATCACCAGTCTTTCATTTGCAGTCAAAGTGGCTGAGGCCGCACACAAAAATGTAATAAATTAAAAAGCAGAGAGTCGAGATGGAAATCCTCTGTTGACTCGCCTCCTCCTAAAAATGCATACTAAACAGCTTGCAGCTGCCCAACATCTCTTGTGTAACAGCATTATTTAGATGCATTTTAATGAAGTGCGCACTTGGTCCTCTCACCAAATAGTCGTGTTTACGCTCCCACCTCTGCTGCTCGACGAGGCCCCCCCCCCTTGACTGTATATGATTTAAAGGGAACTGTTATTCCATAATGGAAGATCAGGGAAGAATGTTCAGAAATGTTCACCCTTGTTTTGTTTTGTAGTTAGTCAGTAAATGAGTAAAGTAGTATTTGGTCAAGCTTTCAGCTGGAAAAAAAATGTTGCTTGACTTATTGAGCCATTTTCAGTTGTAAAAAGTTTGTATTTTTCCAGAATTAATTTGATAACTACATTTGTTTTTGTATACAATTAATACCTTTAAAAAACGAATGTGTCCACTAGCTGTCGACTGAAGATGACCAATCACGGCTCACCTATTTTCTGGGTTTGGTCAACAAATTGAGCCATGCTTGGTCGTTACCTACTTCCTCAGCACAGGTGATGTCATCTTCAGTCGACAGCAAGTGGCAAAATTCATTTTTAACGGTATTAATTGTTCATGAAAAATTATCAAATTTATCTGGACAAAATATTGACTTTTTACTGCTGAAAATGGCTTAATGAGTCAAATATCCCTTTAGCGATCCACAAGCAACTTGGTGGGCGGGCACAACACCCTATGGCCCCGCCCATCGAGACAGGTCTGGGGTAGGGTTAGAGTTGGTCGTTCACTTGATCTGTCAGCCATTGGTTGGTTGGTCAGAGAGTATAATCAGCAAAACAATACATCAGTTAGTTGAGAAGAAAGTGAGTCAGTAGGCCAGTCTGACAGATACTTAGTAAGTTAGTCGGTCAGACAGTTGGTTGGTCTTACAGTAGTTCATTTTTTGGTTGGTTGGTCGTTTGGTTAGTCGGTTAGGTAAACCCTGTCAGTCAATGAGTCGGTAGTGGAGTCAGTCTGTTAATATGGCGGGCAGTCGGTCAGGCAGTAAGTGACTTAGTTGGCTCATTTACTTAGTAACCTAAGTTAGTCAATCGGTCAGTCAGTCAATACTAGCACGTAATAATTTGTGCCGAGCCAAGTTCTTTGGCGCCTTCTTGATACAGATTACGTCGAGGACACCACTTTTTATACTATCTTCCAAGACCGAACCAATCCTTCTTGAATGTGCACTTGAACCATTCTCAAGTAGTCATGCATATCCCAGTTGTGGGGGTGAAAGAGGTAACAGAGCATAGCACTATGAAATTTTGATGGCAACGGGGAGGGGGAGGAAGGCTTTCAGCACTTCTTGGGATATCCCCTAGCAACCAAGGGCTATAGCTGCCTAAACCATGAATGATTCAGGAGAATTCCAGGCCATTTCAAATTATAAAGTTCATCAAGAAGCCAGAAGGCATTCTGGGGTGATGAACCTGAGAATCATTAAGACGATGCCATCTAGTGGCACTACCATGAGGATTGTTGTTGGGATTGTGGCAGCCCGTGGATTGTTATCATTAGAAAAACCTTTTGAACTGAAAGTTACACATGAATGAATTTAACTCATTCACTGCCATTGACGGCTATAGACGTCAAAAATTTATTTGAACTATTTCTATTCGTTTAACATTTTTTCCCACTTTTGTTAACAAGAGTAAGAAAACCTAGAATTTTTTTTTTTGGGGGGGGGGGGGGTATTTAGAACAGATATAAAATCGTGAGTTAACTAGTGAAGTCATGAGATTAATTATGATGACAAATTTTAATCGCCTGATGCCCCTAATTTTTAATAATCTTTTCTTTTTAAATCGTTTTCTTTTTAGAAAAGATTATTAAAAATTAGGGGCGTGATGATTAGTTGATTAATTTTTTTAATTGTAATTAATCGCATGACTTCAACTCATGATTAAAAAAAAAGAACATTAAAAATTAGGGGCGTCAGGTGATTAAAATTTTTAATTGTAATTAATCACATGACTTTACTAGTTAACTCACGATTAATAACAAATTTTATATCTCTTCTAAATGTGCAATAAAAAAATTGAGGTTTTCATACTCTTGTTAACAAAAGTGGAAAAAAATATTAAATTAATTAGTTAAAATGAATTTTTGACGTCTATAGGCGTGAATGGCAGTGAATGAGTTCACTTGCACCGCCTTGTTCTGAGTGGTGAGCTGTCCAGCAGTTCCCCCCACGTCCTTGTACGACATTGGTAAGTTTTCTACAGTTGGAAATAACTTTTGAACAAAAGGTTATACATTGTCATAGTTTAAATTAATCTAAAAAAGTATGACTTGAACTTTGACCCCAAAATGTTCAAACTGATGATAACGATGGTTAGGTTAAGTTTAGTTGATACTTTATTGATCCTGAAGGAAATTCTTGACATTGCGAAACTAACATTTTAGGATTGCCAACTGATACCAGAGGTGGACTTTCTAAAATGATGCTCTTGAGGTTCAGTATGTAGATTAAAGACTACTAACCTACAATCTCAGGTAAAATACAATGTTGAAAAAATAACAGTTCAAATTTTAGATTTTTTTTTCTCTTTAATTTGCCATCTGTAAAGCTACAGTACTGTATCCCTATGCACATGATGGCAAAAGTTTGACACCCCAGACAGAGTCATAGATTATTACTGTGTCTTCCTAAAATCATTCTAAAGGTTCGCTTTGTCAGTCACTATAGAAGAATGACATTTTTACCAGGGTCTGAAAAACTGTTGAAGGCAACGTCGACTTCTCTTGACAATCAATTATTATTAGCTGCTCGTAGACAACTAGGACTCCGGAAAATTCAATCTGGAAATCAAAGCCTGGCATTGAGAGCCCCGGGAAGTAACGAGTCATCTGGGTGAAAGCTGGCTGTGGAGAATGACACTGCGCTACGACAATTTGACAGCTTTTGGACCTCCAAGACATTCATTTGGGGAGCAAAAAGTTTCTTTGTTGTGCCGTATAGATTTTCTAGCATTGTTCCACAGAGCCGCCCTGTAACGTCTTCTATAGTTGCGGTTAATGGCCTCTTGTTGTCTAATGATCTCCATCTTTAGGAATCGTCAACTATTTGTGCTGCGCCAGGCGGCGTGTTGCAGCTGCCTAATTGAAAACCATTCATTATTTAGAGCCGAGCTCCGTGTTGTGGAGAATATCAATGTCAGAAGCTGAGCTGTCACTTGTGGACTCACAGCTGTCAGATGTAACAAATGTCAGCATGCTTAATGCAAAAGGGATCTTCATCCGATGGCAAACACACGCATGAAATACGAGCTTGTTATACATAAATGATACAAACAAATTTGTATGTATAATCGTAAATGGGGAAAAAAAAATCCAATCTACACAGAGATGCATAACTTAGCTTAGTTTTGGTTGAAGGCTGCTATGCTTCATAATGTGATATTTTAGCCTATGGCACAACTAGGTTATTTTTTGAACCAGCATAAAAAGAGTGATCGGCGATCTTGATACTGCAACAGGCTAATAGCACGTTAGCCATAGCGGATATAAAGCCTATCCCACTGAGTGGTGAATATTTGTGAGTTTTTGTGAAGGTAGCGGCTGATTTTTCGTCACAGTTGGTTCAAGTTCACAAATGGGCCGCAAACGACTTCGCAACGGTTTATGGCCTTGAACGAACCCTGACGAAAAATCCACATCCGCTACCCTGGTAGACATTTGCTACTCACTAATTTACAGGTTACCACTCAGGCAACTGCAAATGTTGGTACAACAGATGAAGTCAGAATGAGTGCACCTGACTACAGAATGAGAGATTTTAGCCTAATTTGGCTCAATGGTAGAGTAGTCGTATCCCAACCTTTAAACCTTGTGATCGTGTCGAAGTGCCCTTGAGCAAGATACTCAAACCCCAGTTGCTCTACATGCCATCAGTTGATAAATGAGGGAGGGGGGGGGGGGGACATTAAAGCGCTTTGAGTACCTAGGGGGGAAAAAACCCTATGCAAGTGAAAGGAGAAAGCCCATTTGCTGTTTAGGTGTTTTTAACCACAATATTTACACAGTGGGCTAACTTACAGTGTGTTAGCAAAGTAAGGACTCGCGTGTTCGTTTTCGTTTTTGGGTAGTGAGACTGTTGGTTATCCGAATGCAGGCTGGAGATCGATGAACAGTTGCTTCGACGCTTTTATTTGTACAGAATATTCCGGGCACAAGTGAGTTCCGGACAATGGCTGCAGCCTCTCACAAGTGCGAAGATTTCAGAGGACTTACAACATTCTTATACTATCTTGAAGGGCGGTACCACAAAGCCCACCCAGAGTTCACCGGACATGAGATACTTTAAAGACATCATACTAACACATTGACTTCAACCACAGACAAATGGTCTATTGTTGTGGAAATAGAGGAGGTCCTCCAGACATGCCGGCAGCTAGCAGAAATCGCGACAACACTCACAAAGACACATCCACAGATAAAAGTTCTACTGAGGAAATAAGGAAATTAAAACGGTTATGACTAAATCTGGACAGAAGACCCTCTTCACTTAGCATATGCCAAATCGCATAAGCTAGGCTACAGAACAGGACAATTTAGCCTATCATAACATCAAATTGACTTAACACACGTTAGCATCGCATAAGCTAGGCTACAGAGCAGGACAATTTAGGCTATCATAACATCAAATTGACTTAACACACGTTAGCATCGCATAAACTAGGCTACAGAACAGGACAATTTAGCCTATCATAACATCAAATTGACTGAACATACGTTAGCTTAGCATAGCAAGGATGCTCTTGTCGCAATTTTGAGCAACAAGCTTGTCGTGTTACTTTGGCACAAATGTTTCCCAGAATGCATCGCGTTTTTGTAGGTATAATACATTTTAAATGGAAAACGGTAATATTCTTTGTTATTGTTTTTTTAATAGCAAAATGTTACAGTGTATGCCACGTGTGATACAACAGAATTACAGATTGTTTGTCAGCTTAGCTTGGTTCAGTATGCTATTAGTGCTGTGCTAGCTCAAAGTGTAATTTTAGTCAGCAAGAAATAATACATCAAAACAGCCAACAAGGCTCTATCCAGAAGTCTTTCCTGTTGAGCAGACAATAGCGCCAGGTGCCCTAGTGAGTTGCTTATAAATAGACTCCCGCCATGAATCATTTCACCGTAAGAGACAACGTGCCGAAAATATGGATGCAATTACCGCGTTCAGCTTCTCAGTATGCGGAACGAAGCACGGCGTCATTAATTTTTGTCACCCCAGCCCACCACCCACCTTTGAGGCGACGTGCTGGAAATGACAAATTGGTCATTTTGCAGCAGCACATCAAAAAATGTTTGGTTTTTAAGCTAATCTACTTCCCAAATCAAAGCGTATTATTTATTCCATCTACAATCTCATGAGATGGAAGATGTAAAATGGTCACGTTTGATTGACACATTTTTTTATTTTAATTTTTTTTTTTTTGACATAGGTGTTGAGTTTAATGAGAATAGCAATCCGACATACAATCAAAAGTAAAACATTTTTGGTTTGTATTTTCACTCGTGGAGACAGCACTTCACCAGCAAGCCGCCAAGATTTGGCGGGGGGAGATATTTCTCTTTTCACAGTAGGTGGAAATGACAAATTGGTCATTTTGCAGCAGCACATCAAAAAATATTTAGATTTTTAAGCTAATCTACTTCCCAAATCAAAGCGTATTATTTATTCCATCTACAATCTCATGAGATGGAAGATGTAAAATGGTCACGTTTGATTGACACTTTTTTTTTATTTTTTATTTTTTTGACATAGGTGTTGAGTTTAATGAGAATAGCAATCCGACATACAATCAAAAGTAAAACATTTTTGGTTTGTATTTTCACTCGTGGTGACAGCACTTCACCAGCAAGCCGCCAAGATTTGGCGGGGGGAGATATTTCTCTTTTCACAGTCGGTGGAAATGACAAATTGGTCATTTTGCAGCAGCACATCAAAAAATATTTAGATTTTTAAGCTAATCTACTTCCCAAATCAAAGCGTATTATTTATTCCATCTACAATCTCATGAGATGGAAGATGTAAAATGGTCACGTTTGATTGACACATTTTTTTTTTTTGACATAGGTGTTGAGTTTAATGAGAATAGCAATCCGACATACAGTACAATCAAAAGTAAAACATTTTTGGTCTGTATTTTCACTCGTAGGGACAGCACTTCACCAGCAAGCCACCAAGATTTGGCGGGGGGGAGATATTTCTCTTTTCACAGTAGGTGAAAATGACAAATTGGTCATTTTGCAGCAGCACATCAAAAAATATTTAGATTTTTAAGCTAATCTACTTCTCAAAGCGTATTATTTATTCCATCTACAATCTCATGAGATGGAAGATGTAAAATGGTCACCTTTGATTGACACATTTTTTTATTTTAATATATTATTTTAGACGTAGGTGTTGAGTTTAATGAGAATAGCAATCCGACATACAATCAAAAGTAAAACATTTTTGGTTTGTATTTTCACTCGTGGTGACAGCACTTCACCAGCAAGCCGCCAAGATTTGGCGGGGGGGAGATATTTCTCTTTTCACAGTAGGTGGAAATGACAAATTGGTCATTTTGCAGCAGCACATCAAAAAATATTTAGATTTTTAAGATAATCTACTTCTCAAATCGTATTATTTATTCCATCTACAATCTCATGAGATGGAAGATGTAAAATGGTCACGTTTGATTGACACATTTTTTTATTTTAATATATTATTTTAGACGTAGGTGTTGAGTTTAATGAGAATAGCAAGCCGACATACAATCAAAAGTAAAACATTTTTGGTTTGTATTTTCACTCGTGGTGACAGCACTTCACCAGCAAGCCGCCAAGATTTGGCGGGGGGGATATTTCTCTTTTCACAGTAGGTGGAAATGACAAATTGGTCATTTTGCAGCAGCACATCAAAAAATATTTAGATTTTTAAGCTAATCTACTTCCCAAATCAAAGCGTATTATTTATTCCATTTACAATCTCATGAGATGGAAGATGTAAAATGGTCACGTTTGATTGACACATTTTTATTTTTTTATATATATTTTTTTGACATAGGTGTCTCCTGAGTTTAATGAGAATAGCAATCCGACATACAATCAAAAGTAAAACATTTTTGGTTTGTATTTTCACTCGTGGAGACAGCACTTCACCAGCAAGCCGCCAAGATTTGGCGGGGGGAGATACAGTATTTCTCTTTTCACAGTAGGTGAAAAAAAATAATTCTACCTGTGCTGAGATGTCGGAAAAAATAGATTTTTACCATCAATATTCTTCGGTTATAAAGCCCCGTGGGCATCTCGGAACGCTCTTGTTCAGAACAAACGGAGGGTCAGGATAAGAAGAAAGAAAAGTCAATCACTGCAATGAAAAGTGAAATGAGCAGCATTAACAATGCTGTTGCACGAAATGTGTCCAATCTGCAATATCACACTGGATTTCTGCTGTCCTGTTGACAGGCACTGACTTATTTTTCCCTCTTTCTCCACAAACTGGATGATGCGCGGCTGCTGGTCCGTTGAGCCCGGCCCGGGATCGATATATATCGGTTTAATCTGTGCGTTGGTGTAATAAACTGTGGCATTACTGCTGCAGCATCGCCTGGAAGAAAAGAAGCAAACACACAAAAACACACACACTCCATGATTGATCTGTTGACAAAAGGAACAGAAGAGAGATGAGTGTGTATTTGAGTAGGCTGGCTAAAAGATGCGAACTGGTGATTAGGGTCATAAATTTAGGTGCGAGGGAGGGGTCATCCTTCTTAAACCTGAAGGCTATGCATGGGAGATAACAGATGTAAGATGCTTATATAGAATTCCAGCGAATGTGCATTCATGAAAAGCAGAATAAAGGCGACGGTCCCAAAAGGGGCGAGGTACACTTTCAGATAACTTTGTGAGCACGCGCCGGCGGGGGGCGATCAAGACCTTGTAGACACAAAAGCCTCGTTCGTCAGGGTCGCCACGTACGAAAAAAAGGCTTGAGTCACAAGGCGGCTGTCATTTCGATCATCGTCATCATCATTTTCCCGTCCGCTACATCACGCTGCTTCACATTTATGACCATAGAAAGTGGAAAAATACAGAGAAGAATAATGTGAGTCACGCTTGCATCTGTGACGAATTGAAGTGACAGATTTTCTAAGACGTCATAGGATTTAAAAGCAAATTTAATAAAAGGAATTGTCAGGTGAATGAGTTAATTGATGGTTACATGGAAGAGAACATGACATTAAAGCTTAAAAGCAACTGTCAGTCTGTTTGCTTTATCCCCCTTTTTTTGGCAAGGAAACACACGTGGGTGTTCAAATGAAATCTTTACCATGAGGAAGAAAAATAATGATTCCAAGTCATTCGAATGATACAATATTTAATTTAATCATCATAATTCCTTTGAATAAAAATCTGTTTTTTTTAATGCAAATATGGTAGAAGTGTTGAGTTTCACCAAGAGCCAACTTTTTTTTTTTTTTATATAATATATTATATTATAGATATATAAATAATTTTAATTATTGTACATTTAGAACAAATATAAAAAATTACGATTAATTGTGAGTTAATTATATAAGTCATGCGATTAATTACGATTAAAAAAAAATTCGCCTGACATCCCTAATTTCATAAATTTATAGAAATGGCACTGGAGGGTTAAACCAACAAGAGAAGCAAACTAGCATAAATTATGACCTGCTGCACTTCAAGAGAAAACTTTCAGAAGAACCCCCCCCCCACCCCCCCCGAGCGCACGCCGCTCTTCCTTGTTCTATTTCTGAGAAATTAATTGTGACGTGACACATCAGCAGTGACAGCTGCAGACATTCAGACCTGACCCCGTCTGGTCAACCTTGAGTTACAGACTCAGAGCGAGCCCGATCCGTCACCTGTGGATAAGTCTCGCGCTTGGCAAGAGGTGTGGCTGTCGACATAACCAGGCGCAGACGTCGCCTCCCCCTTTGTCCTCAAGGGAAGGGGGGGGGGGGGCTTCCGTGAATGCCGACGAGGGGCTAATTGTAATTAGCTTGCCTCGGTGCTCAATTCGCTGGTGGACATGCGGAGCTGGACTGTATGTGAGAGTGTCTGTGTGGCAGCTGCAAAGCTAACTTGACATTTGGAAGGAACAAGTGTTCCCTCAAGCGCCAGCTGATTTTTTTTTTTTCTCTCCACACAATGTGTACGAGGTCAGGCAAATTTAGAGCCTCCTTTTTGGACCGAGGGCGGCGGCGGGGTCGGTTCGTAATAGTCAGGAGAGTTGCTCATGGTAAGCGTCCATTCAATGTGCAAGTCATTGTTTGTTTGGCGCATTTAATTAAAAGGAAAGAAGTAAATAAATCAATAGGAAAAAAAACTCTCGGCGTAAAAACTGGCTAAATTAACATCAAAATAAAAAGGCAGGAAGATCACGAACACAGTCATGATGTTTATTATCATTCTCATACGAGATCGTCACGGTTACGTCCATTTCGATCGTTGGGAGACCAATAGAGGTGTCGGTTCTGGAGATCTTTGGAGGTCTGGTTGCTGGATGCACTCCAGAACCGGGTGAGATCATGAATTATTAAACGACTATGCCACAGCGCGCCCCCGCATTCCCATCGCCGTCCCAGAGGAGCCGCAGTTGACATAAGAATCCAAATGGACCCTGAAACACTCATGTACAAACATTTTGTCGCTGTACTTTCTCATGTAATTCTCGTGATTTACATCATTATTTATATCTTTGAGAACTTTCTTTTTTTCTCAAGTCATATGTATACTTTTACCATGATACATTTCCCCTAACGATCTTTGTTATTCTTGAGAATGTAATAAAATTCAAATAAAACAATATTTAAAAGCATTCAAAAAAAATGATGAATGACTGGTTGTCACAGAGCTACACAGTGAAATGTGGTGTCCCCCAGGGATTACTTTTAGGTCTCATACTTTTTTTTTTTTTTCCTGGAGAGGTCTCATACTTTTGATAGCTGGCTGGATGGACTTCATTATTTCTTCAAGGGAATAGTAGTCATAAATTACTGCTAATTGTAGACATTGCCCCATAAATGGCTCGGCCAATGCTGAGTCCAAGTTTTTGTTACCACAATGACAGAGTCTCTCCTATCTTATTGCCCTTTTACGACTACAGTGGCTTCTACTTGCCAGAGCAAAGCCCGGAGTGTGTAAAAAAAAAAAAAAAAAAAAGACAATAAAAAAAAAAATCACTTGTGTTGTCAGTACTTCATATCCTCAGCTTAGAGTACGGTCACGGGTTGCAGTTGTGTGCCGCATGCGGCCGCCAGTTGCTCATCTTTGCAACAGACGGAAAGAATCTCTCCTCTATTTTTTAAATATACTTTTCTACAGCAGGCCAATCTGTAAACTGTATCCTACTTGAGAATACATTGCTTACAAAAACATGTATTCCAAACATGTTCCTGGGGGCTCCAGGGAATGGTCTCGCCCCATCATGGCTGTTGTTTTTTTTATAAGCGCTGACCTCAGCCAAGGAATCGCACACATCCAGGAGGGAAACACAGGCGCATCCGCGCATATTAATTGTGACTAACAATGAGATTCACAGGCAGGAAGGCGCAAGATGAATTTGCAATGAAAATTTGCACAGCATCCCAACGAGCACTTTTAAAAACATTGCAATTAGTGCTACATATGTTAACAATTTGATTCTTTATCTTTTTTTTTTTACACTTTCACTGACTGTATTATTTTATATTAAATTGAAGAAAAATAGCTCTTACTGGGGAAATCCTTGATGTATCGTTGAAAGAAAATGTTAATATAAACAGGAAGTGCAATTTAAGGCAAGCGTGTTGCCGATACAGTATTTGAAAATGTACCTTTTGTTTCTTATATGGTGCAAGAAAAAAGTGGGGTAAAAAAAAAAAAAAGTAAAGTAAAAGCAGAAAAGTGAAACTCATAGCACAAAAAAAGTAAAAAAAATTAAATAAAACAAATTTTTAAAAAAGTAAATTAAAAAAAGGTCAATAATTCCGGGTCACTTTGTACATTTGCCTGGGTAACTTGTTGCTAGGCAGAATTCATAGATGCTCCATCCTTACTGCCCCAAAGGCTTTTAAAAAAAAAATTTTTTTAAAAAAAGCTCCACAATGCATGTGAATAAGCTGTACACATTCAATCAGTATGTAAACCAAAACTATAAGAAAAAGTCTGTTTATTTCTACTTCGCCAGAAAAAAAGATGAAAGGAAACATATTCACTTGAGTTGTATATATGAATCGTGGAAAAGGTTTTTCGGATTGATTGATTTATCCTCGTCTTGTTTGATGACAAAAACCTTGCAATTGAATATGTTGGTGTACACTTTTTATATCCACTGTATATAAAATAACATATTCGTAAGATAAAAACCATAAAAGGCATCTGACGTCGTCTATGCTTGTTCCTCTTTCCGCCGCGACTCCCCTTTCCCATTTTTTACGCTGTCCCTCAACCCGACATCCCACTTCTCTCCAGGGAGCCTTCTCCGGGTTTGTCGCAGTCGAACCTGCTTGATGTTCACTCTCCTGTGAAAGCGCAGTCTGCATGCAGCTCCTGGCCACCACTAAAAGGACAAACCTCGAGCTAGACAAAGTGGCTGGAGGGACGGGAAGTTGAATACAAATATGGCTGGCCTGGTGAATAGCTGGGCTGTATTGTAGAAATGATAACAAACACTACTGCAGGGGGTTCTGGAATGTGCCGAAATAAATTATACTGATAAACACGGGACTACTCAAATTTTGACAAAAGTGGTTTCACGTACCAAGATTCAAACTCAGAGCCTGTAAAGTGTGAGGCAGAGATCCTAAACACTACCGCACTATGCTGCCTTTGAAACATTCATTTTATTATTTTTGTTCAAAGTTGGCCAACATGGCAGGCTTATGTGAATAAAGCAGGCAAATCAAACAGAGGCCAGGGTGGTCACAGCAATTACACTGCAGGTAATCCGCGACAATCCAGAGGAAATTACATTTTTTTACTTTTTTTTTTTTTAAAAGGAGGTACCAGCCATACTTGTGTAAACGAGGGGCCGCCACTCCACTGAGCGTCCCCCCCCCCACCCCTTACTGTCCGCTTAATAAAATAATATTGAATGGTAAGCATTTGAACTGGTGATCCTCTTTATCTATCCAGGAGCAGGAGGGGATTTCAAACCATCCTGGAGGTCGCATTGCTAATGCTATACTGTATCTCATTAGCGCAAACGGTCGCTCGCGGCGACCTTGACAATGCTTTTAGAAAGGCGGGTGTTTTATCTCTGAAGGTTAAAGTTCGCAAGTACGAGGAGTTATTATTCGCCAGCACTTGCGAGGGTCCGAGAATAGGCGGCGCTGTAATAATAAGACATGATCTCATCTGGCTCAAGGTGATCGTGAGGGTTAGCTTGTTTTCCTGGACGTTGGCCTCGGTCAGGAGGGGAGGCGGGACAATTAGCCTTCATTAGCATGAATTTGAGGACATTTGAAGGTGGCTTGCGGGTAGATTGAAAACGGGTCAAAATGTCAGAAAAGACGAATTGGATTACAATTTCTGTCATGATCCATTCCGAGTACATTTTTGTTCCTTCTGTCATTTGGCTCTTTTGTGTTTGCTTCCGTTCGATACGTTCAGTTACGTTCTCATATTGGACACTATTTGCTGGATGTTTTTTTGCTCTTTAGGCGTGTCCATGAATACGCTCGGGAAATCCGTGCACTACACTTTCATTTCCAAACACACCACTATTACAACTCGGCTCTGGCGTAATGAGCTCGCTAGCCCACACGGCTAGCTAACGTCAATGTTAGCCAGCCTAACTGCCAGTCCAGTTCAAATATATCTTTGACATCTACAGCCGTCAGTGGCAGTGAATGAGTTAACATTTGCTCACTTCTATTGTATTATTATTGAAGTTTCACAAAGATGCGGTTTGATTTCCTATTTTGCAAAAATCACTTTGCCGTTCTATGGTTATCATCACATTAACAACATATATATGTGCAAACACACAGTTTCCGTGTGAATCATTTCTTTTATTCAGCCAGTTGTGACAATCGGGACAGCTTAAGTTGTTAACATTTTCCTCAACACAAATGAGGTTCACATTCCCCCAAAAATGACCCCCACATATTTTATTTTTTTAATTATTAAAACACTACTATATTTTTGTGCCCTAGAGAACACCTGTTTTTTCCCACTCCTTCAACATGTAACATCTGATGATTGAATAAAAGTGTGTGAAGGCTAAAACACATTTGAAAAAAGTAACAGTCCTCTTTGCAGTAACAATCTGAAAATACAAATCTTTTGAACAATTTTTTTTGGAGGGGAGTGGGTGTGCTGTTTTATTTACAAGATTGTGTTTAAAAGGCTTGCAATATGTCAATATAACAAAATCTTATGTTTTTTTGTGCGTGTAACTGGAGTGCACTTGAAGGTCACTTGAAAGGCACAGATTGAATGGCACAACAACAAAAAAAAAAGACATTCGAAATATAGTTGCTGTTACTCCACATTTAGTGTCTTAAAGTGTGCATCCTGGTGAAAATGTATGTTTTGTAAGGGTCCACAGTAGGAAAACAAAAACATCCAAAATTCAGTGGTAACCCCAGAAAAGTATCATCAGCATCACAGATTCATACGAAATTTTGATTTTACGATGCACAGAAAAGACTCAAGGACTCAAAATTGAACAATTTTGGGTTGAAGCAGCCCTTTCCTACTTTGTAGCTAGGAATTATGAAACAAAAGATTAACAAAATATTTTTTTTTTTTTAAAAAAAGCCCCTAAGATCAGGTTCATGGTTTCAAAAGTGACATTATTTTGAGGATTTTCTCAAAAATAGTTTTTGACAAAATTTGCAGACATGCTAATATGGAATGGTCGCAATGACATGATTTGGATTATAATCCTGATTTGATGATGCATCGTGCAAACAAGAGGCCTGAACTTTAAGGAGCAGTACATAAAGAACAGCAAACCAAAAAAAAAAAAAAAGAGATATGCAAATATGACACAAATCCCATCTCAACAGACATCAAGTCATCCATCAGCCGCTCTCCTCTGAAACAGAGATTTGTTTCCGAGACAAAAAGAAAATATGAATAATAAAGTGCTGCTAAGTATGTTTTCATTTGACTGGTTTCCTCAAACAGAAGAAACGAGAGTAGTGATACAGCAGAAGTAGACAGCGAGGCCGAGCAAGCTCAACAATACTTCAACACATGGCAGCGCACAACAAAACTTCCACAATTGGAACGCAGAAAATTGATCCAAGAGAGGATAATAAGGCTGACTTTCATTTTTGGTCCGTTTTTTTTTTCTCCACTCTAAAAAGATTTATTTTCCAGGCGTGTGAGGCTCTGACAGAAAAAGAACCTCACAGGAAAAAAAAAGAAAAAAAAAAAGATTGCAGCCGAGAGTAAATAGCGCACAATTTTAGCGTTTTTAGTATGATTATAAAATGTGTATCTTCAACTATTCCTGTTAAAAAATTTGCAATTAAAATCACGGATGAACGGACACAGCAGTATCAGGGGCCACACTTGAAAAAAAAGGTTCATTACGACAAAAGTTATGAAATTTGATCAATTGGATGTCTAAATGCTCACACTTTTTTTTTTCTTTAAACTTCTAGTAATATTTTGCCGTTACTTATAGCAGGGATGTGATTTGACCAAAGCGAAATTATCTGAAAATTTAGCCGGGGGTCTGGGGGCCGCTGGCACCCAGCTAGGTCCAGGGCAGTGCCCTGGTGGGGGTTTCGCCCCCTCATGGGTTTTCCGTGTTTTTAAGTACTTTCAATGCACTCACATGACAAAGAAATAGACAAAACAACAGCATAAATTTTCAATGTATATTGAACTATCCCATATAAAATGGCAGTTTTAGTCAACTCAAAATCAGTCACATTCAAAAACATTGGACTGCCTTTGCTTTTAAAAACTATCACTGAGAATATCATCATATCTAACTAATGTGATTACTAAGTTAACACATAAATAATGTTGAAGAGTTCAAATTTCATGAACAAATAATTGTATCATGACCAAATGAAAAGTAACTCATATTAGAGCATACCACAAATGTCTTTGTTATAGCAGAAGATGTTATCTGTCGGAGTCATGTGCATACACAATGAACTACTAAAAAAAAATTGTTTTTTTTGGGGGGGGGGGGGAGATAAAAAAAAGCGGAATTCCGCGAATTAGCGGAAAAATCACATCCCTGTTATAGTGATATTGTGAATATATTCTTGGTAGAATTAGAGTATTTCAATATAATAAATTAAGACTTGATTGTTACTTTATCAACTTTACTCTCATTAAAAATAGGACTGTGTCCTAAAATTGTGACTACAAATGTATATCCACTTAAAACTGTTCAACTATATATACAGTAAATATATATATTTTTAAAAATCATACAGTATATAATTTTATGACTTGACTTCATTCTAATCGTATTTTTTCAGTGTGGCCCTAAACCCATTTGCATAAACTACAACTACATATACACTTTTTCAAAAGAAAAAAAAAAGGCTAAAATATTGTCACTCTAGAGTCAATAAGTAATATAATATCAATAAAAGACGTTGTAACAAGATGTGAGCAATATCACATTTTGCTCAGTAACGTATTGGGGGCGGTGATTTCATAGAAAAGTGCGCCATCTGGAGGAGAAAGCCGTGCAAGAGCTACAGTGCCAGCCAGAGTCTACAGTGTAACATACAGCATTTTTTTACAGTATGATTGCTCAGTGAAAAATAGATCTTTATATAAAAAAAATAACAAAAAAAAAGGCGGCCTTTTTCCTTCTTTGAAATATCAAAAACCTTCTGACACGCCTCTTTCACATCTCCCGGGCCACCCGCTGCCCCGCTGAGTGTTTGTGGAGTGGCGCGAGGAGAGAGGGAGGTGTGTGCGTGTTGTGTGTCAGTGGGGGGGGGGGGTGGGGGGCTGGGTAGCAGAAGACGTAATAAAAAGACGACTGAAATGTGCTGACAGTGTGAAAATGATTATACGCCGGGACTCCTCTAGTAACTAGTAAGTAGACCCCTCCACCCTTTGTCCCCGCATCCACCTGTAGCCTGCCTACCTCAACCTCACTGTGATTAAGAGTTTGTCCCATCACGTGGGAGTGGGGGGCGGGGCCGCTTCAGAGCTGCGAGTCGGCCCCCAGGCTGTTGAGCTCCTCGTGCTTCTCGCCGCCCGTTACGGCGCTCTGGCGGAAGCCGGACGCGATCTCGTCAAAAGTCCGGCCTTTGGTCTCGGGGACTTTGAAGTAGGTGAAGACGAAGAAGAAGAGCAGCAGCACGATGAAGATGACGAAGACGTAGGGGCCGCATGCCGACTGCATACAAGACACAAGAGTGCACTATTTGTAGATTGCTCGCTGGAGGTGTGATGATCATTTAAAATGAATTTCTACAATAGTGCGGTGGTAAAGCAAATGGCTGGCATGTGGAAGGTTCTGGGTTCTGTTCCCGCTTGAACCTCCTTAGCAGCAGTTTTCTTTTTTATTTATCATCCAACTACAATTAATTATTAGTTACTTTATAAGCATTCAGCTTTTATTATTACCTTTTGGCATTCCCACGCAATTTATGCGAACATTGCACTTTTTTTTTGTTATTTGTGCAATAAAAAATTTGTGTGTGTGTGTTTTTATTCTGTTTGTTTCCATGGTTGGTGGTGGTGGTGGAGGGTCGGGTTCGCCGTCACGAGTATCAATGCCTTGTAAGGCCTGGTATATTCAATAAACATTTTGACTTTTTTTCCCCTCAGAACATTTGTGGTATTTATTTTCTTAACAAATAAATAAATAAATGACCTTGCTCTCTATAATATTTTGTTACTGCCAAACATGTATTTTCTCTCTCTCGTGTTATTAAAATATTTTAAAAACATGACTGTTTTTCAAATTCCGACTGATGAAAATATTTACTTTTGATTCCCGTAATATTCCAACTTTTTTTTTTTTTATTGTAAAATCAAAACTTTATTCTCTTAAACTGCATTACATTATTCCTGTGATGAAATTGCCACTTTATAATTACTGTAGAACTTTATTCTCTCGCTTTCAAAACTGCGCTTGATATAATAGTACTCCTTTTGTAAATTATGACTAAATTTAATGAATTATTATAATCATTGCAGCTTTAATGTCACAACATGAATTGTTTCTCAAAAAAATTTGTACATAATTATGACTATTTAAATAAGTGCAAATAATGAATTGCATTACTGCCACAGAAGTAAAAAAAAAAAAAAAAAGCATTGGCTAGATTAGTTTTTAATAGCATCTAACAAAGCTGAGCCTTAATATATATTAAATTTTAAGTGTCAACTCATTATACAGTAAATGCTACATTACTCTAAATGCTAATATGAGGCTGATTTCTTTTCATACAATACTGATGATATGACCATGTTGTACTCACGGCTAAATACTGGAAGCCCATCCCCACAATGAAGTTGGCGGTCCAGTTGGAGAAACCGGCCACAGCCATAGCTGAAGGCCTCGGGCCTTGGGAGAACAATTCAGCCACGATAAACCACGGGATGGGACCCGGTCCGATCTCAAAGAAGGCCACAAAGGCGAAGATGGCCACGATGCTCAGGTAGGACATCCATTTGATCTGGTCCTGCGGTTGGGACGGGAAAAGGGGGCGTTATACATCGGGAATCGGGACTCGTGCGGATTTGACCCGAGAGGCTCGCGTACCAGCAGAGCCATGGCGATGGTCATCAGGAGGGCGGAAGCCGCCATTCCCAGCAGCCCCAGCAGGTGGAGAGACCTGCGGCCGGCGCGCTCCACCACAAATAGCTGGAAGCAAGGAACATGAATTAGCCGCACAATTTTGCTAACCAAAACAGCAGCATGGAGTTTGGCTTTTACACACTCACCGACACCACAGTGAAAGCTGTGTTAACGACACCGGCGCCGATGGTAGCGTAGACTGGCTGCGCCACACCGGCCTGCTCAAAGATGCTTGTGGAGTAGTAGAAGACCTGACAAGACCAAATGAGAACATCAGTTTCATATTATATATATATATATATATATATTTTTTTTTATTAATTAATTAATTAATTTATTTATTTATTTATTTTTGCAGCCACATCCATGTCATAATTTAGCATTTTAGCAAATTTTAAAATAATGCATATATATTTGTGGAGACTGCGGGCAATTTGTATTTTACATTTTAAATGCTGAATTTCACAAGTGACTTCATGTTACAGATTAGCTCTTAATATTAAAAGAAACATTTTTTACAGTACAGTACATATTTTGAATTTTAACTCAATGTTATGAATGATGAGATTACGGTCTCAATGACGAAAAGATGCAGCCAAATTTCTATTAGTTTAACATTTTTTCCCACTTTTATGTTAGCAAGAGTATGAAAACTTGCATGTGCATTTTATTGTACATTTAGAATAGATATAAAATTTGCGATTAATCGTGAGTTAATTATTAAAGTCATGGGATTAAAATTTTTAATTGCCCTAATGTGTATACACACACATATACATATATATACATATATATATATATATATATATATATATATATATATATATATATATATATATATATACACATACATACATATATATATATATATATATATATATATATACATATATATATATATATATATATATATACACATATATATATATATACATATATATATATATATATATATATATATACACATACATATATATATATATATACATATATATATATATATATATATATATTTTTTTTTTTTTAAAGTGTGGTAAACTCACAGCGTTGATGCCCGACAGCTGCTGGGAAAGTTGCAGCACAACGGCAACGAGGAGGGGCTGGCGGTAGAGCGGCGAGCGGAACAGCTCCACGATGTTCACCTTCTTCTCCCGCATCATCTGCCGGCTCTCCTCCTTCATCTCCTGCATATCGGTGCCCACGTCGTTAGTGCCTCTCAGCTTCTTCAGCACTAATAGAACAGAAATATATATATTAAAAAAAAAAATCGATAGCATTTCTGTAAACGGGACATTGCTGAAATTTCGGATCCAAAGTCTGCCATACTTTTGAGAACCTACCAGTCTTGGCTTTGTTTTCTTCGTTTTTGTTGATGAGCAGGTAACGCGGGCTTTCGGGGCAGAAAGGCAGCAAGATGCACTGCATCACTGACGGGATGAAAATAAAGCCCATGAGGAGCGGCCACAATTCGCTGTTGCCCATGATGGCCTCCAATCCAAACACCTGAAATCAGCCAGCAGGCTCAGATGAGTGATGTATTATCTATTAAAGGAATACTTGACTCATTGGGTTTCAGCAGTAAAAAGTTAATATTTTGTCCAGAATTAATTTGATAACTTCATTATTTTTCATGTACAATTAAACTTTAACTCTTTGACTGCCAGATGTTTTCAGAAAAGGGATGCCGTGGGTGCCAGCCGATTTTAAGCGTTTTGACTGATCTTTCAAGGTCCATAGAAAATTACGTGTTTGGACGATGGAAACACATAATTTTACTACCAAACATACTACCAAATGAAAGATTGGACTCTCATCTTTCATCAGAAAAAAAAGTTTGTTTCTACCTTATTCCGTTTTTCAGTAATCAACAATAGAAAATGGTTGGTTTCACCTCTGTTTTGAAACAAACGTCTTTTAACGTCTTTGGCACTCCTCCATAGGATTTTACTAAACGTTATTTAACGTTTTTGGCAGTCAAAGAGTTAAAAACTCACTTTCCCACTTGCTGTCGACTGAAGAATAAAATAAATAAATGTGTAAATACATTTTAGGGAGTGAAGGACAAAATAAGTAAAAACGTGTTAACACTTTTTTGGGTTTGAATGAGTTAATGTGATAACTTCATGAACAATTAATACAGTTAAAAACGAATTTTGCCACTTGCTGTCTGTCGACTGAAGAAGACATCACCTGTGCTGAGGAAGTAGGTAACGACCAATCACGATTCACCCGTTTTCTGGGTATGGTCATCAAACTGAGCCATGTTTGATCGTTGCCTACTTCCTCAGCACAGGTGATGTCATCTTCAGGCGACAGCAAGTGCCAAAATTAGTTTTTAACTGTATTCATTGCTCATAAAATTATCACATCAACTCATTCAAACCCAAAAACGTGTAAACACGTTTTTTTTATATTTTGTCCTTCACTCCCAAAAAGGTATTTACACATTTATTTTTTTATGCAAGAGCATACAGAAGGCTTTGATGCAGCTTCTGACATGAAGAGGTGGCTTAAAGCAATAATAATTATTTAATAAAACGGCCAACAGGTGGCAGCGGAGTATAAGAGATCAGCCAGGGCCATGTTGCAACAAGCCCTTTTTCCTCAGTGTTTTCACCAGGAATGTGAATATTGATAAAACTAAGCTATATTCTAATGCTAATTGCTGCAAAACAGAAACAGATACAAATATACTTATTTCCTGATGAAAGAAGAGACTCTAATCTTTCTTTTGGTAGATTCCATGTTTTGATAGCAATAGAACAGAATATTCTGTAGGCCTTGCAAAAATCTGTCAAAATCCATTAAAACAGCCGGGCGCGAAGGGGGTTGCTTCAGTGAAAATGGCTGGGAGTGAATGAGTTCATTAACTATAGACAAAATATTATCGTTTTACTGTTGAGAATGGCTCAACGCGAGAAGTATCCCTATAAAGAGACACTAAAAAAAAAAGAAAGAAAATAAATTGACAGTACCTGAGCAATGAGGATGCCCACGACGATACCGAGCTGGTGGAGGGTCCCCAGAGCCCCGCGAAGTGACGTGGGCGACACCTCACCCACATACATGGGCACAAAGCCAGTGGAGAGGCCCGAGTAGTAGCCCACCACGAAGCGACCGATGATGAGCATCTCGAAGGAGGATGCCGTCTTGGAGAAGCCCATCAGGGCCGATGAGATTAGGGCCAGGACATTGGCCATGAGCATGGCGTTTCTCCTGACAACATCAAATAGACATTTGAAAATCAATGATCAGTAAATATCGATCTGATATTTTTAACGGTCAAGGCAATGGGGAAGCAAAAGCTAGGTATGTGAATCGCTATATTAACAATGGATAAACAAACCGTCAGGGTCATCGGGAGCTGGTTCAAATCTGTCTCGAGGGACTTTTGGTAAATTTGTGGAGAAACTGATCAAAACAAATATGCATTCATTTAAATGTCTGACATTTCCACATGCACAAAAGCTTGCAGTTTTGTGGGAAGACATTAACTCAGCTGCAAAGCCTAGATGAGGGCCCTTCAGTGTAGTCTTGAGTGGGTAAGCGACTAAAGCTTGGTATGCTAATTACCCCGAGGGGATCATAAAAAATACCCACAAGTTGAGGAAATTCTTCCATGCAGCATAAAAAAATGAATTCAAGTGTGGGAGCTAGAGGTGAACATTGTGGGATGCCAAATGTAATCCTTGTTATGAAGAATACAACAAAAAACAAAATCCTTTCATTAAAAAAAAAAAAAAAACATCCTTTGATAACTCAGTTTGTAGAACAGGGAAGATTGTAGAGGTTAAAACAGAGATGCTCAGGTTGGACGTTCAGAACCCACTTGAAAGATTTGTTTTATTGAATTAACTTCTTAGTATTAGCACTGCCAAAAAATCGATTCTCATTTAGTACGATTCAGAATCGGTTTTTAAATGTCCCAAAATCGATTTTATTTAAATTATTTTATATTGTCTTGCCTTTGTCTGTGTGTGCCTTTGTTCATGGTGTACCCAATTTGGCCACTTAGGGGCAGTGTGGTTCCACGCGGTCTAATACACTGTTAAGTTGTCATTATGAGAGTAGAAGGAAAAAGTCACGATCAAGTTATTCCAATAAAAGTTGTTTTTTTTTGCAGTGTGGAGCCGTTCTTTTGAGTGATAAAAGTGCCGCGAGTAGCACGCTAATTAGCATTAGCGAGTCAGACTGGAGTAGATCATTACAATTCCTTGCACATCTATAGATTGAAGCAAAAATCATTGTCAATCAAATCATTTTGAAGCAAAAATCGTTCTTAATTGAAAATCGATTCTGAATCCTAATCGTGAGAAATTTCCTACCCCTAATTACCACATTTTCAAGGTTATGTAGGCCAATCTCGACGGACCTCAGATCTTTTGACTTTATTTCTAGTAAACCGAGGACCACCCACAATCATGGCGAGTGCGTGCTGGAGTTACCTTCCGAAGCGGTTGACAAAAACGCCAACCGAGAAGGAGCCGAAGATGCCGCCAACGGAGAAGATGGCAACAGCAATGGACCAGATAGCTTTGAGGGTGTTTTCCGAAATGGGCTCCTGGTAGCGCTCGGCCCATGTAGTGTTGATGAAGTTTTCGATGATCTGTAGGGAAGACAGGATGAAGATGAAGACGCAATCACGTCTGTTTATTGAGCCAAGGCATGTTGCCTCCGGGGAAAAAAATCTATCCTTCTACAGCTCAGTGGGTAGAGCAGAAAACTGCAGGTTAAGACAGAAAGCCTTCGATTGCAGTTCAAAGGACCACCATATAATTAACTTGTGCACGGGAACCAAGGTACGATTTACATTAGAAAAATCTCACAGGACAACGGCAGACAAAAGTGGTAGTAAAAAAAATAAAAATATAAAATAAAAAAAGTATATTGTCAATTTAATCACACTGTATTTAATTAGTGTACCGAGTGACCTGCTGCAGTGGCCAGCAGATGGCAGCAAAGTGCAATCGCCGGCGGCCAAATTTACCCCTCCCCCACCAAGACTGTTGACAAACACAACCAGGCCAGCGAGTGGCAGTGCTTAAATAACTCCGCCTGCTTGAGTGTGCGTGCGTTCCGCCGTGTGTCCATGTCACAGCAGCCTCCACTCACATGATTGCAGAAATGTCACAGCTTGACTTGTGACTTGGTCAGTATGCCACTTGACCTCCACTGACGTGCCCGACGTGCAGGTCAAGTGTCACGTGGGCCTTGTGTTTGCTTTCATTGGCCAACAGCAGGGGTTCTTAAACTTGAATGTTATAATTTCATGACAACAATTTAGTATGTATTTTAAAAAGGTTGTAATGAAAATTTGTCAGAAGACAAATTGATATTAGCGCAAGGTTCAGAAATGATTAAGAATTAAGTTAATTTGTTAAAATATATATATACTTATACATTTATGATTCCAGAATTATTATTTACACATTTATACAGGTAGCTAAATTGACGTGTTGAATCTGCTGTTCTCATTCATTTGCATTTAGCTAAAGTTTGCTAGCTCCTGATTGGTTAGTGTTGGTCAGCTGATGAGTTGTCAGGAAGTGTTGCCTGTCGCTGTAGTTGTGTGAAGAGTAAACAGTGTTTTTCCAGAAGAAATCCGTCTGCATCCAACGAACCCTCACGTTACATTAGTATGAGATTATTTTTAGAAGTTTAATGAGGGGGGGTAATCATACTTTAACAAGTACATTTAAAAAATAATCAAAATCTCGTAAAATTGGGACTTCTACTCTGGAAAAAAAGATGCTTTATTCTCTAAAAAATGGACCATATTATATCTTATGTTCTCTTTACAAAAGGGACTTAAATACTCTAATCATTACGACTTAAAAAAATAATAACAATTACAACACAACAAGTTTGTTTGTAAAGCTTTGAATAGCGCCTAAGAAGGTAGGCTCCTTCCTACCTTAAGCTTACCCTTCACTGGTTTATTATTTTGCCACATGAAGGCGAGCATGTTTTAAAATGCTAATTATTGCTAGCTAACAGACTGCAGTATGAGACCTACCCAACTAATGTCAGACTAGCGGGCCCGTCATATCCCTTCTGAAGGGAGACTGGCTGCTCTAAGCTGGAAACGCGCTTATCACTTCACACTTGCTGAGAGATACTTGTTATCACATAGCGTCCCGCTGCAGATGACCTTCACAACCACTCATTCACCATTTTTTTTTAGATCACTCACTACTATCCAGAATTGTTAGCTATTGGCAGATGAGGAACTGACGTAGCATTAGGTGAGGCTGAAAGTTTACCACAGTTGCTCCCTGACCAACTTTGAGTGATAGACCACAAGAAGCAGTCAGACCAGGAAGTAGCTGGCAAGTGCAAAATGCAAAACAGATAGCAAGCTGCCTCATTGACATGCACACCGTGACGTTAGCTTACCTTAGCGCCTTAACCGTGTAAGCTTTTAAGGCACCAGTGCCCGTTTGGCTTGGCTACAGTGCTATGTTTTGTTGTCGCCACCATTCGATAATGTGTCTCCTACCTTCATAGAAGTAAATTCATTAAAAAATAAATAAAAATACCTTAATCTCCTCCACAATTTCCCTTGGGCTTCAACACCATTTTCTTGTTGCCGTCTCCTCTCGGGATAAAATTTGGTGGGATCCATTTTTTTTTTGCTTGCTGCTTTTTAGCATGTCTTGTTGAACTTTTGTTTTCAATAGTGTAGATTCTGGTGATGTCTGGTCGGTGCTGGAGTTCACTTTCCTTTCTTTTCTTTGATCCTTCCTCGGGTCTCCTGACAACCTCACGACTCCAGCTGGATTCTGAAGTATTCGGTTTAGGTGAACGGTATGGGATTTTTAATAGGTTTTAGGTGAATTAATGAGTACACACTCACACATACAAAATAAAAATAGAATAAAAAAAGAGAGCAATGATGATGACATGTAAAATCGGTAAAATTACCGAATGAACAATACTGAGCTCTCTCAGAGAAAAAAGAAAGAAAAAATAGTGTCGATTCTACAGCTTTACTACTTAAAAACCTCCATCTGGGCCGAGTGGCGACCTCCAATAGATCTTAAAATTTAGACATTATTAAATCCAAATACTAAGAGGCTCAAGGGAGCAAAAGCGCCACTCTCGGTAGGGGAGGTGAAAATTCCGCTCCCGTGTCCCCGCCAAACTGCGTGTAAACGTCCTGACTGACCCCTAGCTTGTGTTACTTTTGAAGAGGGCCGCGCAGGCCTGGTCCAGCAGCTGGCAACAGGAAGCGCATGGACTGAAAACAAGCTGTGTATTCATGCTGCCGGCCTATCAGCGGGAGTCGTCCATGCTGGCGCTCAGGTTGTCAAGGTGAGCGATGTACTAACAAGTAAGTCAAGTAAAAAAAGAATATCTTGCAGTCGCGGTATATTCGGTGTGTATTCGCCAATGTAACAAGACTTTTTCAAAGCTAGGGGTGTCAAAATTAGTGCGTTAATTTTGAGTTAATTTAAAGTTCCTTTAACAGCACACGTTTTTTTAAACTCGCGATTAATGGACGCAACTTACTTCAAAAGCATCTAGTGTGGGAATTCCAGTCGCAAGGCAGCAGACACATTCATGTCAAAATTTAGCAGTAATAATTTTAATAATAACGCATATATTTGTGAAGACTGGGGTCAAGATGTATTTTACAATTTTAAAAATGTGCAGAATTTCACAAGTTACTTCATGTTAAAGATTAGACAGCTCTTAATATGAAAAGAAAAATGCACTGAGCTGTGTCACCAATGTCTTACAAATGCAATTATGCCATCTAGTGACAGAAAAATGACCTTAACACAAATCAGTACAGTAGGCTACATCTTGTTAATCTTAACTCAGTTTTATGAAACTACTGATCAATGACTAAGAGATGCAGCCATATTTCTATTACTTTAACATGTTGTCCACTTTTATGTTGACAAGAGTATGAAAACTTATATTTTATTGTACATTTGGAACAGATATAAAATTTGCGATTAATCGTGAGTTAACTATTGAATCCATGTGATTAATTACAATGAAAAAATGTTGATCGCCTGACACCCCTATGCAAAACCAATAACACTTTTTCTAAGTTTTTAATTGTGATGTTCGTGTATCTCGGCCACCGGATGTTGGGGTTTCCTTCTGATATTAGCGATTTAGCAACTCTGTGCAGCCTCCGACCTTACATGGCAAAGTGAAAGTATACAGGACAATTACTGGCAAACACCTTAAGAATTTGTTGTGGTAAAATGTAAAACGATATCCTCTTACTCGATTCATTAGTACAAAGGGATTATGAGCGAATGTGTCGGGAAACAGTTTTGCAGCTTTCACATGACGAGTGTGTGTATAATAAAACACACTGACTAAATCCCCTTTGTGCTCCCCATGTGTTGGCACTCACGCCACTTAGATCCATGTGGCCGAACATGTGCTTGTTTTCCCCCCCATTTTCACTGTGCCTACATTACAACTAACTCCTTCAACCCGTGCGGATTAGCAGTCCTGGAACAGGCCCCTAATGCCGTTCTGCTCGTGAAGACAAATGAAAGCTAAACTCCAAGGTGCACTTGCTTCGAGTGAAAAGTCTCTTAAAAATATCAAGACATCAATTTCCTACAGTGATTTATCCATTATTAATTGCGGGTAAGCTTTATTGCCTGCTATGCTCAACTTTGTGGCAACATAGCAAACAGCTGAAGATCCTGTCGAAAGAAAGGTAAATAGAGAGCCGTAATAAAGTTGGGCCTGTCGGGCGACACACCTGAGGCCCTGCGTGGCCCGCAGGGTGCGCCCAGACCAACGCGGTCTAAAAATCACACACAAAATGAACTCTCACAATTCATCCTCCTGGAAATTAGCTCCTTTATCAAGCTCCCTGTTAATAAACTTCAAATTAACTCGGAAGGGGTGGGTGTGTGAGAATGTTTTCTTACTACCTGCGTCGCCCTGGGAACAGGTGCCTTTTCATTTCCTGTAATAATCCTCGCCTAGCCAACTGTCCGTCATTCCATTTTCGGGCACTTATTTACACAGGAAACACTCGGAGTCTGTTAATATAGACGTCCTTGGAGCTTAGAAACCCTAATGCTGCTATTATTATCCCCCTACTAAGCCCACCCCCTTTTCCACTCTGGCCTGAGCTCAGCACGCAACATGGGGCAATATTGCAGAACCAAAATATTAAGGATTTCTCATACTTGAACATCCATCAATTCATTTGCTGTACTTATCTGGCTCGGGTCACAGGTCAACCGAAGCCTATCCCAGGCTAACTGTGGGTACACCCTGGACTGGTTGCGAGCCAAACACAGGGTACAAGTAGACTAACAACAACTTTATAATATTCTTACCTTTTGAGGTGCATTGATGACACCCGTGTTGTATCCGAACTGCAGCGATCCAATCACGGCGGTCCCAACACACAGCATCAACGGGAAGGTGATTTGCTGCACAGGGAGAGAAACAGGAAGTGATGTCAATAGGTTAAAAATAGGAATCAATTAGGGAGACATTGCATAAAAAATATATACAAAATGGTCAACTCCAAATATAATGGACACAAGTTTAGGTGCTTATAGGAGAGCGGTCGACAATAGAATTGAACTATTGCTGTGAGGCAATGGTGCTAACCACAAAAAATTTGACATAGTCCACAAATGGGACCTTATCGAATTCAATCCATCCAGGAAAATCTTCACAAGTTGGACCTTGACTTATTCAATCACCACATGCTGATTATAACCAGCATAATGGATGCGATGTTTGAGAAAACATCCCAAACATCTGATCATTTTATCTCATTAGTGGCGCAATGATTAATCGACATCTGTTAGATTATTAAATTACTTGCTATTTATTTTGATCCCTGTCCAATTGTCCAAATCTTTAGAATTTAATTCACTGTAAATATTCACAGATTTCTGTAGTCCTCCATGAAAGCAGACTTACTAGCTTTGTCTTGTTTTTTGCCAACTGTAAAAAAAAAAATCAATAGAATTGTATCCAATTTATTAATTCATCGATTATTAAAATAAATATTAGTTGCAGCCCTAGATCGACCTAAAGAAACTATTGTAGCAGGTACAGTATATCCATCTCAAACTGTGAGGTGTAATTCTCCACGCAATTGACGTAAACAGCTCCAGGGGGAACTTCCAGACGGTGATAAAGTATACGTTATTGGCTTCTGTCCCAACATTAGATCCCCATGGATCTGAACAGCTTAAGAGTATATTGTCCTCATACCACAAACTTAATAAACCAGAGAAGAGCATGTTAATTTCCTTCATGTGGGACTTGGCAAACAACAGCTTGGGGCACAACTCGTCGCAGTTACATATTGGGCCGATGGGATTTTATGCTGTTCTAGCTTTTTCTAGGTAAAAGGTTGCATAAAGATTTTTCGTTTGTTGATCTTGTTCAGACTCACGGGGAGGAGCTACAGTATCCTATTTGACCGTAACACAACAACACAACACCAGTGATGAACCCAAAGAACTTTATCATCTGCTTTCAAAATCATTTTTTTTCTGCACACTTGACCGAACAAAACTTTGACTTAAACTCACTAAAGGAACCACTTGGAATCCATTTTTGTGACTCTGGCAGTCTGCGTGACATGTTTTTGGGTCATGGAGAGGAAAGACAATCAAGCATCTAAAACTGTGGCGTACGCTATAAAAAATTAACGCGCACTCCAAGCCCGCCTCCAAAGATGTGTAATGTGTGTGATCAAGCTCACCACAGCCTTGTTCAGTAAACAGACTTTTGGAACGTGACGTGTAAAGCGGCGATGATCGACCGATCTATAAAAAGAGTTTCAAAGAGCTTCCTTACGGTAAACAAAGCAATCTTGTCTCCGTGGGAGAAGTCATTGCTCGCTACTTGACAGCTGGCTCGCCTTGGGCAAAGATCAGAATTATGCGCAAATAGTTCCTTTACGCACGCTTGAATACAGCAACTGCGACAAATAGAGAGCTAGAGAAAAATCGACCAGCTTTACTTTTTAACCTACATACCAAAACTCTGAGGCTGTTTAAAATGGTCTGGCATGCTGTACGCAATATTCTAGAAAGTTAATGTAAGCTCTAACTCTATATGAAACTTTTGCTGCGTCTCCATTAAATGTTACATAAGAAGCAGTGAGTGGAAGATTCCTACTTCTCTGTACGCAGGGCAGTAGCATATCATGGAATTTCATTGTTTGGGAATCAATGAAGTCACACCCTAGCTGCAATTTTATCATCCCTGCCAAAAAGGCAGTCGTTTACAGCAAACTCCCTTGCACTCCCTTTTAACGAATGAGGTGGGACAATCATAGCCAACCTCTTATTTTGATATATTTGCATACAGTGCAATTGTGTCAGCTAACCCTGATGAAATGGTGTAAGATACAATACAGATGGATGCTTTCTTTGTGGCTGACAACTGGTTGACTGAGCCTGATCATATGTACAATGTCAAAGGATTAGCTTAAGTCAATAATCGCTTCAAGGATACAGCATCTTAAAAAAATAAAATCAAGTGGAAGCTGTTGTGTTGTACACACTAGTAGTGACTATTTACATGCCTCAATTTGACTTAAATCTACCATGTAAATGTGATGTCCCTGCTTTTGAAAGTTAACCATGTTCCTTTTTTTTCTTTGGTCCTTCCTCGGGTCTCCTGACGGCCTTACGACTCTGGCTGGAAGTGTTTGGTTTAGGTGAACGGTATGGGATTTTTTTTAATAGGTTTTAGTTGAACTAATGAATACACACACACACACACACATACTCACCCACATTCAAAAAAAAACAAAAAAAATAAAAAGAGAGCGCAATCATGATGACATGTCAAATCGGTAAAATTACCGAATGAACAATACTGAGCTATCCAGAAGAAGGAAAAAAAAAAAAGAAAAAAAAAAGGTAACCATGTGATGTCATTTAGTAGACATTTTTGGAACGAGTCTTTTCTGCCAAATACAAACCAAGTGTGTTGAGAGGCTGTTTATGCTCAGCTCCCCACAGATGCTAGACTCTTCAGCAGGTAAACACCAACATATGCTATAGATTCAGTTGCCAGGTGGGGTAAAAAAAATAAAAATAAAAAAAATAAAAAAGTGTAACTTTCGAAAGGGTGCTAATGAGTGGGATTTGCTGCTTTGTGTTTGGGACCCCTAAAGTACATAAACTCCAATGCTACATCCGCTTCCCCTCACACCTCTGTATTAGATTGTCACCACAATACAGAGAGTTTCTGTATATCTACTTGCAGCTGACATTCAAGAAATTTTTTGATTTCGGATATTTATCTTAGCGCAAGCAGGAAAACTTACCCAATCCATTTACTACAAGGCTGCTTCGAGATCCCTCATAGTGCACCAAACCTATTATGTTGAGACAATATGAGGCCAGGACAAAAGTGAACGCAGCTTTGTTTGCACTTGAGCTCAGCTGCTAGTCCCATGTAAGCAGCGCCTACGAGGACTTGATCACGTCCCTCCACGGGCCGCCACTTCCGCCATCTCATCTTACGCCTCTGTGGGGAATCCAATATGTGATCCCTCTGCAACTTCACCAAGCTCAACACTCATCCTCCTGACCTGCATTTCCAAAGACTTGTTTGCTTTGGCATGTGGCTAAAGCCTTCACCAGCTTGCTGATTTATGCCCCATTTGAAGTACACCAAAACACGCGATTGATATGTGGTCATCACTTTGATACATAATTGATTAGTAGTTGATTGAAAACAATCTCGATTCAGAGAGGTCAGCAAAGTGTAAAAAAAAATATTTAGTTCATCATTGTCCCATGAAAGCCACATATCTCCACTTTATGTTGAACGTTTTCCTCCATGTAGGCCTACTGTTAAAAGTGGGCAGTGAAACAACATACGGTAAATATATTTTACAACACCATAAAGCAAGCATCACGTTTAGCTTCCAGAACACTCCTTCAAAACGTGGACTTCCTTCAGGCCATACCTCTCCCATTTACTTAGAAGCTGACTCAGGATCAAATTGTTTAGGGTTATTGGGAAATAAACACAATCTTTTGTTTTCCTTATGACACTTAAATCCATTGTCTGTCAAAACTGTCCTTCCAAACACGTGCAGTGGATTATAAAAATGTCTACACACCCCTCTTCAAATGGTTTTAGCGTTTGCCTTTATTGTCTTTAAGAACAATTAAAGTATTTCAAATATTTCCCCACCATTAATGAACCTGATCACCTGTAGGTCAACTGTCAAAAGGGTTCATTAAAACAATCAACTGAGATGATGGGGTTGTACAATTATTAACATTTGCATAACAGGTGAACAAGCACATATTTTCTAAAAGGTCATTTTGGTGCGAACAACACAACACTGTTTATCATCATAAGAACAACATGCCTACAGTGAAGCACGGTGGCATCATCATCATGCTTTGGGACTGGTTTTATTCAGCTAGATCTAGGACCTTAAAACAGTGAATTATGAACAGTTCAAAATAGCAGTCTGTGTAAGCACAAATCCTTCATGCCTCTGCTGGAAAGCAAAGACATGTGAGAAGGTTCATTTTGTGTAAATCAGCGGCACTTGAAATGTGGGCAGGTGTCTGCTAACTTCCAGAGAAGCCGTCGTTATTAGTTATAAAAGGGTGTGCACACTTGTGCAACAGCATTATCACAGTTTTTATTTCCCCTCTATAAAACATTGGTCACAGTACTGGTAGAACACTTTTAAACTATTGTGTGATTAAGGGCTATATAAATAAACTTGACTATATTTTTAACATCACAAAATCCTCGCCTTGATCAGGGGTGTGTAGACTTTTTAAATCCTTTGTGGCGCCCCAATTCCTTTACTGGTGGTCTTAAAACAAGCGAAGAATCCAAACAAAAATGATTGCGGTTATTTTGTTTGAATAAACCAACTTTGGATTGTTTTGTTTCAAGCACATGGTTGACAACAAAGCTTTTTTATTGTCTTAGCTTATTGTTACAAGCTATGAAGAACGTAAACAGGTGCAGTTCAAGCCATTATTACTTGCCGGCAAATGGCGTCCGCTTCAACATTAAATTGCAGATTGTTGCTTGCCATTTCTTCTTCTTAGAACAGAGGCCTCAAACACGTAGATTGCAATTTGTGCACACTGGTGTGGCAAACCTTTCCTGGTAATCCAAGTTACGAAACAATGAGCTTGTTTGACCGAGCAATAATGTCTCTGGGGTATGATCAACTTAAGTTTGTCTATGTATATTCAAAAGGTGATTTAATCCTCCAACATAGCAGACGGTCGGTCACATGCGCGGCCAATAAAAAAAAAAAGCTGCGCTCTTTGCTAGGCGTCGCTAAAGCAAACACTACGACCTTGGTGACAGAGCTCATCTTAAAATAAATCTTGTGTGTGTGACAAGTCAGGGGGTCCTTCGTGTACTCTCATGATTTATTGACTCTGCGAACAATTTCACTTGAAGGAATACAGTAGTAGTTGCTTGTTCATTGTAGAAAGACAAAAACAACGGAAGGCAGCATATCAAATAGGAGGCGATGGCTTTGCAATCATGTACGAAGGTTCGAGAAAACGTGAGCCGCCGAGCCCAACATTACATGAGCTTTTCGTCCAAATAAGCCGAGTCAACGGTTCGTTTAACCCCAATTAGCGGTTTATTCTTTGCAAAAGGGGGACACAAACAAAGCCTTGTTTACAGTTGAGCTGTGATGGCGGCAACGTGTGGCTCATTAGTGGTGGTTACAATGTCAGGTGTACTACACGGTGACTGACATTGACAGAACACAACCCCAGCACAACAACTGCCAAATCACAAGGCATGAGACAGCTGGCCTGAAATCTACGTACAAATGTTTAACTGCAGCTCAGACATCAAGTCGCTGTAAATTTCCATTGACTTCCCCTGCGGCAGAAACGAGAGCCGCACAGATGCATGTGTGCAACTTGTGCAAATGCATCGGCTGGCTCTTATTGGGTTATGTATGGCCTCCCAGTGGGCTGATGTGTGGAAGCTGGGTCTGGAGATTCCCATCACACTCGTATCAAACCCGGGACAAGTGGGGTGGCATTACAAGGCGCTCACAGGGGAAAAGTGCACAAGGCTAAAGCAACAACAACTAAGAAAATATTTAAACATTTCTCTACTTGGGCTCCAGTGCTCTGGAATGCTGAATTTAGAACCACTACCTCAGTAGACATATTTAAATCTTGACTTAAGACTTATTTTTAGGGGTGTTAGAAAAAAACGATTGGGCAATATATCGCGATAGATATTACAGCGCGCAATTCTCGAATCGATTCAAAATGCGGCCGAATCGATTTTTAAACATCCACAAAACGTCTTACTTAGGATTAGGATTTACACATTAAGCATGGAAGAATGTTATATTAATGGAACATTAAGCCATAATATTTGATTTCAGTGCTGTTCAAACATGAAACAAACTGCAACCTGAATTTTCAGATAAATACATTTTCATACAAATCTTACAATGTACATGTACAAGTTTACTGATTAGTATTTTCTAAATTTGAGTTAAAAAAAAATCACACACACACAAAAAAAAAAAATCGCAATAATAAATTTATAGATTTGTATGGGGATTAATCGGTATCGAATCGAATTGTGACCTATGAATCGTGATGCAAATCGAATCGCCAGGTACTAGGCAATTCACACCCCTACTTATTTTTTTATTTTTATCTCTTTTCACAACAATGCGACAAATACAAGTTTAGTGACTACAAATAAGGTCTCATACTTTCCTATTGGACCATTCAGAATAATTCAAATAAAGCTTTCAGTTGACTTTCAAGTTTTTAGCATTGAGTTTTTTTTCTAAGCTGCTTTAGTACTGAAGAGTTGGACAAAAATTGGCATATTTCAACAAATGATGGGTGGTACACGGGCCAAGAAAGAAACCCTTAAATAGTGGTACAGATCTGGGAAGTCTTCATCCGTCCGTTTCTATACTGCTTATCCAGTTCAGTGTCCTAGACGAGACTGAGCCTTTGCCAGCTGACTGACTACAGTCTGTGCTGTTTGCCAGCCAATCACTGGGCATATACACGGGAAGATGACAATTCACATTCAAGAGTCACCCTGTCACTGAATGGGAACAGAATCCATGCTGTCTGCATGGATGTCATGTGACAGAATCGCTACACCAACATTAACCCAAAAGGCAACTTTTATCCACGGGTCTTATATTTCTCAGCAAATGCAATAAGGCACAATTCTTAAATGACAAAATAATAATAAAATACTAGTGGTTCTCTGATTGATCGGATGATTTCCGTGAAAAAGTATGTGTGGCACATCTCGATTGCTGATCACTAAAACAGATTACTTGCAACTCACACTGTGTGAAGTGTTTACATAAAATAATTGGCTCATCAGCTAGCTCGGCAGAGGCCAGATAACGATACTGATTATTTGATTCAGGTGTGTTGGAGGGAGACATGGAAATCAGGCTGGATAGGGGGCTCTAGAGGACCGGACTTGGAGACCCCTGCTTTGCTCACTGATTCTTTACTTGAGCCGACATGCAAGCTTATATGGCCAGCCATCCTACCCTTTCATCTGAGATGTTCCTTTGACCCTTTAATGGTCATCATCAAAAACACTATAGGGGCACTCACAACAAAGCAATTCAATAGACTATAACAAATATTTACAAGGGGTGCTGCAAAGCATGCTGGGAAGTGAGTGGCCTCATTGCTACAATACTTTATATAAAGTATTATTATATATAAAATATATATATAAAGGTATTATTATTATTATTTGCGCATTTCATTTTATTATTAATATATAACCCCCTTTTTTGCAATATGTGTGTATGAGTGTTTATATTTTTAAGGTAGGCCCTACTGAATGAGTCCCACGTTTGATAATGTCAAATCTGTTAAGAAATGGCAATTAAATAGTATACATAATTTGAAAAAACACTAAATATATTGTTGTAAAATATATTTTTGGGACATGGACTAGCATAGTTTGACACAAACATGTACGCTAAAAGGGATTATAAAACAATTTTAAAAATATCATCGAAAGTGCGGTGCGAGAACGACAGCACAGTTGCGTAGCATCATGGTTATTGGTTGGTTGATGTACTCACTGACCTCTCTCGGGAAACACACAGCAACAAACAGTAAAAGAACAGGTTTGGAGAAACGTTACCTTTCCAGAATCCATGGCAGCGTCAGTAAGGCAACGTTTTCTTCTTCTTTTATTTCGTCGTCTTGTTTTTGGTTGAAGTGCTGGGAAAAATAATGGCAAAACTTCCTCGTCTTCTCACAATCTCAAGTTGCTGCTGTGTTTTAACATCAAGGAGTAGGGAAAGTCTACTTCACGTCACGTTGATGCCCTTTTCCCCAAAAATTCCCGATCCTCGTCTTATTAAAATTCAAATTTCAACATGTATTCGATATCGTTCCAGCTCACTTTCGCCTCGTTTTTGTCGCGTAGTTTCCTGGTTAGAAGAAAAAGTCTGTTGACGCACTGTGTTTTGGTAGTTTTCCTGCTTCTTTTTCTTGTTGCGGAGCCGTAAAAAAAGCGACTAGTTTTCCTCATGGGCCGGCTTGGGCTATATGTAACGAATCTGACGCAATGTTGGAAGGGACCCGCCCCTCGACGCTCTTTGAAACCGCGAGGCCCCAGCCTCCCTCTAAACCAATCGCATGACGGCTGGTTCTCGAAGCACCAATGAGCCTACTAGTCCTCCACCTCCCTCTTCCTAAAAACATTTGCACAACTGAAATATTCATTGATATATGCCAAATTAATCACTTGCAAGTCATGCAATGCGACTTTTGTCCCTCCAAAGAGTAACAATGGCTCAATTTATCTATCTATCTCTCTATCTATCTATCTATCTATCTATCTATCTATCTATCTATCTATCTATCTATCTATCTATCTATCTATCTATCTATCTATCTATCTATCTATCTATCTATCTATCTATCTATCGTAATTTACTGCATTTAATGATGTAATTTATTTTGGTACATGTTAAATATTGCAATAATATCAATATAAACAGTTATATAATATCAATAAAAAAAACTATTATTTTTCGAATATCGCACAGCCCTAATATATACGTATTTCCTATCATTCTCCAACCAGTGATCTCCACCCACCTGTGGCCTTCCAGTCTTCTAAAAATGGCGTCCACATGTGTGATCGAATGATGATGATCTTTCACCACCTCGGTAAGATGCCCTCCAGTCAGGGGGGGCCTTCTCGTCTCTGATCTGCCATGTTTGTTACCAAAAGACTTGAAACAACAAACTCAAGAGGCCAAAACTGTGCACTACTATTGTTTTGGATAGACGGAAGGGGTCTAGCTGGTTTGTATGTAAAAAAAAAACAAAACAAAAAACAAATCAAGAAAATAATTGGGAGAGGCAGAAAGGTTTTGGGCGTGAATCCTTGAAAATCCGTCATCTCCTGCCTTTGAAACGTTGAGAAAACAATGTCAGGGGAAACCAAACTATTTGGACACCTGGCCATGACAAATACGGGAAGTGAAAATTTGGGGTTGGAGGACAACTGTTCTAAGAAGATTTTTCTGTAAGATGTTGGTGGGAATCCATTCAATCAACAGAACACTGAAACTGACTGTGGTAAGTTAAATAGTTTGCTCAAATACACATTGTGCGATTCTCTATTTTATGTTTGATCTTAAACGGGCAATGGCAATAAACAACTGAAGCAAACCGTAGTCGTTTCTCAAACACTCATATGTCAGGTACCGCTATATCTGTTACACATTGAGAAACTGTGTTGCTGTCCCATCTCACATCATTTGTGAGGCTAGAAGATGAAACAAAAACACCTTTGTTTTAAGCCAGTACACCCTTTATATAGAAAAGAAAAACAGACTTCATAAACAATGTTGAATTGTTATATTCCACTGCAGTAAATGGCCACAATTCCAAGACATAAACACAAATACTTGAAATGGAAAGAAAATAATCAGAAGAGGAAAAGCACCTGCATTTGTCGGTCTGTGTGTGTATGTTATTTTTTTATTTATGGAAACAATAACAAAGAGTGGACTTGACTGAATCAGACGCTTAGGATGCCGCTCAAAGGAGGCTCACTTTTGCCCTGTTTGAAAAAAAGGATTCAACACGAACATAGTATAAAACAGTGGAACTGGAAAACTGGAACACAATCTGTTTCGCTGTGACGCTAGTTGACTCCCAAGTTGTTTTAATTCATTCCAGGCTCAAATTGCCTTTGTTGGCTGTGTTTTAAGTGGCACGTCAGCGTTTCTAACAGCGCTACGTGTATAAAGAGACGACCAATGAATAATACAAGAGTAAAATAAAGCAAAACAACTTACCCTTTTCAAATACACACCGGGCATGTGTTGGCAATATTCTCAGGTCATTTTCATGCTAGTCATTATAGCCAGTGTGCTACATGCTATTCCCAATATATTTTTGGTCAAGCTACATAAATGTAAATGAATATTATTGCTTATTTTAAAAAAGAAAACAGTAAGACCCTTTGCAAAGTTTCAGTAATTTCCAATTAAGAAAAAGTAGAACAGAAACGGACATGGGGAAGTAATTCTCTGGCCACTGTTCAGCTGAGTCAACAGACTGCTGAGATTCGCCTGCTCACAATAGAAGCTGAGCTCCGTGCGGCCTTTCACGTAATCTCCCCGGCTATGTGATTCTCGACAGTCAGTGTCCGTCACCAGCCTTTTTGTTGATAATACTCTTCTAAAAGCTCACTTCACAATGCTGGGGGAGCCAGAGTCCCCCAACCACCCCCTCTCCCTTTTTATTTGGAGATTTCACATGGTGTCCCCCCCCTCCTGGTTCAAAAACTTGAATATCCTCCTGAACTTTTCAACTACACCTCACTAGAGCGCTTTTGTAGAAAGATGTTGACTAGGCTGTGAAATGTTGATGACCATAAAGGCGTTTTATTACTGACATCAACAGAAGCATCCTCCCTACCTCCTGTCTTTAGTCATCTTCCTCCACAAACCAAAACGTAGCCTAGAAACGTACTTGACCGCGGCTATGTAAAGCGAGGATTACAAATGACAAATTGAAGATTATTGGTACGGTGATGATGTGTCGATTTGAGCCTTAGTCACATTTTGGGTATCAGGTTCTTGCTTATCCATTAAAGACAGTCATGGGCCAGTTGATGGGATGGGGCACTGTGATTTACTGAGAAGAATTTAAACAGAAGAATGTTAACATTTATTTATTGAAACTTAACATGGTTTATTCCATGGGGAAAAAAATGCTGCTTTTAGTCACCCAAAACATTTTACAGCTGTAATTTTAATACTGTGATACCACAGTATCTTTTATCATACCATCAGCCCATTCCTAGTGTTGAGCATTGGTTCTCCACTGTTGCTACACGGAGATTTTCTAGTTGTAGTTAAGTCGTGACCCACGTTAAGACATTAAGAACAATTAAGAAAACATACTATTGAAAAATAACTTTTTAAAATGAATGTGTATCATAATTTAAATACACATGCTCAGGCTACATGTTCAAAGTGTCTTTCATAGCACCTAAGCAACCATAAATACAAAATATATTCTTAACACTGAGGTCTGTAACAATCCATTTTTGTATGTCTGTGCTGTTGTAACCTGAAGACACACCTACGAATGTTTACTATCTGTAAGCGACCCACTTTTGAGTCCTGAGCCCACCCGTAGAGGACAGCTAGTTGTGGCAAGAGACCATGTTTGCCCAGAGCCAAATCTTACTGTATGTCGCTAATGGTTACGTAACATACGTAGTTGTTTATGTCTGTCTGTAAACTTGACACCATTTTTGACGTCATCATTCACTTTTGCTCTTTTTTAATCCTTTAAGATGATGACTTCGATATATGAGAGGAAATGCGACATCAGGAAGCGCGGCTACGCCATCCACCTGTTGTGAATGCACTTTACTTCTTGGCTGGAGATTTTCCGCAAAAAAACTAAACACGGCATACGCAACCTGCACACTCCCAAGATTCCGGGCTAGGGTTGTTCCAAGAAAAACAGGTTTGTTTCCTTTTTCTGCACAGCTTGGCCATGGTCCCGCCAAACACAAACGCATCAAAGGTATCCTTTCATCGTGGGGTCATTACAGTACATCGCAACCACTTGTCTGTTAAAAGGGGCGCAAGGGCTAGATTTAATACATCTGAATTGCAAGCGAATACACCAGTAGGTAAATAAATATAGGCATCAGATCAACTCATATATAGGTATTAAAACTGAATTGGACAAACTGTGATATCGTATTGTCTGAACAATTCATATTTGTAGTCCATAGTTTGGCAATGAACACAAATGTTCAAAACGCTCAGGAGTGAGGGTTTCCTAAAAAGATTATTGTGAACACAGGCGCTTTGTGAGGATGTGCAGCCGACCTCGTCCGACGTCTCCAGCAAAGAGCTACGGACTCTGCCTCTTTGTCCCGGCTTTTCCCTTGGCTCGCGGCTTGCATGTCTGGTCGGGCAAGGTCGCAGGGCGCCCTGTCATTCATCTTCCCAAACATTTGGACTGTAATCGGCTGGCAGGAGCTCATGCCAAGCCATGCCCACCACTGGCTGTTAAAACACTGACTGATGTCCGCACTCTGAATGGGGAGTGGACAAGATAACTGGGTCCTGGCTAGGGGGTGCAATTTCTCACAAAACCATGGATACTGAACATATGAGGGACTCTACTCTGCGACAATGGCAGGCAGCCAAAAAAGGAGCACAGTCATTGGGACTGTTTTTTTTTACCTTTAAAGGCAGGTTTGGCCTTCTGTGTCTGTCTGTTGGTCATTCTGTGACATTTTTTCCCCCTGTGCCGAGAACCCAACAAAGTAAGATATTGCCATAACGTCTTTATGAAGTACTTCGGGTCATGAAATTACTGAATACTGTATGAAGGGCTACCCGCCTCTTCCAGTTCTTATTAGTAAACTGAGACACCAAATTGGTTTTCAACTCAGGTTTGTCTCTCACCGATTAGACTCATTGTCCTGATGGTTGTGGGACAAATGACTATTATGCTACGTTGATAGCAGTATGTAAACTAGTTGCAAGGAATTGTTTGGTTTTCGTCAGTTGCTTTGTGGAGTTTGTGGCTTTTGATTTCTTTCAACTGAATCTATCAGTGGAATGTTTAGTGTTTGTTGCTAGTTAGCATCTAAACAGCTAAACTGGTTGCAGTGTTGCCGTTTTTGGGTCATTCAGTTGACAGCCCCTAACCCTAAAAAAATATTTACAGTTTTTCCATCTCCACCTGAAAGTGGAGCACCAATCAGTGGTCTAAAATTGGGGGCATCTGTTTGGCCATTTGCTGTTAGGCTGTTCCTATCAGCAGACACTGATAGCTTCGACTATGTACGTGCACACACTTCACTCATTTCCACTTAAGTGTCTATAGGCTATCTGTTGCCGGTAAAATGATAAACCTGAACCTTGCATGGGAGCGTACCTTTTTAGGCTTTTATCTTACCTCAAATGGAATTTACATTTTTAGCTTTCCATTGTCATTTTGCTGTCTGCTGTAACAGTGTTTCACAACCTTTATTGAGCTAAGGCACATTTTTCACATCAGAAAAGAAAAATCACACCACACCACTGTAATACGGAAGTACTGAGGATAAGCGGTTCGAAAAATGGATGAATGTACTATTCTGGGAATCAGTAAGAAATCCCACAAACTTAAATGAAGATTACAACAATAATGCAAACAAATCTGTTTGCCATTTTTAAATAATTTAATTTGGGGATGTGGTTTGATTGGTCACACTCAAAGACACATAAATCAACCCCATTTTATTAACATTTTACATGGGCGGCACACTTTAGACAGACGTGTTGGCTACACACACAGACACTTCACCACACTTGAAGGCACACATGTTCCAACATACAATCGCAACAACTCAAAATACACAATACAAACCTTGTGCAGGGAAAAAGATCAAACATGCTGAGGTTTTTTTTTTTCCAGAGCCCACACTGTGCCCCCCATAGAAGCATAGTTTGGGTGTTGCTTCCCCCCGGTCTCCATCCTTTTGCTTTCCCTTTCATCTAAGAAATTGGGGGTGCCGTCTGGTGACCCCTCAGCCTTCCCGCTCTATCTCCCTTTGTTGGTGTCACTGGCCCTGATTTGCTCATAAATGTTGGAGTTGCTTGTCAGCTCTCCGTGATGCAACCAAGCTTCAAACTTTCTTAAACCAGTTGATTAGCTGGTCCGCATGTAAACACTGGCAATACTAAACTACAAAAGTCAGGGGCGTGCCTAATTATTTTTGACAGTCTGTTCCACAGGGGGTTCCGATAACCCCTCACCCACTGACCACTGAACTGACGATGTTTGCGCACGTTCATGTCTCGCTTGAAATAACAAAGAACAGGAGAAAATTCTCTCCCCATGTATCCTTCCCTCTCCTCATTGCGGCCACACAATTACACCTCTGTTTTGACCTTCTAAAGCTGCCCAAATCTGAATCCCTCTCAGCTGCTTATGACTTTGGCCTTCTTCCAGGAAGCCTTTCCCAGCCACTTTAAATCTAACGCAGGTTTGTTGAGTTTTCTGTTGTTTTTGCTTCAACAAATTGACAATGGAACAATATGATAGCCAGGTTGTTATGCTTCTGGCAGCATTCTGTTGTGCTACAGCGCTGTCGTTAATTACCAATGACATGTTTATATGTTTCGAGTTATGTAAATTATAGGATTAGCTGTGCCAGTGTTGCATAACGAGGTGGATTTTTGAATCCCTGGAGAGCACGTTTATGGGAGCATGAGAGAGGAGGAATATGGAGCTCTTTCATTGTATTTACATTCATTTGGATTGTTGTTATCAATGCACTAATATGCACTAATATTCAACGCAGAGCCCCAAATAGTCTCTATGGGTTATAGACATAAAACAATATAAACACCTCCCCCAAATAATGTCCCCTGACTAGGTGCCGAGGCTCAATTGTTGCTGTCAACCAACCAACAATAAATCACGGCTCAGCTTCAGTAAACAGGTGAGCCGTGATTGATCGTTGCCTGAGCCCTGAGCATGAGTGATGTCGTTTTCAGTCAACAGCAAGTGTCAAAATGGCCGCCCCCCTGAAATAGAGAAACGCGGGTCGATTTTGCTGCTTAACTCGCATTCACAAATGCGATGCTGTGTTAATCTGAACACCGTGTTATTATTGTCTTAAGTCTGGAGAACAATTACGATGATTAAAAACAATTACGCATTACCGGTAAGTTGAAATTATGTCTTTATGTGCCAGAAGTCTACAAGCATCGTAAGTCTGCCTTTGTTCTCGCTATTCTCAAAAGTAATAATTATTTATTTAGTTTTAAAGAAATATTGGCCATGGTCGCAACAGCTTAAAATCGTTGTGAATGTCTGTTAACTCTTTGACTGCCAAAAACGTTAAATAACGTTTAGTAAAATCCTATGGAGGAGTGCCAAAGACGTTAAAAGACGTTTGTTTCAAAACAGAGGTGAGACTAACCATTTTCTATTGTGGATTACTGAAAAACGGAATAAGGTAGAAACAAACTTTTTTTTTCTGATGAAAGATGAGAGTCCAATCTTTTTTTGGTAGTATGTGGGTTTCCATAGTCCAAACACATAATTTTCTATGGACTTTGAAAGATCAGTCAAAATGCTTAAAATCGGCTGGCACCCACGGCATCCCTTTTCTGAAAACGTCTGGCAGTCAAAGAGTTAAGGAGCAAGGTTGGACTAGACTGTTGGGAACACATTCATCGTTTCAAGTTTTGTTTACTCCACATTCGCTAAGCTCTCATTTCAGCCAAACAAAGAAAGTTGTTGTGCTCAACCATGTTAAGTTTTTGAATAACTGCATAAGATCTCTGTGCCTGGCAGCTTGGAACAGATCCCAAATCAGTTAATTGTAACTCTAAAACGCAGTCTGGAGAACATGATGTTGAAAAGCAGCCATTTTGTTTCATGCAAGGGCATGCATAGTTCACCTCGAAAGGTAATACAATACAGTACATGATAATACTGTTTCCTTAAAGTCTTGCACCAATACTCCAAGGTTAGATTTACACTGCATGCGTCAAGTGACGATTCCGATGTCTCTTTGCTCCCAAGTGGTACAAGCGAACAAATGGGATTTGCTTCATCATAGTGTAAGCAGAAAGACAAATGCATTGAATTAGATACCTTCAGATCAAACCTTGAATTGGAATTTGGCACTTAGACCTACTGTGCAAATGCAACCCAAGAAACTCTATTGTATGTGCTACAAGTATTTGAAGCAGTTTAAACATTTGTGTTATGTATCCACATGCCTCGAAATGGGTTTCATGAACTCTGGAGATGTGTTTGACTTGGTGTGCGGTGACTTTCTATCGCCAAGGCAACAGCCACCGGAGAGTGTCTCAACGAGGCCCTTTTTAGAGAGCTGGCACGTTCAGCAGGCACATCGACGCTTTCTCAAGCCCATTCTTCTTCTTCTTCTCCTTCTTCTTCGACCCGCTTGTGAAACGGCCAGATAAAGCACGACGTCCAACAAAAGGTCATGTGTGTCTAAAAGTTGAACTCTGCGGGCCACTGGCCTTTCTCAATCGTTTTGTTCTCATATCAAATCTTTACAGCAGCGGGAGTGGTCGGTGGACAATTTGGTGCCAGGCCCTACAGAGAAATTTAAAAGATTTGATTGATCATCAGTCTGAAATGAGTAAAAAAGAAAGAAAGAAAGGAAAACTGAAAAATAATAACTTTTGGTGAGCTTCAAACAATAATACTACAGAGTAAAATGGAAATCAGTGATACAATTCGGGTGTGTTTCATACCCCAAGATGGGACTGACTCATTGGAGAGAAACAAGTGCAGGGCTCCCTCTTACAACAAAAAACTGAATTCAGAGTAATGGTGAGTTGTAATCTGACCAACTCACGTTCTTCTTTGTTTCGAGAGCAAAGCAGTGGATTGTAAGCTTAGTCAAACTAAATCTTGATCACTATCGTGTCGTGTGTATTGTCATAACAACAAACGGGTGTTGTTTTTCTTGCTCTGTCTTCCTACACTGTGTTGTTGAATTTTGCCATTACAAAATGTTAATGGAAATTTCCCAAGCAAGAGCCGACAAGCGCCATTTTGACAAAAATAGAGCCATACTTACTAGCGGATAAACTATCAATCGGTGCATTGTTGACTCATTTCTTGATCATGACAACCGAACAACTAATGCGTAAAACTAATAAATAATACATTTTAATTGAGAATCATTAAAAAAAATACTTAAATGATGGGCTTGATTGCTTTTGCGCCTGTTTGACCAAATCTTACAACTTAATGTTTTTGCTTCTACGGTAACCCGCACATTAGATGCCCTAGTCAAAAAAAGCTCTGCAATTGAAGTTAGGTTCAGATATACCGATAATCCTGAGAGATTTTCCTGTGGTGTGGGGTGTTTTAACTCTTTGACTGCCAAAAACGTTAAATAACGTTTAGTAAAATCCTACAGAGGAGTGCCAAAGACGTTAAAAGACGTTTGTTCAAAACAGAGGTGAAACTAACCATTTTCTATTGTTGATTACTGAAAAACGGAATAAGGTAGAAACAAACTTTTTTTTCTGATGAAAGATGGGAGTCCAATCTTTCATTTGGTAGTATGTGTGTTTCCATAGTCCAAACACAAATTTTATGTGGACCTTGAAAGATCAGTCAAAATGCTTAAATCGGCTGGCACCCACGGCATCCCTTTTCTGAAAACGTCTGGCAGTCAAAGAGTTAAGATATATTTTTTTCCTTCCTGATCTGCTTGGAAATGAGTCAGGGCCAAAAATTGTAAATGTCAAACCCGATCTTCTGCGCGTACTGTAACAATTTAGAAATGAGTTAAAATGTTAAAAATTGCCGTGTGTACTCTACACTGTGTATTTTGCGTCACACATTTCTCAGGGACACCTGTTTCTGATTGGACCTTATTTGGGGGAATTCCCTATTGAGATTTTGTCAAAATAGTTAAAATACATACATTTTTACTATGATATCCACGCTTGAAAAGTGGTGAGTTTTCCGGCACGGTATCGTATAACCAACATGAATAACAAACTGCCGTATATGGGTAAGTTAGAAGTGTCTAGGGGGCGCTAATGAGTGAGTTTTATAGGGCTGTGTACAGGAGCTCTAAAATAAATACATTTCCACTACATTGCTCTTTCAAAAAATGTTGAGTTTTCAGACAGAAAAGGAAACACACTCTGCAGAAGGAGAATAGACACAATTTCAAGAGGACGTTTGCACTGGCCAATAAAATGAAAAATCTAGAATAACAAAACATTTTTTGATTATATTTCCAGCAATAGTCATGGTCAGAAGCCAAAGAATCCAAGCCAATTCATGGTCATGCTAACTTCTCAAAACATTATGCATTCACCATTACATAATGTTGATTTAGCTAATCAATATCAATATTTTGATGTTCGCAATGATTCATTAATGGGTGATTAAAGCTTCCAGCTTTTTAGCTCTTGAGTGCCAAACCAAAAACCAAACCAGAACCAGCTGGTTGGTGCAGGAGCTGGCAGATTCACACATCGGGGGTGGGGGGGGGGGGGGATTAATGCCCATTCTTCTTGTCCCACCAAACCCAACAAGGTCTCAATTCACTGCAAGTACCTCCCGTCGCCCGACTCAGCTGAGCGGGTAGCAGGCGAGAGGCCAAAATGCAGCCGTAACTCTGCCCGCTAAATCGCTGACACGCTCCCTTCTTTTCTTCCCGGGGCCCTCCGTCGGACATTAGGGCCCCTGCAAAAGTCCCCCCTCCCCCCTGCACTTGGACAGTTAGAGGTGCATTTCGGGAGAAGATAAAAGTCACAAACAGGCCAGAAAAAAATGGCAGATTCATGTAAATGTTGCCGTTAACCTTTCCCATGACCCCCCCTGCCATTGCTGCAGTGTACACCGGCCAAAATGATTGCCTGCTACATTTCAGTTTGTAATTGTCAAGTGACCGGGAGGTTGGATGCAAGGATTCTATGGCATACCCCCTACTACTAAATAAAATAGTTCATAGCTCTCTTTAATAACTCTTTCTAACACTTTGTGCTAGATCGTTATAATTATTCTAATCCTGCTGGTAATGTGATACGTTTTCCCCCCCAGGTCAGCACAAGCAAAAGGGATGAGGAAAGAGTTAAAAACTTGCACACGTTGTCCATGACAAAAGGAGATCATCTCAACCTACCTCCTCCCCCGCCACCACACCCCTCTCCTCATCATTATGTCCATTTGGAAACATGTCACTCCCGCCTGCTACCTCGGCAAAAAAAACAGACTGTCACACGGCATTATCTGTTTGACCAAACTCACCGAACCGTGAGGGTCGAGCTGAGTGAGGTAAGCTTGGAATGAAGCATCCGGGGGAGGACATGCAAACCTGCTGTCCTCTCATTAAACCCTCTGTTGTCCAATTAGGACTCTCACTGCACCCTGAGTCATCAATCTCATGATGAGTTTATCATCAACACTTATATATTGCTGAGGTTATTTTTTTTTTCGTTTTTTTGTTTTAAATGAAGTTACTTCACATTTGCAAACATGAAGGTTTTACCAAAAGAGGAATTTTACAAGAAGATCTCAAAACTTTATATTATGATCTTCTTTATCATCTACTTTTTATACACAAAGCATTTATTTAAAAAAAAAAAAAATATATATATATATATATATATTTAGGTCTTCGAACTCGGGAGAAGGTGGCATATGTTCTCCAATTCCTATTCGCTTTATATTCCCAGAAACCCATGCAGTCAATAAATGCAGTCAATAAATATTCAACTTCACAAACTACAATCTGGATTTGGATACTAATACAAAAGCTACAGATGTAAACTGTGTAAGCTAAAGGGGAAATCAACCTTAAACATGTTTTGAATACAATAAGTTATATGTGACCTCACTAGTCTAAACATGACATTCTGATTTGTGGAATATGAGTTACTTAGCAAACTTCAGACATTTTTTTATCCATTTTGGGGTTGACTTAATTAAATACTTAAATTCTCTCTTCATCAGAGCTTCAGACTGCCCCTAAATGGTGGTATTTTGCTCCTAAAAAAAAATTTATGTAAATTTTTCATTTTGCAGTAATTTTTTTAATTCAGTAATTAAAATTTTTTGTTGATGACAAACTCCTGTTCCTCACTGTGGCACATTTATCAGTAAAAATGTGTGGAGTGAATATTAACCTTACAAGTTACAAGCAGAAACTGACAACTACGGTCTGTAGCCAAGTATTAAAAAGTGAAAGTTTGTTTATGATTTCTATATTCAATTCACTGAATTGTTTAATTGGCTACTTGTAAGGAAATGTATGTTTTATTGACAACTGTAAACTGTCACTATGTACAAACAAATTCATTCAAATACATAGCAGGAGAACTTATGAGAATGTAGCCTGAGACATCATTTCTTCTTGCATCACATTATCACATATTATTTCCCCCCCCCCCCCCCTCCTACGCTGCACTGATTGCACAACAGAAGTCATCACTTGGGAGGGGATTTACTTGAGCAGTGGCTCAATCTCTCCAAGTTTACTTCCTTGTAACGTGTTGTCGCCTCTGCCTCTTATTTTTCTTAACGTCATCCCTGACTGTGAGTGACGAACACCAGAGAGGCAAACTCTTCACACTCGTGTGCCTTGACTCCTTCGCTGTCCCGGTCGCCCCCAAATAGAACCTACGTGAGTGCGCTTGCTGGAGTCTCAAGTGACCTCGCTGGATATAAATAGTTTTCACCTACCATGGCCCCGCCACATCACAGATTTTTTTAAAGAATGTACAAAGTAAAATCGGAAGTGTAAATTTAACTCCCATAGTGTTAAATTTTTCCCTGAGTTTATATAGTTCTCACCAGTTGTGGTTAAATTTACACTTCCAAAAGTGTAAAAATTTAACTCTTTGGTAGAGTGAAATTACATCACCCATAGTGTTATTTTTTGACACATAAAAGTGAACTTTTTACACTTTAAAGTGTTATCTACTTTCACCTATCAGTGTTATTTTTTCACATTTTCAATGTTATGTCTTAACACTTAAAAGTGTTATTTGCTTTCATTTTTTTTGGTGTTAATTTTTCACAGTTCTGTTGTTACTTTTAACCACAAAGTGTTATTTTCATTCATTTTTGTGTTTTCTCACAGTTTTAGTGTTACTTCTTGACAAATGTTTTATTTTCCAACCCAAATGGAGACAGTGGGACTTGAACCATAGTAGCCTACCGAGCACTTGGGGGGGGGGGGGGGGGCAACAACACTAACAAGTACGCCACGAGATAGTACATTGTTCGTTGCCGCAATTTTTTTTTCTTGTAGGCCTAGTTCCCGCACGGTAAATACGAATTGCCGGTACGGCAAAATATCCACTTTGTTTTTAGTTTGGCAGAAAAATAATCAACATAAATTACACGAATAATCCAGACCCATAGTTGTCCTGGTCATTTGTGAATATGCGGGGTGACACTAATTGCTCATTTTACAGGTTGTAAAATTGAGACATACGCAACAATAGCATTTACTTTTAGGTTTAATGTCGCAAAATTACTTTGAAATGAATTTCAAATGTTTTGGGATCACAAAATAGTTTTCGAAGTACAGTATATATTTTATCAGCGCAATCTCACTGTGTAACACTTCCTCAGGGCGACCATTCGGCACTGTTTCCGAGAAGAAAACATTTCAGGCATTCAGTGCTGGCTTGCTCTCCAGTGTCACCTCAGTTAACCTTCACCCGAACACATGGGGGGGGGGGATAGTGCTGAAAGTGAGTTGTAGGGTATAATGAATGGCGAACTGCCATCCAGAAAACCTGCACACGTGTAACATACATCAATTGGTTCCCGTCTCTAATTTCTCATTTTTTAGGACTACCTTACTGTGCAATCCTCTTATTCTCTAATTATCCCATCCTTCACATCCTATTTTTCATTTATGGCATTACATGTCCAAATTGAAACGTTTGAGTAAAGGAAATTTCCACACGCAAGTGACAGCACTGCATTTTTCCCCCCACTTGGTAAACAGGCTTAGCAAAACACACAAACCAATGGGAGACGTTTCAAATTATTACTCATCCGCCCCGTTTGTGGAATGAAGAAGTGCAAAACAGAAAATAGATGGCATTGTTATTCATAAGTGTCATTTACGAGGAGGAATGTTACAACTGGCGAAACATTTTTCTCTTTTAAAGAGAGAGTACATGTTGAATTTGTAAACCTTTGAGGGCAATATCCCTTGCTGAAAGATGAGGACATTGACGAGCATGTAGCAAAAAGTCCAAACCAGTACCGGCTGCAACTACTGCAAATTCCTCGCTAACCTTCAGATAATTAACCAAACTATTATATTTCTAAGGACAAACAACAACAAAAATGTACTCAGTGATGAAAACACTCAAGGCCTTCGATTTAAAAGTAGTTTTTTATGTCTTACTGTTTGACCCTCTGTGATTCCATTTTGGGAACGTTACGTACCCATGACCTATGGGAGATATTAAAGCTTAAAATTTGCTTAGATTTTTTTTTTTTAAATCTCTTTAGTGCGAGAAGAGCGATACATGTGCAATTAGAGAGGCTGTAAATAAATGGATTGATGTTATTTGCAGTGTCTGATATGTTATGGAGAGAGTCACCACAAATTTGAGATGAACAAAACAGATATCCAATGAAACTGGGTGCAAATTAGGGTTTCAGCATCTTGCTCAAAGACAATTTGTCTTTGACATGGCCACTGTCATGTTTATTTTCAGTCTTGTTTACTCCCTGTCATGTTTAGCTTCTGTTTTCCTTGTGTTTTCCCCTTGTCTTGTCATTTCCTGTTTTATTGTGAAAAGTCTGACTCCTCTCGTTTCAGGTCACTTGCCCTTCCTTGTTTGGTGTCTTTGTCAACCCTGATCCCTGATTGTGTCCACCTTTCGCCATTACCCTCATGTGTCATCCAATCAGTGCCCTCAGCCAGGTGTGTCTTGTTATGTCATTAGTGTTGGTGTATTTAGTCGGTTGTCTCCCCCCTGTCTGTGTCGGTTCATTGTGATTTGTACGTCTTTCCTCATGTCATGCTGCCTGTTATTTGTTCCCTCCCAAGTCATAGTTCAAGTTCAAGTTCATTTGTTGTTGCCACTGTCGTAAGTCATTCGCCACGTCACGTTGACCTTTTTGCCTTATCAGGATACATGTCATGCTGTTAGTTTTGCCTAAGTTGTTTTGCCATGTTTAGCTTCATGTTTTGTTAGTTCTGTTTATTTTGCACTTTGAAGTTAGCTTTTTGATTAGAAATTAAAACCTTTTTTTTTGGACTGCACCTCTGCCTCCTTGCTCTGCCTTCCCGCATCTGGGTCCTAAAGCCCCCACTCTACTGACAGCCACAAGGTTTGAGGTTCAAACCCACAACTTTCAGGTTGGGAGATGACCACTCTACTGTGTATTATGACGCGTCCTTGCACAATACTATTTTTCAGCTAAACTTGTTTCCTTGTATGTGTTTGCCCTGTAGTTTGCTTATTTTAACGTCTGCCTTTCATAAAATGACGATAAAATGTCAATAAATATTTTTTTTTTTTATGACATCATATATATTATCTTAAATGAAGACCCGGTTGTTTTCGTAATTTAGCAAAACAGGTACTTCACGTTTGTAAAAAGTGTCTTTGGTGTTTATGAAATAACACGCTAGCTTAATTGAAGATTCACCTGCCTTCAATGTTTACAAAACGCGCACTTCAGGTGTGTTGAAGACTAAAAAATTGCCTCTGATGTTTACAAAAATACACTTGAGGCTTCTTGATGACACAAAAAGTGTCTTTGAGGTGTTCAAAACCTTGTAAGCTATAAATTCGAAATCAATTGTTTTACCAGTGAATGTTTACAATTCCAGGTTCTTTAAACGTCTTTGATGCCTATTAAAACACACCCAGGTTTGTTGTAGATTCATACAACAAATGTGGTTCTTTCATATGAAGACATCAATTATCTTTTACAAAATTTTGTGTGCGTATGAAAATGACATAAGCAACTTTCGTTGAAGACAAAGTAAAATACTTCATTATTGTATTTGGGGACAGCTCTGGCATGTTTTCTTGCTGACAAATGAGGAAATTAATGACAGCTGAGCTAAAAGTCTAAACAGGCACGGGGGTTTCAACTGTAAGCAAACACTTTGGTGGGCCTTTTATTGCCAATTGCTCCACAAAAAAAAAAAAAACACTGCAGCCTTGTTCCTCTCTGCACACACATCGGCGCAGACTACAGGGCACGTTGTAACTTCTGTGACGAGAATCCTATTATTTTGATCGGCTGTGAGGGAATTGAAGTAATGAGGGCGTGATGGGTCGCCAGGCGTGAGAGGACGCTCTGAGCTGTGCTGTTTCATCCCCCCTTTCATTTCCTCATTCCCCATTGAAAATAATAGAAATTTGGTGTTGGAGTGCAAGCGTCGCGACTTTTAGCTTTACAATCTTGCTTTCAAGTGTAAAACGTTGCATGTTAAAACTTATAAACAGTAAATGTATGAGCAGTTTTTCGAGACATCAAACTATCAGGCCGTTGATGACTTTAATCTAAAGCGAGGAATCTGGATTCAAATCTGCCTGAAGCTGGCGATGGTGATGCCATAATGACCATTCATAGCCAGAATGACACCTAGACCATCCTGTTTCATGATGAACACAAGGTGTTCTATTGAAGCCATTGTGACTCATTTCCATTCCATTCCAGTGGGGACTAAGCCCTGCCAGATCACTGTATGATAGAGTATTTAACCCCTACTGTTCTACATTGAATCTTGCAATTGACAATTCCGATCTTACGTCACAAGTCAAAATGGCGGTCAGCTGAAATGGAAGCTCTCCGCTCATTGAAAAGCATCGGACTTTGGATTGTTGTGATTTGATTTGTGAGGATTGTTTTGATTCCAACATGTGATGAAATGTCATTTGACAAATGACTACTATAAGAATCTGCCTGGTTTGTATGCTAGTCATGTACAGTGCAAGCAATACAATACGCCATTTGTTTTCATAAGCATTTGCATATGTTTGGAATTGTCGATCCCCACAGCATCCATCCATCCATTCCTTTATTTATTTATTTTAAATAAATTTGTGAAGTCTGTCTCAGGTCGTGCTAGAGAGGGGATGTCTGCTGTGGCTCAATCAGACTAAATATCCTTCTTCACAATAGTCATCGACCCTGTGCAAACATGATGAGGAGGGGGGGAAACACGCAAGCCATTCCTGAACTAATAAGCAAACTTTGATGACAGTTCAAACAGGCATCAAGGTGGCTGGCTGGCCGGTCTGCTGTTTACAATATCGTAGACAAGGACAAAACGGCAAACACAAAAGAGGAAGCCGACCGAGGCAGGCAGGCCTTTGACAGCAGGAATTTTCATTGTCTCGTGGAAACAATCGTCTTCATTCCTGTTAGCTATTTTAAACACTTTTCACCAACCCTGGGACTCGGGGATGACATTGGAGGGACATTTTAAACGCACCAGAGCAGACAGCTGAGTTTATGGCTTAAACCTGTCAAACTGTCAACACAAGATTTTATAAATTATTTTTGATCAACTCCAAATCATGTTTCTTTTAGCGCGCATCATTTCTCAACATGTTTGCACTGGCGTGTCTTGGTTGAACGTGAGCAAATTTGTAAACTGGTTAGACAATGTCGCCTCCGTGTGGTACTTTAGTGCAACAGCATCATTGCCAAATTATGGGCATAAAGTGCTCAAAATGGGGACTTTTATTGTTTATTTTTATTTGTATATTATTTGTATTTCAGTTTTTTTTAATAATATTATATATATTAGCATTACCGTCTAAACCATTATTATTCCTAATCATTTGTTTTATAGTATGTTTTTTCTCCAACATAGTAGCCTATACAAATTTGTTTTTGGTCATTCTAATATGTTTGTAATTCAGGGTTAAAAATTTCTGTCGTTTTTTTGTTGTTGAAAATAAGGATGTGTAAGTGTATCACATTCGCAAAATGTGGACCCACCCTTTTTTAGATTGCATTTTAAGTGTAATTATTGTATGCTTACTAATTTTATTTTTATGTATTTATATATTTGAATTACAATATGAATATATTCAGCATATAATGTGTTATTCATCACTTGCTCATTACATAACACAACATAACTATCCTATCGCAAAATGTACACTTATTTCAATTATTAGTACTGTAGTTTCAGTAATTTTATTATTTCTGTTCAGTTTTTCCCAACTCATTAGTTGTATTCTCTATTTATTTTGTCAACATTATTATTAAAATATTGTTGTTGTTGTTTATTGTTACCTGACTTGCCATTAATATTTTGCATTATTGCATGTTTCGACAATTAAAACTTGAATTTGCTAGTTATTACATTGACTGCTACGTAAATATATATATATATATATATATATATATATATATATACTACTTTTAACAATATTTTGTAAGTGTAATGCATATAAATAAGCAATATGCAGCTCTCAGTATACAGTGCAAAAACATGTCTGTATATAAACTTGCTTTACAATAATCACGTTATTATCAAAGCAAATAAAATGACATATCTGTGGAAATTATTACAAATTAAGGAGTTGGTATTAACGTTGTTATTGTCTTTCTTTCTTACTTTCTTTTCTTTTTGCCTCATTTAATACACTTTTATATGAGCAACATTAGTTCCCAAACTGTAAAGTGAGTTGTAAATTGTAAAGAGACCCTGCATTATTGTGACAGTGATAACAAAACGTTATACTGTACAGCAATAATATCTGGTATGCTGTCGGCCTCTTAACCCCGGGGGTCAACTGAGTACAGTGTTCATGTTGTGTCAAGGGAGCAATGAGTGAGCACGTAATTAAATCACGGGCCAACCAAATAAGTCATAATCTAATGAATTATTCACGGCTTCTAAGCGTCACGAATGCGACCCCCACCCTCCTTCTACTCTTCCCCTTCCTCATGTTACAAGGCAACAATATGGCGGCTTTATAAACAGTCTGTTTTATTATTTATGTATTTATAGTTTGTCAATGTGCCCTGCGATTGGCTGGGAACCAGTTCAGGGTGTACCCCGCCTACTGCCCGAAGCCAGCTGGGATAGGCTCCAGCGCCCCACGCGACATTTTGCGGTTAAGAAAATGGATGGATGATAGTTGGTCAATGGAAAAAAATAATGATTGATGCTTCTCTTGCTTTTTTGGGGCATTTGTGTGACTTTTCCTATAATCTTAACCTTTCTGTTATGCTGCAGGTCAATTTGACCCATTTAAAGTTTTAAAAAGGTGGCAGAAATGGGATCTGGATCACTGAGTGGCGTGCAACACAAATTATACTTGTGGGATTTTAATGAGTATGATGTAAAGGGCAGCATTTATAGTTAGCTAACATTTATTTGTGCATCCAACAAAACTCAATGCAGCTCTGCTTACCTTTGGGATTTTACAAGATACTTGCAACCATGGGGGATTTTCGCATGATATTGCCTCTGCTTCATTGTTTCAGACAGTGTCGTTTCTTGAAAGTGACTCTGGATCAATTTGTACTTTAACAGTCTAGGCAAATATGCCATGGGTGGAGAAAAATTGATCGTGGTAGTGGTGGTGTAGGGCGGCTGATTATATTTTTTGGGTTAATTGTTTTGTTTTTGCCTAAGCTTGCGTGCAATGACTTTAGTTACCGCTCCAGTGAAGTGAAAAATAGTGCAATTACGGTGGAAATTCTTGTTGCTAACAAATTGGTTTACAAACATATTTCAGACAAATATTGGGTTTCACGAACTCTGCAGCATCCTGACATCCTTCACAGGGTCCATAGTTCAGGTTATTATTATTTTTAAAATGTCTTGACTTTTTGGTATATAATGTTTGTGTGTGCCCCCCCACCCGTAAATCAACACTCACCGTTTCTCCCCAGAAAAATGCAATGTATAAGTGATTATGCTATTAAGAAACACTCTCGCTGGTTAAATAGGCCCTCTTCAGTCCCTAAGCGTGAGGGACAATAACAAAGAACTCGAGACTACACGATATAAAGGCGCAACGAGTGACAGGATGTGTGTGCGTGTTTATTGCTGTATTTATAAAACATGCATCAAATTAAATATAGGATTTAGGTATGTTGGAACTGATGAATAGCATTTCCATTTATGGGGGGAGTAGTTTTTCATTAATAAGTTTTTTTTCTTCTTTTTTTAATGTCCCGTTAGTTGAAATGGTATTAATTTAAGGGTTAATGGGTCTCGGTTGTCATGGAGACCAAAACGGCGCTAGTTGACAGGCGCTGTGTAGCCTTGTAACAGGAGACGAGTCGTGAGCGAGAAGGGGGCAGGTCCTCACCGCCCCGTGGGCTCCGCCTATTGGTCGATGGGGCCTCACGTGACCAGCGTGGAATGCAAATGCAAAAAAAAAGTTGCCACTGCTATGCTTCTGCTGGCGTTTAGCTGTTCTTCGGCAGGCCAGAAATGGATTGTGTTGTAGGCTAAACAAGGGGACACAACACCAGAAGGAAGGGCGACCCGGCGAGGCTTACGATAACGGTAAGCAGGAGGCTTATTTATACAAAATCGCCTCTCACCCCCCTGCTATTAGCTTGCTCGCTCGTGTCCTGGAACGCGGGAGGCTGGCTCGCTAGCTAAAACATGCGCCTCCCTCCAAACACTGACCTTTTCGTGTCGTTTGTTCATTAAATTCCACGTAATGCATGCTCTTTTTTGTGAACACCTCAGTGTCGTGAGCTCACGTGTGGTGGTATTCCCCACGTACGCCACGAATGAAAACAAACCCATGAGGGGTAACATTTAAAAGGGGCTGTCAAGCTCGGTTGCGCCGACAAGCCCCAATATCGACTTGACGCGCTTGGTAACATACGGGCACGCGTGACGTCACAGGAGCTATTTTGACAAGCGTCTGTCATTGCAGCATGGCGAAGGCCCTCCACTAACCTCACGTTGAACTCCCACCTCGGTTTACATTTGCGAGACACATGTAGGTCAACCACGTGACTGCAGTGGGAAATCGTTCCGAGTGGAAAGTGGCACTCACAGGCCACAACTTAAAGGCTATGTCCATATTTGTTGCCATTAACTCATCTGGAACCACTGGGAAAAATTCAAAAACTAAAATCAAATATCGACTATTTGTTGGTTGCATGTTATTCTCCTTATGAACTGCTGTCCTTGAGCAAGGCACTGACCGACAGGCAATTTCTACAAGTGTGGTTGTTAACCAATATTGACCCGTCGGTCTCTGGGGGTCCCCTAGTAGCCACCAGCCAGCAACAGCTAAGGCCCCCTATTTACGGTAGGGTACGCATTTTTGTGACTGTGTTTTGTTATTGATATGGGCAATTATTTGGTTTCCCTGTACCTCTTGAGCTGAGGGAGTGGAGATGGTGTCTTGCTCAAGGGCACCTTAACAGCAGTCAGACCAGCAGGAGTTGAACCGTGAATCCTCCAGTTCCAAAGTCCTTACAAATCGGATCCTGTAGCCCCAATGTTGAACTTTTGTTGCTAGACATTGAACTCCAAAATTGTTTTAATTTTGTGGTATATTGATCTCCAAAAGTTTAGTTGAACTTCAAAAACTATTTGGTAATTCACGTGTATGGTGGCGTTGGTGAGGTCCGCCCTTTGAAATGTGTCCCAAAAAAAAAAACACCCCGCAAGTAATATACTGAAAGTTACACATACCCATCTAACACAAAGTCTCTTTTCTCTTTGCCTGTGTTTCATTGGTGCCTTATATCTGACCCATATATACCACATCGACACGACACTCGTGAGATTGATTCATCAGAGACTCTCCTTCAGCATTTCTAATTAGTGTGCTTTACCAGAACAATTTCACTCGCTGCACGGTATTTATAGATTCCAATGCAACCGTTTTCATTTTTCAGGCTCCTTCTGCACCCTCAGCATTTGTGCTTTGTGTAGGTATTTTAACAGCTTGATACATTTGTGTATTTAATTGTAGAGCTAAGATAGGGTGTTAGAAATGCTTAAAGTGTCCACCCGGCGGCCTATTTCGAGATATTGTTGGGTTAACGGAGCAAAATTGTGTTGTTTGATAAATATGTGGTGTTCCCATTTTGTGTCTAATCTTGTACTAACCCAAAGAGCACGACCACAAACAGTTATTGTTGGAAGGGGAATTCAACGATTCCAAACCTGCAAGCATTTACAAGATGAGTGCCAGATTTTAGTATTCTTTTGACATTTTGTTTTAGTTATTACTGTCGATCACTGTCTTCGGGCGGTAGTAATGTTTTTGGAGTGTGGGAGGTAACCGTAAAATGTAAAAAAAAATCAGCTGATCCGATCCAGCCGATCTGTTCGGTGTAGAAACCATACATACAGTATAAGCTCACATGGAAAGCAGATTTTTTTTCCTCCTGGAAAAGCTTGTAGGCATCTCTCTGCATTGTTTTTGCGCCTAGTAATGAGCTCGGTTTCCTCTTTGAACAGAAGATGTGGTTTGTTTGCTTTTAAAAAAAACTTTTGCTTGCTTGATTAAAAAGCTCTCTGTTTAGTCTGTTGTCTCATGACGCTTTAGGGCTCCCAGCTTTCGTACCCCGAGGTTCATCATCAAGCAGCCGTCCTATCATTGTCCCTTTCTTCTCTTTTGTTGACCCCCCCCCCCCCCCCCCTCAGCCTCACAAGTGCAAGACAGGAGGCCCGCACCCGTGGTCTCACCTCCAGCTAATCTATATGCAAATGAGAAGTTGATAATCAATGAGCTTCATGCATGGTCGGCCCCAATCAATACATTTCAGTGGCACGGCTACATTTCACCGAGCCAGACGAGCGGGTGCCGTCTTAATGTGACGGGCCAGACCGTAAGCACGCCATTATCCTCTGATTCCATCTACTTGGAGTGCACATGAATGAATAGTGATCCCGTCCGGGGGAGCTTTGAATTCCAAAAGTCAAAAACTACGTACATTTATTGAAGAGGGTAATGCTATTTTAGTCGTTTTTTTTTTTTTTAAATGAAATGTCATTTGTGTGACAATTTACGCTCATTAGCGGAATTCAGCAAGTCCTTTGTTCATGACACCGGTTCAGTTCTGGCTGTAGTCACATAACCCAAATTTATACGCAAGTTAGAACACACCGCAGCCGTAAAACTACACTAGCTCAGTGGTGAAGCGATAAACAAATTTAAGATTTATAGGGAAAAATACTTACTAAAAATACTATTGCTATTAATATTAAACAATGAAATTATTGTAATGGCAGGAGGTTTGAATTCCAGTCAAGTAAAAATGTCTTGGAAGGAATTGCAAATTTATTAAAACGTTTTTTTTTTTTTAGTCGTCATTTTTTTGTGACAATTTAAACACAATAACAGTATTCATTAAAATGGGTATATTTTGTCAAAACAGGAGCAGATTAAATATAATTTAAAATGTAAATTGCTAGCAGGATATTCCCCAAGGAATTAAATGTTCTTAAACAAAATATTGTGTACATAATAAATATATATATATATATATATATTAGGGCTGCAAATTGCCTAGTACCTGGCGATTCGTATCACGATTCAATTTGATGGCGATTAATCCCGATACGAATCTATTAATTGATTATTGTGATTTTTCTTTTCTTTTTTAAACTCAAATTTAGAAAATACAAATCTGTAAACTTGGTTTACACTTCCTGTCCCTTACCTAATATGGGAATTTGTTTGGCCTCTTTACCATACATGTAATGTTCTGTCCCTCCAAAATTGAATTCACCCCTACCAAGTGGGGAACAATTAATAGTAATAATTTCCCTGACTGCAATGCATTATTGATATGAACCAAGAATAAAAGGACATGGATAGGAAAATGCCACTTCTCTTTCGGCCAATCAACACACATCGTCCGAGTGGACACCTGGTACTCTGTGCAGTTGAGTAAATAAACTCTCGCAACCAAACATGCCCCTACATGGACCGAAATAACCTGCTGTCAGTCGTCTCGCCAAATGGATGTGAATTAGTGTCTTGTTAGTGAGATAAGGGTACGTTGGTGCTCCTGTCCTCAATTGACTGACTGAGTGACTGCAAATTGGCCTCCTTTATAAATGCTGGTTATTTTTTTCAAATGAGTGAATTTGGTTGCACAAAAAGGAAATTTTTGTAACCGCTTATACTGAAGTGCATGGAAATAAATATGCAGGCAAAGACGGCGCTGTTTTAATGATTTTCAGAAAAGCAGAAGCGAGAATAGCATTGTCACGTCAGAGCATCTATGCATGTATACATGCAAAAAAAAAATTGGGGTACCATAGGGGAAGGGGGCGGCCCATCATTACCATCATCTTCATTAGAGAGCATCCTGCCCACCACCAATCAGCACGCCGTCCTGCTCGGGGATTCCGCCGTCGCCCCGTTGGCTGTCGCTAGGATACCACATAATCAGGAGGCAGGCTGCGGCCTGGTTGGCGGGGTGGGGTGTCGATGCCGGGACGACGAGCTCGCCGTGCGTTAGGGGGTAGGTGGAGGTGTTGGAGGAAGATGAGGGTGGGGGGCGGAGGGGTGCCGCAGGGGGCTGGGCTGATATAGCACACTCGCACAAACGCTTTCAGTCAGTCAGTCAGTCGCTCAGTCAATCAGTCAGCCAAGCAAGCGCTCGAGGGGAGGCAGACAAAGAAGAGCATCATCCTGAAGTAGGACAGCACGCTCCCGGGGGATGGGGCACCATACCCCTGCATCGCGTTGGGGGGGCCACAGGAGGTAGGAGAGCCGGGGTTGCGGGGCTTTGTCTCAGCAGCTGAGCACCCCTCCTCACACGCGCACAAACATTTGCGGTAGCCACCATTCCATATTAATTTGCGGGGTTTGCACGTCGGGGCTTAATGGAGGCTCGTTGCCGTCCGCGTTTGGGTTGGAGCCAGCCAGTCTGTCTGTTCGTCTGACAGCCTCTTAATGGCTCTCCTCTTCCTCTTGACTTCACAAATCCTCTAGGCGCAAGTCTGTCGGTCCACGTGAAAACATCACATCTGCTCGAGGGGTGTGGAGAGCTGCATTCGACTTGGCGTAGTTGTTGTTAGTACACTTTGGTTGCGTTCACGCCACAACTTTCAAGTAACACAAACCCGAAAAACAGAATCGGTTGTAGCCTGTCAACATAAGCCTGACGTCATTAAAATATGATGATCGATAGTGTATCCACATGTGCGTCTACCCTAAACAAGACCCCCACGGTGAATTACAACTACAGAGGAAGCACAGACCATTAAAGAGGAAACAGTCACTGAATGCTTAGATTGCTTGCTTTGAGACACTTTTCATCAATGTTAATTGTGTTTTGGGCTTGTGCGCCTCCAGGTTCAGTAAATCGTCACTTTTGGGCGCCATCCTCGCATCTTCAAAACCTTTTTTTTTTTAGTTATTAAACATTGTATCGGTTAAATTGATATTATACCTTTAAATTGCTTACATTATTACATTTTCCTAAATCATGGTTGATTACTAAAATGTTGAAAACATTGCACCAAAATATTCAAGTTGTTAACAGGACAGGCCTGCTCAAATGTCTTAAACTATATCACTTCATTCGAGGATTTCTTACTCGTTGCAATTTTCAATTTTGGGGAGACATGCTGCAATGCTTGCCACAAGACCTTATCAGAAAGTTCAAATGACACTTTAAATTGGTTAATAATCTGTAATAAATAAAATAAATAAAAAATGGGACAACAGTCACATCCAACAGTTTTAATTTGTGAAAAAATATTTGGCATTTGATGTTTTAGCCCAACACTGATGAGGAGATGTATTTATATAATTGAAATGTGCATGGATAATAGGAAAATTTTTAATAGGAATTGAGTGTTGGGTAGTGTAAATTTGGCACGTGTCTTTCTAAATGCAGATGTAAAATGTGTGTGTGTGTGTTTGGGGGGTGTTTTCTATTACAATGTCACTGATGGATGAGTGATTTCCCCTCACGGAGAGACTGCGGTGGCCAAAAGCATCATTTCGAGTGGGGGGGGGGGGGTAATCGCCTCCCCCCTTTCTGTGAATGTGGTGATATTGCGGCGGCTGCTTTGTGTACAACCATGCAAGCTCGTTGTCTGATTGGATTTCAGAACTGTCACTCTCACCAACAGTTTGAATGCTAATGAGCCCTTAAGGAGATGTAATAGCCTTGCTTTTTGAATTTATTTATTTATTGTGAAAACTTTCCAAGACATTTTTGTTTGTTTACTATTCTACACTCTGCTTTTAATGGAATAGCATATGGTTTCTAAGGGTTTTTCATTTAGTTAGAAATCTGCTAAATAAGCAGGCCGTACATCTGGGCACGGGCCCCTAATCCTCTCTAAATAGTAATGAGGAGGAGGAGGCGGTAATGGCTTTAGAATGGCAGTGTAGGTCCTGATTTAATTACTTCCATCAAACCCTCCTCACGCTGTTTAAAATCCTCAAACCCCTTTTTCAACCTTCACCCCTCATTTTGCTGTTTAATTGCATGAACACACCTCTAACCTCGAGGCTAGAAATTCTATCCTCCCCACTTTAAGCTCTTTTTTTTTTCACCCTCATCAGCTGGTGACCCTGCTTCCTTTGTAGTACCTTAACTTCCTCTTTTTTACTCTCAAAGGCTGGATTTACTTAATTCCTTTTTTTTGGGGGGGGGGGGGGTGTCTCTCAAGTGGCATAATTGGGATGCCTATTGTCTGGCGGTGAATATAATCAACGCATGGAATCGGATTTCTTCAGATCTGAAGAAGGATCAGAATTATATATATATATATATATATATATATATATATATATATATATATATATATATATATATATATATATATATATATATATATATATATATATATATAGTCTGACTGTGTTTCACTTATCTGCCAATTTGTTTGCCCAAACAGTGCAAATAAAAGCATCAAAAGACATCCACTGTCAATCTAAAAGTACCGTGAAAACACAGGAAATTAAATATAGTCAAAATTTGCTTCTTTAAGGCATGCCACACACCAAGCGACGTGATTTACCGCAATTGACAATTGTGAACAAATTAGTCAGCAACTCGCCCCAGCACACCTGGCAAATGACCCTCGCACCCATATGGACTCGCTGCACCAGAAAAACTGCGACACCTGGCGTTCCCTTTCTTCAACTGTTACGCTTTACTTTGTGCTTTCCTTTCTGACACCCAAGTGTGTTTCCTTTCTCATGCGCGCCGCTTTCTATACTGTGTTCCAGGCACAGGCGGGCCATCCAGAAGAGCCGGGGGTCAAAGGTGAGAAGAGCAGAGGGCACCATGAGCGAGCCTGGGCCACCCACCACACCCGCTGCCACCAGCGCCGCGACGACCACCATGGGCGGCAGCTCTGCAACCACCACCACCACCACCACATCCTCCAGCTCCACCACAGCCGTCAGCAGTAACACAGCAACACCGTTGACTACCATTACTGCTTCTGCTAGCAGTACTAATACCACCAGCAGCAGTAGTAGTAGCAGCAGCAGCAGCACTACTAGTAGTACTACTACTGCAGCAAGACAGGCAATCCCTCAGATTTCCGTTTACGGCGGGATACCCGACAGGCAAACTGTGCAGGTGATTGCTTCAGTAGCTGCGCTAATGTGACTGAATTGAGAGATGTTTATGTTCCTTCGGGTCTTTAAAAACAATCGAAGGGAGGAATGGTCTTTGCACTTTGGTGCTCTTGACACCGTGACCCCCAGGATTAACCTCCACACTGTCTGAATAAGGACCCGCTTGACTCTTAATGGCAGGTTTCTCCACCATTCAGACCAGCAGCATTGTTACCAACCAGTATAAAGGAGATTTGCTCGTTTAGTGTCACGGAGGAGCCTCCTTTGCGCTGACGGATTTTAAGATGGCCGGAAGCTTCAATGTCACCACCACTTTTCCACTATGGCAACTAAATCAGCTGACTGCACTTGATTGCTCATAGTTAATGTTTGTCTACTTAAGTTGTGATTACGTCTACATGCAGGCACTAACTAACCCTTTTAAAAACCTGAATAAGAACCTTGGGTTACCCATTTCATAACCGGAATGCTGGTTCATATAAACGCAATCGGAATACCTCGAATGAACGGGGCTTTGCTTTTCGTTGTACGCATGCTCACAACCTTTTCTTCTTCTTTGCTTATTTGTATTCACAAGAAATCTTGGTCTTTGTAGTAACGACTTATATGCGCAGCGCCGTCCCACTCACTACACGGGCCTCGCTTGATGAATACATTGATTTCTCCATGGCGTTTTCACGTTAAATTGTGCCTCTAAGGTGAAAATGCCACAGTTTGTGGCACGTTAACTATTCAATGGTACTCGTCTGTATAGGAACATTAGATGATATACACATAGTTCCGCTTTATCCAAACAAGTAAGTCCGACAAGAACCACACTTCTGGAGCGAGTAGGAAACTGACAACTTTATTTAGCGTGGTGAGTGACATGAATATAATGTATTTTATTGACCGTTTAAAGTTAGAAGCGGAAATGACGTCTATTTCACATCGGGTTATTCCAAACGCCATGTACACGGGGGTAACTCTGTCAACTTGCGCATGGAAACGTGTTATTCCGATTGTTCCAGAAACCCGAATTCTGACCATAACCCGAATATTGCCTGCATGTAAACGTAGCCAATGTCAGCAAGTAAATACAAAAAAACCCTCCTTCTCATCCATTGTAGCTGTTAGTTAAAGCGTCTCATTCTTAATGCGTTCAATGCGGTTTAAAAAAAAATATATAGTTTTCCACTGTACTACTTTGAAACAGAAAATCAGCCACCCCAAATTTGCAAAAGTGTCAAGAGGTTTCTTTACGCATTCGCCGACCCAAAAATTGCAATTGACCTTTTAGTAGTGCCCGCTTCACAGGTTTTCATTGTGTTGTGGTTTGTTCTGTCGTGCAGGTGATCCAGCAAGCGCTCCATAGGCAGCCGAACACGGCGGCACAGTACCTACAACAGATGTATGCGGCACAACAGCAGCATCTCATGTTACAGACCGCAGCCCTCCAGCAGCAGCACAGCCTCAGCACCGCTCAGCTACAGAGCCTTGCTGCCGTGCAGCAGGTGATGAAGCCCCTCTCAAGCCCTTTTTTTTTTACATTTTTATTTAATTAGTTTTAAATATATCTCCACCCTCTTGCCCAAAACTTGCCACAGGCCAGTATTGCGGCCGGTCGCCAGAACACCTCCCAGAACGGCACAACATCTCAACAAACAGGATCGACTCAAACCACAGTAAGAACAATCTCTGAAGTAGCTGGAATGACACTTAGTAGAGCGCAGACCTCAGCGTAACGAATTATACAAATTAGTCAGTCACCCACCTCCTGTGCATACCTGTATTTGGTCATTATGAATCATGTAGCGCAAGCTAGTGACAGTGTAATAAAATTAGATTGACCGATGGTAAGATAGATGTTTAAACAGGGATGTGATTTTTCCGCTAATTCGCGGAATTCCGCTTTTTTTATCCCCCCCCCCAAAAAAAAAAAAAGTAGTAGTAGTAGTTCATTGTGTATGCACATGACTCCGACAGATAACATCTTCTGCTATAACAAAGACACTTGTGGTATGCTCTAATATGATTTACTTTTCATTTGGTCATGATACAATTATTTGTTCATGAAATTTGAACTCTTCAACATTATTTATGTGTTAACTTAGTAATCACATTAGTTAGATATGATGATATTCTCAGTGATAGTTTTTAAAAGCAAAGGCAGTCCAATGTTTTTGAATGTGACTGATTTTGAGTTGACTAAAACTGCCATTTTATATGGGATAGTTCAATATACATTGAAAATTTATGCTGTTGTTTTGTCTATTTCTTTGTCATGTGAGTGCATTGAAAGTACTTAAAAACACGGAAAACCCATGAGCGAGTGCCAGCGGCCCCCAGACCCCCGGCTAAATTTTCAGATAATTTCACTTTGGTCAAATCACATCCCTGGTTTAAATCATACAACCAAACTGAGAGACTAAAATGCAAAATGTCATTTTTTTGCAGCCGTATGACAAAATTTTATTTTTTGTAACCACATGAAAATGCATGTGTTAGGGGTCCGAACATGGCCCCCTCAAATTCACTCAGTAGAAAACCCTGAAAAGTTGCAAAAGGTTAGCCTCCGACACCTCCTTCAACGATTGACATGAAGCTGTGGCTATCATAACAGGATACACCAAAAATTATCTCGGACCCGTGCACAAAAATGAACAGGAAGTTGGCCATTTTAGTTTGAAGCAGCCATTTAGGGTTAATGTCAGTACTCATACTTCTGCGAGCTCCTACTCTGGAAATGTATCCAAATGAGCCCAAACCATCCTAAACAGATGGGTGATGTTAAATTGTGAAGCTGTTTTGTTTTTTGATGCCTATACCATCTTTTTTTTTTTTTAAGTCTTTTTCGACAGAAGTTTTGACAGTCATCTTCTCCCCCCCCACCGTAGATCAACCTGACCGCCTCGCCGGCGGCTGCACAGCTGATCAGCCGCGCCCAGAGCATCACGTCAGCTCCCACCAGTATTTCCCAGCAGGCTGTTCTGCTGGGCAGCCCGTCTAGCCCCACCCTCACCGCCAGCCAGGCGCAGATGTACCTCCGTGCGCAGATGGTGAGAGAAAAAAAGCCTTTCTAGTCCTTTCTAGCTAGCAGATATTTTCTACTGGAGACTCAAATGTGTGTTTTGGGTATTCTTTATGTGGATACTGAATGGTGTGCTACATTCAGGTAATCAGTGCAATGTGTTGCAGATGGGACAAGTTCAAAGCATTTTTTATTTATTTATTTTTTTACAAAAAGTTGCTCGACCTTGTCAGTATTGTCAGCTGGTATTTAAATCTTCCTTGCATTAGCTTGAAATTCTATTGAGCTCTTATGCTGATGCGTTCTTGACTGTAGAGTATGTATTGTGTTGCGTATGTGGTGTTTTCTAGGCCCAGCAGAGCAACGTTTTCCAGGCGCAGCAGAGCAACCTGGTGCAAGTGGCCAGGAGTTTGGGCCGAGCCGTCCCCCTGTCGCCGCAGCTGATCTTCACACCGACAGCCACCGTAACGGCGATGCAGTCAGACAGCTCCGCACAGGTATACTGGCCGTCGCCGTTCGTTTCTCCGAGTGACACATACTGCTTTCAACTTGAGAGTGGGGGAAAAACAACGGCCTTTTGGTTTTACACAATGAGTGTGAAAACACAAGAATGGCTCTCAAATTGACAAGTCTTCATAACCATAACATAAATGACATCCATTTTCTATAGAGCACTATAAACAAGCAAACTTTTGTACTCACATTCAAACCTATGAACAATTTAGAGTCTTTATTGAATGTAGCATGCCAATTTTATAGTACCCAAAGAAAACGCACGCAAGCATGGGGAAAACATACAAACTGCACAAAGGAAGGCCGGACCTGAGATTAGAACCCCTTACATAGCTGTGAGGGTGGATATACTAACCACTATACCACCGTGCAAATTTGCTTGCATATACAGTACACAACGAACGGTATTTGTATTTTATTTTTTTAATTAATTTGGTGTGGGTCTTTGATGTGTTTCTTTACAAATTGACATTGTCATCCACTGCCAGGGTAGCTACAATATGTTTTTTTTTCAGTAAAATTTGGATGGAAAACACTTGTAGCTCGTAACTAAAAAATAATCTAATGAGAAAAAGTATAATGACGATAACTGAGCTTGTCGGTGTGACAAAATAATCTTACCCCGCAGTGCAAACTAGTATATTGCGTGTTGTTTATGACCTTGAATGATGATACCGTCATAAAATTAATGACATCATGTACTCAATCTTGAAAATGAAAACGTACTTTTAGGTTTCGGCGCACTAGGAACTTACCACACACACATCAGGATTCTTGATGTGACCCAAAAACATGCACCTATTTTTTCTATTACTCTTACAATAATAGGACAGCACAGTGGACGACTGGTTAGAACATCTGCCTCCAGTGCAGAGGTCATGGGCTTCATTACTCCAGCCTTCCTGTGTTGAGTTTGCATATTCTCCCCGTGCCTGCATAGGGTTTCTCCCACATAAAAAAAAAAAAAAACATGCATGGCAGGTTCATTGAATATTTTAAATTGTCCGTGGGTGTGAATGTAGTATGAATTGTTGTTTGTCTATTTGTTCCCTGCGACTGACTGGCGACCAGTTCAGGGTGTACCCCGCCTCTCGTCCAAAGTCATCGCGGATAAGCTCCAGCAAGTCCACGCCCCATGTGAGGATAAGTGGTTCAGAGAATGGATGGGTGGATGGATACTACAGTATAATGCACTTAACTTTTCCTCCATTGAATCTTCATTTATTCATGCAAATAATGGGGATAGGTTCCAGCCCATGCTAATGAGGACAAGCATTATGGAAAATTGATGGGTGCATTAGCCAGTACGATCACCCTTGCTTTGTTTTGTCTTAAGAATCAGGTCCAAAATCTGGCCATACGCGGTCATCAGGGAGCCACCACGTCCTGCTCGCAGACTCAGACGCTGCAGGCTCTCAGTCTGAAGCAAAGCCCCGTGCCCATCCAGCCTGCCTCACTTGTCAAGAACCCCGGCCAAGGGGCGCAAGCGTCTGCGGGAGTCAAGTCTGGCTCATCTGAGAGCCCCTCCGAGGCAGGAAAGAAAGGGGACGCTGCGGTGGTCACGGAGGCCCGGGCCATTAACATGAGCCGCAATGTCACGACAGTCAGTGCACAGCCACTCATTGCTCCAGGTGAGTGGAATCTGTAAAGCTTCATTGTGATACTGCGTTTTCCAATTTCCTTTCATAGTTCATATCACAAGTTTGGATCCTTAATGGCTGCTTGAGACAAGCAATTATGGGGCAATGTAAATATTGTACAGTTAAACATTGCACAACACATAATCCTACCTTCACACAGTAAATAATACCACTAGGTGACAGTATTGTTCTGCAAACACCGTCCTGTTCCTACTCAATTAATGTCTTTCAGGCGTCCTCATAGGGTAAATAATAGTTGTACTTTTATGTTTGTTTTTATTTTTATTATGCAGCGGTCAACTTAATGCTACACTTGTTTGCTAGTAGGATGTTAACATTTCACTTCTCCTGTGCAGTTAAAAGGTTTTATGATGACGAGCCTGGTACAGATGAATTCACAATGTGGAATTAAACCACAATGCATTGGGTTTGACAATGGAGGTTTCAGTGTCACGTGTGTGTGCGTGTGAGCAGTGTTTGTGTGTCTATTGTGTGTATTTTGGAGTGCGTGCCTATGTAGCCAATGTAAGGGTGGGACATGAGCGTATTGATGCACAACCGCATCTGGCTTTGTCACACTAATTGATGCACATAAACCAAATGGAGTAGACGAGCCAAGAGTCGTGTCTGCATGCCGTCAGTAACGATTTACATCGGGTTACCCTGGCAACCGGCCACGAGGGGGCAGGAGGAGGATGGATGGATGGAGGAAGAGCTGAGACAAATCCACACTAAATTACTACATATATATTGTTTCTATATTAATGAATAATTAGAATAGCAGTAAATAAATCTTAGCGGTTTGAGGTTGTTTTTTTTAACAAATATGCTAAATGGCTTTTTAACCAAGTTAAGATTTGGAATTGGTATTTAAAAAAATTGCTCCAAATATTGATCGCATTAATGAAATGGCATAACAATTGACTTGATTTTGAGTGTCTGATGCACATTATCCACGGAAGATACAGGAGAAATACTGAATAACTGAAAGCTATTTTACCGAATTCAGGAAGTGTGAGATTGTTGTTATTGCAAGTATTTGAAAGCTGGTGTAAATCGATAACTTGCAACTGATATACTTTTTAGGCACTTATTAACCAGCTCTGAGATGTGGAAGCAACTCAAACAAAATGCTTTAGTATTCCTTGGAGGTCAAAGTCCTTGTATTGCCTGTCACTCTTAGTCTGATGTGGTTCGGATCAGAACAAGCAGACAGCTGACAGTTGGCTCCTTTTAAGGCTGCAATACCTCCTTAACCCGTGGGCAGTATTTTATTTTGAAATGGCTTGGTCAGAACCAACAAAAAGCCAAAAAATGGTCACAATAACGCCTAGGGGTTAAATAAAAATAACACCTGCACACGCCATTTAACACATTCACAACGCACATTCTCTCTTCTCAGACTGACTTGGTGGTGAATGAGGCCTGTAAATTCCTAAATTTGAAAAAAGTAATCTGTTTTGCTTGCAGCCTACACACACATTCAACCACACTCGCTGGTTCAGCAACACAAGCAGCAGCAGCAGTTTGTGGTCCATCACAGCCAAAGTTCCCAGAGGACCCCCGGTCAGCTGCTGCAGACGGCCTCCATTCAGCCGTCACCGCACCCCGTCCCCGTGTTGCCCAAACCAGCGATGCACCAGACCGCCGCTCCCGGCCAGCACGCCACCATTTTCCACTCCACCATAAGCCCCCACACGCTCCAGCCCGCCGCCTCATCAATCTCTTCTTCCACGTTGACGAGTCAGGCTAAAGCTCAGCCTGTACAGCTCACAGCCATCAACCTACAAATTCATCCCACGGTACGAGCTGCAAGATGCCCAACAATTTGGTAATTTAAAGCCATGTCCATGTGTACACCTGGTTGATATGTGTCCAAAAAATGTCTCTTGGACATAGAAACTACACAAAATAGCCAGTATTAGGCTATGTTTACATTTTAGGCCTGCCTAAAAAGCAACGGTTTTGAAACTAGTTTTCATAAGTGAAACTAGTTTTCATAAGTGAAACTAGTTTTCATAAGTGAAACTAGTTTTCATGAGTGAAACTAGTTTTCATGAGTGGCCTAACATCAGCAACTAGTTTTGCTATGATTCCAAATGTAAATTGCAATTGTGCAGATGTGAGCCAACGACTTTTTTTTCTTCTCATGATTGTCCAGTTCAGCAACATTACTCGGTGTATGGTGGGCCTAAGCAGAACTCAGATTATGTGTGGGATATTCTCACAACTGTCACTTAGACACAGTGACAATGTGGCGCTATAGCCAACCAGAAGAAAATAGTAAATGCAAAAAGTATATCTCCTACCTCATGAACGTTTCGTTTCCCGTTGAAACTGCAGGCCTCTCGAACACTGGTTCAGGAGTGTAAAGATAAGCCAACATCACTCGTGGTGAGAGAGACGTGTGCAGCCTCTACCTCGCAGCAACAGCAACAAAAGCCGCCACCGCCAGCACCAACGCCACAACCACCACACCAGCAAAGTACACCATCGCAACCCAGGAAGCCTGTAGAGCAACCCAAGGTTGACCCAGTGCCACAAGGTCAAACACAAGGTAAAAGATCATTTACAGTAAATTTCCATAAAAATTTAAGATGGTGAATTTAGGACATTTTCGGATTGGGCATGGGAGTTAACTGGGAGTTCAGGGTAATTTAATAGAAAAGCACAAATATAAACATTTTGTTTTGTTATAAGCAGACTCAAATGCTCAAATTTCAGTTATTATTGACGTAAGGCTAAAATCCACAAACTCTTGCTCTCAACCTTCAGTACTTTAAATTCCTGGTTTATTCACATACATTTCTGTTAATTATCATGGAAAATTTCCCCCAAATTACACAACCCTACTCAGGACTCAGCTCTTACATGGTCATCATCATCTTAAGGCACACATTGTGAAGTGTGGGAATTTTAAGAGTCCACAGATGAGCTCCTCGGGGAAAGAAACAAAAAACATTCTCCTTTTTAACAAGTCTCCTTTTTAACAAGTCTTTATTGTCATTTCCCTCTCAGGGGGGGGTGCGACCAAGCGGCCGGCGCCTGCACCTGCACCTGGGAGCCCGCCCCCTCCCATGGCGTTGGGAAACGACAGCGAGGCACCCGCCGTGACGGCTGCCGCGCCGCTCAACGGCGAGAGCAAGCCGCCACAGGCCATCGTCAAGCCGCAGGTCCTCACGCACGTCATCGAGGGTTTTGTCATCCAGGAGGGTGCCGAGCCGTTCCCAGTGTGTGTAAGTGCCCACCCCCTTTGGTAGCCAGATTCGAGGAGACGAGCCCCGAGTTGTCGAGCTCTTTCTCGCCTGCAGGGAAGCTGTCAGCCTGTAAACACAAATTCTCTCTCTTGCTCTATGTGAGCTGACAGCTCGCAGCTTGTCTGTGATTCTTGCTTTAATTATGGACACGCTGAAAAGAATACACAGTGTCTGATGAACATCTTTCCTTCATCAATTTTAACTCGTGTGCAATGGGACCTCTTAAAAGTTGCTTCAAAAGTCCAACAACATCTGCTCATAATATGTCAAATGAAGCATACAGGCATGTACAAAAAGGTCTGCAAGGGAGCAATACAGTTAATATTGAAGTCTAGTCAGGTCAATTCGATCTACAGTTCATATGTTTAAAATAAAATTACACACATCCTCCTTTTTCTTTGCAGCCACTTTTCAACCATATCGCTAACCCTGTGACATAGAATATTGCAAACTTGCTCTGTGTGACCACAGACATCCAAGCGCATAGTACATTCAGCAAGTTATTGTCATCTGTTCATTGTGTAATCATTTTAATATTTCTGTATGAACAGGTGGAGCGTCTCCCAATCCTCATCAACAGCCCCAAGAAACTGGACAGTCAGCTCTCCTCTGACCCGGACAAAACTCCTGTCAGCAATGCGGCAAACTCCGACTCCGAGCCCGAAGACTTAAATCTGACAGGTGAGGCACAATGTGCTCAGTTTGGTGTGGCTCCAATGTGAGTGTCCAAAGCTTTACAATACGCACCCCACTAGACGTAACACGGAATTCTGATTAATATTGCTTTTGTGGAATATGAGTTAAGCAGCAAAATTCACCTGTTTTCATCCATCTCAGACAGCTCATTTGTTTTCTGAGTTAAGCCATGTGACATGCACAAGCTGAGCCGTGATTGGTCGCTGCCTGAGCAACTGTGATGTCATTTTCAGTCGACAGCAAGTGGCAAAATGGCCGCCCCATGAAAATGTATAAACTGTGATGTCATTTTCAGTCGACAGCAAGTGGCAAAATGGCCGCCCCATGAAAATGTATGAACTGTGATGTCATTTTCAGTCGACAGCAAGTGGCAAAATGGCCGCCCCATGAAAATGCATAAACTGTGATGTCATTTTCAGTCGACAGCAAGTGGCAAAATGGCCGCTCCATGAAAATGTATAAAATTTCACAAATGCAAAATTAATCAGAATGCCGTTACACTAGATATATAGATATAGGACATATTGTGAAGAGATTTTTTTTGACTTGACCAACCCTTCTGAAGGAGACATGTTAGCCTGGCCATCACTTGAAAGTGACTCATGAGCCTGCCGAGTTGATCAGGTAAGTCATGAACAGAGGAACTCAGTGTGGGGATGGTTATTATGTAATCAAAAGGAAGTGCAGAAGGGCTTTCTCACTGACCATTTTTAATAAATAGATAGAGAAAGGATGTACTTGATTAACTTCACATTTGATATTACCAATAACGCAAAGTAACAGCAGACGCAATCGTTCTCATCTGTTTCAACAGAAAAGGATCAAGAGCCCAAGTTGACGTGTGAATACTGCGGCTGGGTGGACTTCGCATACACGTTCAAGGGTTCAAAGCGCTTCTGCTCCATGGTTTGTGCTAAGAGGCAAGTCAACATTTCAGTTTTTGATGTAAAACGTGTTTTCTATTTGAGGAATGCTCTCCAGTGATCAATTTTTTTTATTTATTTTTTATGATGCATAAATCTGTAGTCTCTACTATTACAAATGATGATTATTATTTTTTTATGTACAGGTACAATGTGGGCTGCACAAAGCGCATGCGACTTTTCCGTACAGAGAAAGCCAAACAAGCAAATCGCTGGCGTAGGAGAAGTCAGGGCCGCTCAAGTATCGAAGCCAAGAAGCGGGTATGCAAAACACTCAAGCGAGCCTTTCTTCGACGCTATGCATTTTTTTTCTCACAATTTGAATGCATTTACAAGTGTCTTGACATTCTTCAGTCAAAATGCACCAACGTTTTTTTTATTTATTTTTAAAATGCATCAAATCCTACATTGCATCCACTTGCCACACACACTGGTTGAAATCTATGTTTTTAGGGCGTGGTAGTGTGCAGCAACACTCACATGCATACATTCTTCATCCTCTGCAAATAAAGAGGGACTTCTCCTGCTGCAGTTTACTGAGACAATTAGTTGTAAAACGTATTATTTTTGTGTGTGTATTATACTGTCCCTTGGTGGCATGGGCCGGAACGGGACAATAGCCTTTCCATTAATTGTTTCATCAACCCCTCTCAGAAGATGTCCCCGTCGCCACAGCAGACTCAAGGCGGCTCGGTGTCCTCGCCGCATCACTCCCAGCCCAGCCAGGAGGAGTCCAGCCCGTGTTCGGAGATGTCCAGCTACGAGGAGCCGCCTTCGCCACTGTCGGCAGCCAGCTCGGGACCCCCGGCGCCCCCCGCCCCGGCCCCCGTCCCCATCCAGCGGCAGCCCAGCAGGGCGTCGTCAGAGCCGGAGGACCTCGCCGGCAGAGACGCCGCGGCCGCTTTGTGCCAGCCGTTCTTACCCAACGACCCCACCAAGTGGAACGTGGAGGAAGTGTACGAGTTCATCTGCTCGTTACCAGGTCAGGAAAAACTACTTCATGATGTGCAAAGTCTCCCTTCAGCACTCGACTGCATTCTATGAAGGGCTGCCTCATTTCCTACAACTCACAACAATAAACATCGTGTTAAATGAATGCCTCTCTGACAGCGTCACTCAATTTAGCATAATTGTGGGAATGCTGGAAGCCCCCATTTTGGCAAAAACTGGGTGGATTATTGTGGGAACATATGTTGTTGTGATTTTTATTCTCCACATTTTTTTTTGCCATGAAACGACTCCCACATAATACTTCCGATTTACACACTTGCTTCAAATACTCCTTCCGCCTTCCGGGGTATTTATCATCCGATTCCACATTACTTACAGTATTCGCACAATTTAACGTTAAATATCAACTTTCCACCATTCATTTTCAATGGGACTGACATTGAACTTTTTCTAAGTACACTTTCCACACCCACTTCCATACATGCAACTGACCTCCATTACCAGCTGTCTTATACTGCTCAGTGGTGCATTTGGTAAATTGCCTTGTCCAGTAACCAGGAGGTCGCGGGTTCGAATCCCACCTAGACTCTACATTGCAAATATATCCATGGCAATTATGCTAAGAAAATAAATGTATACCAACTGGCTATCATAGTTCCACTTTTCCATCTAAATGAATGTACTTTCAGATAACTCTTTCCATATAAATTTCAACTTGCTACAAAAAGTCACGCCTCCCTGGTTTAAGTGTTCTTTGTATTCATTTATCTTTCAACTACAATTAATAATTTGTAATTTTCACATATTTTATCTTTCAATTTGAATTCATAAGCATTCATCTTAGCATTCAGCTTACAGCATTCCCACGCAATTTCTGCAGAAATTGCATTTAGTCTAGTTTACAATAGTGCTCCTGGGTTTGCTCTCGTTAGATTTTAAAGGTTTGAGTGTATTTTGGCATTGTGAGACCGATTTTTTTTTTTTTTGTTGTCCGCTCAGGCTGTCAGGAGATCGCCGACGAGTTCCGCTCCCAAGAGATTGATGGCCAAGCTTTGCTCCTATTGAAGGAGGACCACCTGATGAGCACCATGAACATCAAACTTGGACCGGCGCTCAAGATCTTTGCACGCATCAACATGCTCAAAGACTCGTAGCGACGGATGCGTGCGTGCGTGCGTGTCTCTGAAGTGACTATGACCTCACCGTCTCATCTTCACTAACTCCTGCACTTGATGGCCGCGTCATCAGCTGACTGAAAAACCCACTTTGGTCCCCATATTGGCTTCATACGGAGAACCGACTGAGATTAGTAGTATCTTTAAGTGTTACTCAAGAGAAAGTTTCTCTCATGTGGATTCAGATGTACAAGACAGTTCATCTTTATTAGTTTGAATTTTTTTAGAGGATTAGTTCAATCCCAAAAGTGAAAAGCCATCAAATATAATGTAAAATACTTTTCAGAAGGCCAATTCCTATTTAATTTCAATATTTTAAAGAGTGTTTTTAATTGTTGTTATTCTTGAGATGGCAATTTTTTTTTTTTTTCAAAATTGCAAAAACTTAAAATCATGAAATATTTCACTTTGTAGTGAAACTATAACACCAATTTCATTTTTTTATGAAACTACTGAACTACAAAAAGTTGTCCATGATATTCTAATTTATTGAGATTCCCCTGGAAATGTGGTTTACTGAAGAATAACAATGAAGGGCTGAGCAAATCAGTATAGCACTGCCATTAAGTGTTTTTTTGTTTTGTTTTTTTAAATAAAGTTTTGTAAGACATATTTTGTAATTTGTCAGCCTAGGAAAGGGCAAAACAAGCAGTTTTGTGTCTGGGAACAAAGATTGTATTAATGATCAGCAGGAATGTTGCTGCCAAGCGTTCTGTATCGTTATGTCCGCTTGTTTCACTAACATGGCACTTAGTCATCTTTGTGTTGCCTTCACCTTCAACATATGAACTGTAGAGTTGTCACGTTTTGTGTAAATAACAGCCAGACTGACTGAAACCGTGCAGTTAACTTATCCTTATTTGAATACAGATATGTTAAATATTTTTGGGGAAATATGCAAATGTATATATAAAAAAAAAACGTCTGAGTTGTTTTTTTTTTTTTTTTACTTGTTTTTTGTAAATTATGTTGTGTGTGTTTAGTGGCCGTGGAGGACTGTACTTGGCCAAGCTTTTGTTAAATGCTTGTGTTTAACGGCACCGTTTGGTACGCAGCTTTTTGCCGCTATAAATGATTTCATTTTCAATTTCAGTTTGTTCCTCTCTTAATTGCTGCGACGTACTAATGACAACTTCGTTTTGCAGCAGGAGAAGCCCCGATGTGCATGAAAGTAGGCCTGAATAACTACTGTATGGACATTGTTGCAGAAACATTTGCTTACTGAAGGGGGTGCTGTTGTCTCGGGTTGACGCGACATCAGTCAGGAAGTTAAGGTAAGACCAGTTGCGTTTTACTAAATTGATTGTATCTCTTTGACAAAAGGTTATCCAATCGATTTGGTTAACATATATGTAGATTAAACGGTGGCTTGAAATCAAAGAATAAACTTTTAATGAGGTTGTGAGACCTTCAAAGTCAGGCGCAATCGGTTTTGTGATGTTAGCGATCGCACAATTGTCTTGATGCTACGTTAAAGCGGAAGTTAAGGGGGAAATATTTGCTTTGATTATTGTTCGCTGGTATGAGGATTAAGATGAAGAATCCATCCATAGAGGCTGACATTTTATACGTCACTGCCCCCTGCTGCACAATTTACCGTTTAAATATGAACTTTTTCCCCATCCATTTTCAATGGGACAGACATGGTACTTTTTCGAAGTACACTTTCCGCACCCACAACTGATCATCATTGCCAGGTGACTGATACTGCTCTGTGGCACATTTGGTAAAGTGCATTGTATAGTAACCAGGTCATAATTTCATAATTTATTTCAGAAGCATTCCACTTGCATTCAAATCTTAGCTTTTAGCTATTATCATTCAGCTTTCAGTATTCCCCACACAATTTCTCCAGAAATTGCACCTAATCTAGTTCTGATTAATTATTTTACCACAAATGCACTATTATTCACAAAATGATGTTTAGACGAGTGGGGACAGAACATATTACAAGATTTTTTGTTTTTTTTTTGTTTTTACCTTACCGCTTTAATGGCTCAACATGCCAAATTTGGGGCTTTGATAAGTGACATCTTGCATCAACATCGTTGACATAAATGGACAAAAACAATGCTGACATCAGACTTGTGGGATGCTTTTCTCATTGTATCATTTAATAATCATGAATATAATATTGCTTTTTGAAATGTTGGAAACAGTATCACATTTTCATTGACAGACCCAAACTCTGGCCACAAATCTGGGCAAAGCTTTGATTGCTGGTACAGCCCCCCCCCCCCTTTCATCGTGTTGTTTTCTTGACATTTCCTATGCATCTCTTGACAGACCCGGATCGATTGACATGCTCGGCGCTCCAAACCTATCGCGGTACCTACATAACAAGGGGAGTTGCGCACAGGCCAGGAAGTAGACGTGACCTTTCTAGCTGACCTTTTTGTCAAGACGGGAGCGGTGCTCAAAGTCCTGTTTAGCCGGCCATGTCGGACAGGTTTACCTTTCGTCTGCGTGTATAGGTAGCGTGAGCGAAGGTGGGTGGGGGTGGGGGTGGGGGGGGGGGGCGTACGCAGCGAGATCTAAATGTCAAGAGAGGATTTGCTCCATCGAGCTCTTCCCCGCTTTAACTCGCACGGGCCCGCTCGCTCGCTCGCTCGCTCACCAACTCACAGCTTGGTGTCCGGGAACTTGAACGCCGGGGCGAGCTACACAAGAAAAACACCAAATGGTTACAAACCCAAAAAAGACCATGCGACGTGTGTCACCTGCTTCACGCCCGCACAACTTGCTTCATATTGCTGCTGCAAGCAGTGTCTACTTTAAAATTGAAGTTGAAAGTGGCATGGAAAAGAAAACAAGTTTGACCATACATTGACGAACATAATCATCTTAAAACGGTGGCCTGTATGCTGACGTTTAGACCAGTTATTCCCAACCAACTGCCAAAATGGTCCAATTCCACCTTTAAGAGATTTGTTTCTAAATACATGTTTGGAAGATAACGGTTGAAAAGTTGCAAAGACTGAGAAGTAGTGTCAAGTGGGAAGTTGACTTGATCTGAAAATGATTACATTACTACAAATTAGGGATGTCAGGCGATTAAATTTTTTTTCGAATCATGATTAATCGCATGACTTGAATAGCAAATTTGATATCTTTACAATAAAATGTACAGTAAAATTTTGTTTCTAAGTTTTCATATTCTTAACAAAAACATCAAATTAAAAAGATGTACTGTACTGCAAAAAAAAACGAGTGATATTGATTTGTGTTGGTCATTTTTCTGCCACTAGATGGCATAATTGCTTTTGTAAGACGTTGGTGACAGTTCAGTGCATTTTTCTTTGCATATTAAGCGGTATCTAATCTTTAACAGGAAGTTAACTTGTGAAATAATGCGCGTTTTAAAAATGATCAAATATAACTTGACCCCAGTCTCCACAAGTATATGAATTATTATTAAATTTATTACTGCTAAATTTTGACTGGAATTCCCCGGTTTCAATTCCAAGTAAGGGGCCGTCATTAATCACGCGTTAAAAAAAAAAAATACAGTGGCGTTAAAGAAAGTATAAATTAACACTTATTTTGACACCCCTACTACAAATATTTTTTGTTCATCTATCTATCTATGCCACTGGCATACGATCCGGTGACAGGCAGAACAATTAAATGCTATTCCACAAGATGGCAGATGGTGCAATTAAGTGTTCACCTGTTGCCATTTATAAAATAATACAGTACTATCTTAGTCTGGATTTTACACAACGTAGATTTATGAATAAACTGAGACATCATTATTTCTGTATAATTTTTCCCAAAACATTGGTTTCGACCGCATGATTTTTTTGCGCAAGGCGTATTAAAGAATTTTGGTCAAATGATGTTCAAATTGTTGAAACATAATTTCAGTTGTGGACTGCTACCAACAAAGGTTATCATCTAAATCTAATCTCAAAGTAAAACGTTTGTACTGTTTCATTTTTAACATGGAAATAATGCATTACAGTTGAGGTGTCATGTTTTTTTTTTAGTCCAGGAAGCAGCATTTGCTTCAGTTAAGTCCGACTAAACAGGTTACCATAGCAACCAAATCAAATTAGGAACCATTTTTAGCATGATTGTTTGTTTATTCGGGTATCGTTCAGTAGTGATGTCACAAAACAAAAGCTAAAGAAAAAGCAAAACTTGAGTTAATACCTTAGATGCTCACTGAGCTCAAGTTTCACATCAAGGTATCACTTTGTTATGCACAACAATTTTGGTCGATCTCCTACTAGGATTCCCTGTAGAGGCATCATTTTAATCAATAAGGGACAGCCACCAACAGAGCAGAACGCACAGATCATTCAAGCCCGACTAGTTTACTGCTTTGGCGGGCTAAGACAGAAACAGAAAAGAAGGTTTGTAAACGACAATTTAGAAGAACAAAACAATTGTAATTGTCAAACCCATCCATAGTTTGGCCTAAACCAGCAATTGAACACTCTAAAACATTTGCATCAAAATCATTTTTCATCAAACGTTTTTTAGAGTGAAATAGGAACCAAATTGAATTTCAAACTTCTTTTCTGTCGTGACATCAAAAACAAACAAATGAAAAGGCAAAACAAGTTACTCCATTACACGCTCACAAGCATAGACCTTGCACAGAAGTATTTTGAATTTTAGTCGCTCTTTGACTATTTGGTGTAATGGATTTCAATATCATGGTGCCTTGAGATACCAGCGCTCCCACTTTGAATGGACTTTTTTTTTTTTTTGCTTTGATGACATTTTGGCAGATACAATTAGGAAATATTCTTCACCAAAAAAAAAGGGTTTCAAGCCGCTCATTTCCACTCTCAGCTTACACATTGTCTATTTCAATACCCAGTGTGTAGTCCTCAGTGCCATCTAGTGGTCAAAGAAAGCATTAGAAACACGCACACTACGGTGGCTCAGAGAGACCATAAGACAGAGCGAGCTGGAATTAGCTGGAGCAGCTAACTAGTAGAGCGAGTAAAACAAAACAAAAAAGCTAGTAAGAGCTTGCGAGAGCAAAGCAGAAGGCGATAAGCTCTAGTAAGGTGAGACTACAGCCATGTAATATAATTAGTGATTACTAGAATTTTATATATGTATTTAAAATTGCGTTTATCTGACACATTTTTTTACATACTTTTGACAGTCATTTTTTTAAATGAATAGATTATTAGTTCACCACTAGATGGCGCTGGGGACCACTGACTGTCCCTTTAAAACAACCACCTAGCCTCTCCTACCTTAATGCTAACATACAAAGGGCTAACAATTAGCATCTATGTGGCGCTGTCGTTACACTCTAAAGCAGGGGGTGTCAAACATACAGCCCGTGGGCCAGAACAGGCCCGTCAGTGGTTCTAATCTGGCCGTGAAGACAGAACACAGTTTTTCAGGAAAATTAACTGTTGTTGCTAATTTTGTGGGTCTTACTCAGGATTTGATGCAAATATTGTGTGCTCATGTTTGTTAAGAAATTAACCATTACTGTACTCTGCAATAAAATAAAAAGAGATGGGGATATTTTCAGGATGTATGTGTATGTCATTATTATCTATAGCTTATCTGGCCCACTTGAGATCAAATTTGAGTGAAAGTGGCCCCTGAATTAAAATGAGTTTGACACCCCTGCAGCAAAGGGAAACTCAAGTCAACCAGGCCAAGGCTCAAGAGTGTGACAAGAAGTGTTAATTTAAAAAAAATAGTAAACCTGTCATTACTGTGATTTTACAGCTTACTACATTGCTGCACTGTTTGTATATTGTCTCAATAAAAAACACATGGAATAGTATCTCAAGGCTCCATTGTTGTCGAGAGCCACCAGCCTCATCGGGCTGCCTTAGAAATCAAAATTCCAAAGTCAAACAGAAGACATGTTTGTTTGGAACTAAAACCCAGACTGGCGGAAGGTGAACGGCGTGCGCTTCCCCCAGTATAGCAAAAACAAACGTGTCAATAAACGCGCGTCCTCCACTTGGGTACCCTGGGAGCCGTATTTGGGTTCAGGTTAGGCTTAAATACGAAGAGGGTTAAAGCTCTGAACTTCAGGCTTAAATAAATAAATAATCTCACTTTACCGTCCCGGCTTTGCAGCCATACGAGCAGGTTGCCGCGGTGACACACGAGACGGGAGACGGCGGGGTGAAGATGGATGGATGGACGGACGGTGGGATGGAGGCGACTGACTGGTGATGTTCAAACCCAGGCGATGGATGGATGGATGGGATGGGATGGGAGACGCCACACAGACAAACTGGCCCCGGCTTGGCCCAGCTTGGCCCAGGTACCAAAACACACAACAAAACACTGCAATCATGCATCACCAGTGGAAGCTAACAGTCAGAACACGGTAGCCAGGATGCTGCTGTTTCACAAACAATGCACGGGTTACATCGGCAACAGTCTGCCAACACACACACACACACACAGAGGTTTGTTTTACTATCTTTGTAGGGCCATCTCATTGACATCATTTCCTAGACCCTTCCCCTAACCCCAACCATCAAAAATGATTGCCTACCCCTATTCCTTACCCTAATCTCAACCATAACCCAATTCAAACCTAAACTCTTAAAACCAAGTCTTGACCCTCAAAAAGAGGTCTAAACTTGTGGGGCCCAGCAAAATGGCCCCACAACTCTGTGAAATCCCAAATTGTTGGCCCCACTATGCAACAAAAACAAGACCACTTACACACACACACACACACAGTGGCCAGGTGTGGGGGGGGGGGGGAGTGTTGACGCCACAACAACATCCTTCAAACAAACAAAATGAAACACGGTGTGTACGTGCGTCGTGCTCTCAGCATAGCAAATCCTAAAAAAAAAAAACATTTAAAAAAACATTTGGTATCTTTTTAAACGCGACGTGACACATTTGCCATGCGAGATGTTTAAGCGTGATAATGAGATGCTAAGTTAGGGGAAAATGCGAGCTTGGGCCCTCTTCTGTTTATTATTAGTTGTTTTTTAATATAGTCAAATATAATTGGGGCATATTTGTATTCCATTTACAAAACTTGTCTCAAATGGTGTCACAGCCTATCAAAAAAGTATCACAAAACCGACGCCCCGGCCGAGATAAAAGGGATAGTGCCATGTGTCAACACAGTGTTTTTTTTTGTTTTGTTTTGTTTCTTTCTTTCTTTTGTCTCTCGGTGCTACCGTGACGCTGAGAGGCACAGGGCAGTTACAAGGCCAGAGCAGAGACCCCCAACAACCCCAACGTCCCCCTCAGTCTCTCAGTCAAGTGTGTTGGAGAAGCAGCGTGCAGTCATCGGGTGGTGTACTGTTCACGGGGGGGGAGGGCGGGGGGCCATGACATGACATCGGGCTGCCGGCCTCCTCAAAGTGCAGCAAAAGTGTTAGTGACCCATCCTGTGTGAGTTTTTTTTTTTTTTTTTGTTGTACAAATGCATAGAAAACAAAAACAAAACTGCTCATTGGTTTGGCATCTTGTCCCTCCTCACGGAGTCTCACAGTGGTTGATGCCTGGTAAGACAAGAGAGGCTACACACGGACAAAGAAAAAAAAAAAATCCAAAACTGAAAAAGAAAAATCTGTTTGTTTTTTAACATAATATACAAATAAGCAACCTCTGGAAGCTATCAAAGGGGTTGGAAATGCAAGGAAGAACGAGCTCAGTCCAAAGGGGGCATCCTCAGCCGCAGTCGGGGAGAGGGATCCTTTTTTAGGAGGCAAAAAAACAAAAAGGTGGAGGTGCAAGGAGGAGGCAGCCCTGAGGGGTGGCTACACCGTCACAGTGAGAAGGCACGGGGCTCGAACTGTGCGTGGATTGCGAACCGGATGCGGGGGAAGGGTGGCACGGGATGTGGGAGTGGGATTCGGAGGAGAGAGAGAGAGAGAGAGAGGGAGGGGGCCTCAGAATATGGTGGTCTCGTACTTGGTGCTGACGGGCCGCCTGCTGGCGTCGCGCTGGTCCAAGAGCCAGGAAGTGCTGCCCAGCGAGTGCATGTCGGCGTCCATCTCCAGGGGGTCGATCTGCCGAGTGGAGGAGGAGGAGGAGGAGGAGGAGGGGGGAGGGGGGAGGGAGAGAGAGGGTTTTGGGAAGGGGAGGGAGGTAGGGAGGAGGGGACGAGAGGGATTGCGTGAGACGGGCGTCAGCGGAGGAGGCTCCCCCCCCCGCGTCCCGCGGCTCAATCCACCACATGGATGATTGACGGGCTCCGCGGGCCGCCGCCGTGAGCTAACACACCCGAAACAATCATGTTTCTGTTGATGCTTTGTTGTTTTGAAATGACGTTCCGTTCTGTTTTAGAGTCGATTTTGTTTTTATGTAACTGCAGTTGTTTTCAAAGTGCTGAGTTGAGCTCTAGAAAAAGGATGGATGAATGAATGAATCGCTCTTCACGGGCAGCGTAGTGGCATAGTGGTTGGAACGTCTGCCTCACAGTTCTGGGTTCACCTCGGCCTCCCTGTGCCAAGTTTGCATGTTCACCCTGTGCTTGCGTGGGTTTTCTCCAGGTACTCTGGCTTCCGCCCACATTCTCAAAACACGTTAAGTTCATTGAATATGCTAAATTGTTCATAGGTGTAAATGGTAGTTTGTCAATATAGGCCCTGCGATTGGATGGTCAATGCTCCAGCTCACCCGTACGAAAATGGATGGATGAATATGGGCAATACTTAAGAGTAATATTGTATTTGCTGCTTTGGGCAACGCCATATAAGACCCATTAGAGAATTTAATCCAGCCTGCCAAAAACAAATAAATCCTTAGAAGAAGTGTTACTTGAATAAGCATTTAGCTCACAAATTGCTAATTTGTTTTTATGAATTTACTGAAAAGCAGAGGTGGCAAATCCAGGTCCAGAAAGTAAAAAACCCTGCCACAGTTTGGCTAGCTAGCTAGCCCCCATGGTGCTTGTTTACCAGCTAGGGAGCTCGCTAGCACCATGGGCTAAAGCCAAACTGTGGCAGGGTTTTATACTTTCTGGACATGGGGAGCTAGCTAGCTAGCTAGCACCAGGGGCTAAAGCCAAACTGTGGCAGGGTTTTATACTTTCTGGACATGGGGAGCTAGCTAGCTAGCTAGCACCAGGGGCTAAAGCCAAACTGTGGCAGGGTTTTATACTTTCTGGACATGGGGAGCTAGCTAGCTAGCTAGCACCAGGGGCTAAAGCCAAACTGTGGTAGTTTTTTTTTTTTTTTTTTTTAAACTTCTAGACCTGGGGAGCTAGCTAGCTACCTAGCTAGCACCAGGGGCTAAAGCCAAACTGGCAGGGTTTTTTACTTTCTGGACATGGAGAGCTAGCTAGCACCAGGGGTTAAAGACAAACTGTGGCAGAGTTTTTTTTACTTTCCTCTGCTGAAAATATGTTTAGATTCAACAACTTTTTTGGTGACCTAATAGTTAGCAAACGCGTAGAACCGTCACAACAACAGCGCCATATAAATTAGATGGATGGCTAGTTCCTTCTGCAGTTTTACGGGGGTAGAGAAATTGTCCTTTAACGAAACTTTTTTTGGTCCTTGGGAATCCTGCGATAACCACAAACCCGACCCACAACAGGACTTATGTCAAAAAAACACGCCGAGCACACATCCCACAGGTTCCACTCATTCCTCTTCCGATTCAAATGAAGAAAGCATCCACCAAACACAACCCTTTCGTTCAGCTAAACTGCGACACTTGCGCTCACGGCGTCCATGAAGAAAGGTGGCGATGGCAGGTGCGAGAGGGAGATGGAATCTGCGGTGGCGGGAAAGGAAGAAGATGTGCGTGGCGGCGGGGGAGGGGGTGCGTGAGCGGGTGTGCGATAGCAGCGGGGGGGTGAGTTGAGGCAAGGAAAGAGAAGGACCTGGACTCCGGGGCTAACGGAGTGCAACGGGAGGAAGGTAGGACGGTGGGTGGTGCACGTGTGACAGTGACAGCAGCGGCATTCGAGCACGGGGGCAGCCTGGGAGGCGGCGGCAGCACCAAGAAGACAAGAAGACAAGGACATGTTAAAAGACAGACAAGAGCATTGTGAGCATGTGACATGCGTCTACAACTGAGGGGATTGGAAAGTTCCAAGTCAAGTGGCATTGGGGAGGGTTTCTGGAAAAGCAGTCGTTTAGGTGAAGTAATTGCCAAGTAGCGTAAAGCAGGGTACACATATCACATGGCCCATTTTTAAAAAGTATTTTTCTCTTCTCATACTTCAGATACAAGCACTCTACAACTCACTTCAACAGCAAGTAGGCGTTCTGATGATATCATTAGTAAATATTAGGGCTGTCAAAATTAAAGCGTTGACACTGGAGATTAATTAAAAATGTTTAAAGTATTTAAAAAAAGTTACTCAGTTGACTCAGTTTGATCTATTTTTATGTTATGGCCTATAACCTGAAGCCAAACTTTAGCCACTGGCGCAAAGATGGACAAACACGGACTATAGGTAGTTTTGCTTTCACTTTTATTTGACGCTTGTTGAAGAAATATCAATAATTTGCGCACTTTACAAAGCCAAATTCAAATAGCTTATTAGTTGTACGTCTTTGGCGTATCATCTCAGAGTAAAATTCCAAGATTTTCCTCAAGTAATTATGTTAGAAACTTTGAAGAAAAAAGTAGAAACAGATGTAGAAAAATGTGATTAATCGCGGAAAATGATGTGCGATTAATTAGTTTAAAAAATTGAATCGCTTAATAACCCTAGTAAATATTCATAAAAAACGAGGCATTATGTCATTACTTTGTGTTTTAATGAAGTGTAATATATATATATTTTTTTTAAACATTTTTTTTAAAATCTTTTTTGGGCGTGTCTGGAACCGATTAAAGACACTTCCCATTCATTATAATTAGTAAAGAAAACACCATGCTAACTGTTAGCTCAAGTTACTTTTTGAAGATGGTAAACTCTTCTTGTCATTTTCATTGTAGTTTTATTTATTTATTTATTTTTATTGGCCATTGAGGATATTTATCAGGTTTAACATTTACGGTTACAAATCAGTAAAGATACATTTTCGATAACATGATCAGTATGTGTGTGCCCCACTTCTCACAGCTTTTATAATGGAGTGCTTGACAAACGTGTCCGATCATGCAGAATTCAGCCAAAACAGAATATGTCACCCACCTTATTGTTGCCCACTTTTTAAAAAAGGAGACACATTATGTATTTTCTATACAAATTAATGTCTACTACCTTATTTTTGGGGCCCGCTGAAATCAGACGGTTTTTAAAAGTCCTCCCTTCACTCCCTTCTACTGTTGGGCAGAGCTAGTGGGTTGCGACAAGGCAAGCGGCTACTCATTGGCCAAGGGTGAGAAGAAAAAAAGCTAACGTCCGTTGAAACCAATTAAAGCATGGTTTGAATTTTCACTCATGGAGGCAGAACTTCATAAACCCACCGACTTACACTAATTATGTGCAGCGCCATGTTAAAATTATTATTATTTTTAATCAAGTACTAAGTACTACGCTGTAAGACAGCAAAAACATGGATTCGGTTTTCACTCTTAGAGGCAGCACTTCATCGCCTCGTCACATTTGCAAGCCACAAATAAACGTCCCTCCGCAACAAGTGTGCGCTCATAGCTAACACTTAACTGTGCAACCCACAACAGTGCAGCTCTGCTTACCTTTTAACCTTGGCATGTTCTGTATAGTCACAATTCGGATCGATTTTGTTTCATTTTCAGAACGAAGCAGCTCGCGAAAGTTTTGCTCGTTGTTTGTGTAATTTCACACTTGATGGGTGGGCAGGCTCTCTCTCTTGAGACCCTACCATTTGTAAACAAGCCATTAAAAAGTCTATTTTCCATAATATGTCCCCTTTAGAATAATAAAAACGAGCCGGGGGCGGGGCAGCGCTCGGCAGGCCAAGTTGGCTGAAAATTGCGATGTGTCAACAGCGTGGGCAACAACTTGACAAACTCAATAGTGACGCAGGAGGAGAACTCCAACATATACCAGCTGTTAGATAAATATAAGATAAGATATTGAGGAACGAAAAAGTTTGTTACTCACTTTATGAATGGGCGCTAGCTACTGTAAGTCAATTTGTGAGCAATAATGGTTTGTGACCTCCTCTGAGTTCCGTTGGTGGGGCGCTACTCACTGCTGATCTCCTCGCGCTGCTCCATGCCTGCGAAACGGGCCGGCTGCTCTTGGTCTCGACCACCTCTGACCCCAGGGACGAGTGGGGGATGAAGTGTCTCTGCCTGGACTGCACGGTCATTTGGTAGGCCACCTCGAAGGCCTGGCCCAGCGTTAGGATGATCTCGTACGTCTGCGTCTGTGTGAGGAGATTGTGTATTGGGGATACCGCCTCGAACAACAAGTTTGAGCTTGCTTTGATCCCTCGTTCAACTGAATCAACTTTTTTGAGGGCTTTCCCAAGAGTAAGAACAATCAAAAAAAGGGGAAATGAAGCCAGTTTCACTCAGCTTTGTGACATTTGGTTGACATGTCTATCATGAGTAGACACACAAAAAAAAGTCTCAAAAACCCAAGCCTGGAAAGATCAGAACTCCAAGAAATTTAGTGGTGACTTTTTCCAAATTTGAATCATGTACAGCAGGACTGGACAACTGGCAGCATGTGGCCCCCTATTTTTTTTATTATTTTATTTTATTTTATTTTTTTTAATTTAATTTTATTTTATTATTTTATTTTATTATTTTATTTTATTATTTTATTTTATTTCTACAAACCTCAAAAGTTCTTTAAAAACCCCTGCAATTATATGCTATCCACCAATATGTATCAACTTTAGTTGTAATATAACCATCTACCACTAGATGGCAGACTTTTTTTTTTTTTTATTAGGAAAAACGAAATATGTTAACAGCACATGTTTTATCTATAAAGTATCTAAAATAGGTTTGTTTGTTTTTTGGTCATACATCCGGTTAAATGCTATGTGGCCTCCGAGTAGCACTGAAAAAAATGGTGGCCCCATCCAGCGACAGATGTGTGACACGGAACAATTTTTTATTTTTTTTGTTTTTTGTCATTGCATTTTGGTGGAGCATGACCCAGAGAGCTGATATTAAATTGCGAATACTTTCGTTTTCACAGTTGCACTGCCGATGTATGTGGGTGAGGAATAGCAGCAAATTTTGATGACGTGTCATCAAACTCTCAACTCTTAAAAGCGCAAGCCTGAGGTGGAGTTAATTTGAGATTTGCGACTAATCAAGATGTCTCCACAGCTGAGCTTTTGTTGTCCATGTAAATGTCAAGCTTATCATGAAAGGCACTTTAATCAAGCCAATCAAAGTAAGGAAGGAAGCTACAAGCTTCTCTCACAGTAAGACCTCGGATATATGAATAATTAAAGCTGCACGCAGATATGAGTGAGCCCTCGTCCCCACCCCTTAAAATGGCCGCTTCAACCCCAACTGGCAGACTTGATGATTCCCTTAGAGCAGTGGTGCCCAAGTCCGGTCCTCGAGAGCCCCTATCCAGCCTGTTTTCCACGTCCCCCCTCCTTCAACACAGCTGAATCTAATGATCAGCTCATCAGCAAGCTTTGCAGAAGCCTGATAACGATCTTGGTCATCAATCAGGTGTGTTGGTGGAGAGAAACATGTAAAACAGGCTGGCTCTCGAGGACCGAACTTGGGCACCCCTGCTTTAGGGCAGAGGTCCCCAACCCTGGTCCTCAGGGACCGGTATCCAGCCTGTTTTCCATGCCTCCCACAGCCAACACAGGTGATTCATATCATCAGCTAATCAGCAATCTCCGGAGAAGGCTGATAACGATCTCCACCTGTGTTGGCTGTGGGAGACATGGAAAACAGGCTGGATACCGGTCCCTGAGGACCAGGGTTGGGGATCTCTGCTTTAGGGCACGTTTTTGTTTTTGTCCGGTCTACTCATGATAGACCAAATTTCATGTTGTTTGAGTTTTGCCGGCACTTACCACCTCCACTGTGCTGAAGACATGACAAAAATGGTGGCCGCTCTTCAGATCCTTGGTGATGTAGGCGAACGTGCACAGGTCGTCCGGGTCCTGGGCGGCACAGGAGATGTTCCGGATCTCGTGCTCTGCGACTATGGTCTGACGAAATAGATGGAAAAGATTTCGGTAAACACAGCGAATGAGCGATTGATCGGCTCTCCCGAACGTACCTTTGTGGCGGCGTCAATAAACTTGACCCCCCTGTAGGTAATGGAGAGAATAACAACAGGACCCTTTCTGGAATCCTTTGATTTCTGTAATGAAAACAGTATCCTTGTGTAAATAACGCTTATGAAAAATATACTGTATATGTTTTGAGGAATACTTGCCCTAATTTTAGCACAGGCCTCTTGTGTGGACTCGATCCCCCGTAGATCCCTGATTATCATTGAACCTAAGTACTGCCGTTAGAACACATCAGGTCAGACAGTTCCATGGAAACGATTATTAATATGCAATTGGATAATGTTCCGTTTTTGGTTGACAATGTCAATAATCAGGGTACTCTTGGATTTGTTTATTCTTATTATTGTGTCTGATGTATCGCATTTTTAAGCGCCTTAGTCTGGCAAATAAAACTCGCAAGCGCGTGTACCCTGGTGAAAATAATTTATTTGTTTAGGGGTCCTAAACACAAACCCACTAAACTTGTAGCGCCCCCTTGGAGAGTTACCCACAATAACAAAAAAAATCAATGATCAATAGTTTAATTTACTTTACTTTAATATTAATTGTAGGAGTAACAAATTAAAAATGTAATCAAAGAAATTTTTTATTTCAGTATAATTGATTAGGTATATTTTTTAATTATGTAAGGCAGAGCTGTGTAATTGCTCTACCGATTAATATTAATTATTTTATGCATTAAATCAAAATATACTAACGTTAAATATTGAACTGACCTGATCATTTAGATTATTATTGTGAATTGGTATTGGGTTTCGGGGCCGGCTTGTTTCACCTTTTGCATATCTGTTAAATTACTGTTACATTTCAATTTTATATGTTATAAATCAAACTGAAATATGTGTTATTGCTCTACCTATTGTGGAACTTCATAAAAAATGGTTACAGATTAATATCAAATAATTGTCATTCTATTAGTAATTATTTCCACGTGCTAATTATACTATTTTTATATTATTAAAACTTTTTTTTGTTGATATTATTATATTATTTTTAATATATATTTTTTGAAATATATTATATAACTATTATTATTATTTTTATTTTATTTTTTCCAGAAATTATGTATGGTAAATTACAACTTCATTACAAAAAAAATTGAAATTACTTGGTTGTGACATACAATGCTCATGATTGATTGTAGAGTCAGTGCTAGTATTGGATCTCATTAGACTGCAGGTGCAACTACTGAAGTGTCTAATGAGAATATACTGTAGCTTACGGTGATTAAAAGTCTTTGGCAAAGGCAACTTACAGTTGCCTCGTACCCGCAGGCATCCAGGATGAGCTTCTCAGGCTGGTGGTGCCAAGCGGACACGGTGGCGTAGGTAGCAGAGTGGCTCGGCGGCCGCAGGTTCACGCGAGATTCTTTGTGTCGCTCACTGTGTCGGTCCTGCAGTGAATAATAAGGAAAATATGAATTGCTTCGAAAAGGTTCACTCTCTGGTCTGGCCTTCCAGAGTCTCTGCGTACTCCAAATGTTCCTTTTACTCCAGCCCACCCTACTGAAGACGAGCGCTCCAGAAAATGGATTTGATTTGATCGTAGCGCAAGTGGAATAAGATTTCCCGTGCAGTCGCGCGCGCGTGACTGTTTGCGTTAGTGCGGCGGGTTTTGACCTTTAGCCAACGCTAACATTTGACGGTGGCGGTGGAGTTATTCTTAGCGCTTTCACCTGAGGACCGAGTGAGCCGTCACGTAAGAGCTGCGAGAGTTCATGACAGCGGCACCCAGATGTTGGCCGGGTTCACGTGTTAAGTCAACTCGCTAGCGAGGACTCTGTTGACACATGTGACACATCTGTGAGGACGGAACGGACGCATTCACTGGGAAGTTGTGCGGCCAGATTCATCTTTGCAGCTTAAAAGAACCATCATGGCAAAATAAATTTGTATCTAGTGTAACACAATAATATTAATTTGAATTTTCTTCTTATTATTACTTATCCCATGAAAAGATTATTACCTCTTTTACTGCCAAACGTTATCCAAAAAACAATCCCTACAGTGCCAGACATCAATCGAAAAGGGAACAAATAAGGTCAAAGCAAGCTTTTTGTGAAAAGATACATTTGCTGCACAACAGTGACTTTGACACTAATATTTTTTTGTTTAGTGACGCTGACGTGAATTAGATTTAATGTGACAAATGCTTTGATCATTCACGTCATCCTTGAAAACGTTCTATTTCCTAACATCCGCCATGTTTTCATGTAATTTGATACAGGCAGCCCATTGAAAAGAGATACAATACTGCCATCTGCTGGCCATAGTTAGTTGGTATTTTTGGATTTTCCAACCCCATTCACAAAGCAGTGCTGCACAAGACGTTGAGAAGAAAAAAAAACGGAGGTTGGACTCACAAACTGGGCTGATCTCATATCTAAAATGGTGCATTACTGCCATCTACTGGTGGCTGTGCATCAGTAAAGTTGTTTCTAAGCTTAAAATTTACAGTGGTGCAGACCCTCCCCCACACATCCTAGTCATTGAAAAAAAATATCCGACAATAGCAGTAAAAGATTTGAATGGTTTGGTTCTTTCTGGCCACATCTCCACTTGTGCAGCTACATTATAATAATTGTTTATTTTTACTGTGCCCCGAAATGATATTTGAAAAATACAGTTACTTGTAGGTTATATATAGGTCACATTAATAGTGGGAAAAGATTTGATTTTTTTAATTTTTTTTTATTTATCACACAAACCTGGCATTTGAACAGGGTTGTGTTCAAGTTGTGAAGTCTTAAGTGGTTGTGAAACTCGACAAATGCAAGAAAAGGACGTAAGCGAAAGATGAACTCACTACAGAGCGCGGCCGCTCACAGTAGGAACGTAAAGAGACGCTACAGTCCTGATCCAGTCCTCCTCGCCGCCGCCGGTCAGTCTCGGCCAGGGGCAGCAGCATGTCCATGGAGCGACTGGTGTAGGGGTCCATCTGGCCCAGGGGGCAAGTGGTCTGGGACAGGAGGTCGTGGAACTGAGAGGCACAAAATACAAAACACATCACATGATGATACAATGTTTAGACAGCTGTGTCCCCCACAGCTTTCCTGATCCCAGTCCAACATTCATCCTCAACAATTCAACACAGATTCTTTGAGGGTGACAATGTGAAGTTTCTATTGGCTTTTGAAAAGGTTTACAAACTGAAACACTATCAAATCAGTATAATACTTTATTTTCAATTTTGAGTGAGAAGAATAGAAAGAATATCATCGTTCATTTGAACCATGATGCCTTGTGGTTTAACTCGCTAGTTTGTGCTGTCTAAGGAAGTGTTCAGAACAGAGAGTGAAGAAGTAGTATCATGGTCCTCACCATGATAGGAGACAGGCGTCTGGACTTGGAGGGCGCCTCCTCATAGGGTCTCTCGGCCAGAGAAGCGATGATCCGCTTCCTGTGGCCCAGCGGACCCACCCTGATGACCTACAGGGGCAAAAAGCAAAACAAGGCATTCCGAGCAGCCATTTCCAAACAGAAACTCATCAAGAGTGGCCTCTAAAATCCACTGAGTCGGCGGGCACACGCCCCCTTGACTGCCCATCAATAATTCAGCCTCAATCTGTTTTACCATCAGTTTAGAGTACGCTACTGTCTCTTTCCTGGGAACGCTCCATAATTCACGAGGCATCTTTGTGCGTCGTGCTTAAATAACACAGTGAGCACATTTCGCTCGCAAAATAAGAAACACACGGTATTGCCGCAAATAGAGGCCATACCACAAACAGACCGATTGACTGACTAATCCACCAACCGGCTGACTGACTAACTGAAAACTAGTAAATGAATTGACAAAGACTGCCTCTAAACTGACAAACTAATTAACTGAAATGACTCTCACTAACTACCTGACTTACCGAAGAATAAATGACGGACTAGGTAGAAGAGAAGAGAACTGACGGACTAGTTGACTACTTGAAAAGCTAGCAAAAGTACTCACTGCTAGCTAGCTAAATAACAGACGGAGTAAATAACTGACTGACTAGAAGCTAATTGAACCCACTCACTGAGTAGCTAGCTAACTTACTAAGGGCCCTATTCTCCCGTGGTCTTAGAGAGGAGAAATTCAAACTAAAAATTGTCTTTACAATAATGTATTCTATGCGCCTTCACTAGCCTAAACACGGCATTCTGATTACTATTGTGTTTGCCCAATATGAATTAAGCGGCAAAATCCACCCGTTTTTTTATCCATCTCAGGCGGCGGCCATTTTGTCACTTGATGTCGACTGAAAATGACATCACAGTTGCTCGGGGCTCAGGCAACAACTGATTATGGCTAACCTGTTTTCTGCGTTTGGTCATGTGACATTCGCAAGCTAAGCCTTAACGACTGCCTAACATCTGTCTTGTGTTAACTGACTGATTAACTGACTAACTTGACTGTCTGACTGACTGACTGACTGACTAACTGACTAACCAATGACCACAGTAACTGACTGATTGACAGACTAAGTGACTGAAACCAACCGACTGACTGACTAGCTAACGAACTGACTGAATAACTCACCGTCTGATGAAGTGACAAATAACCAACTGTCAAACTAATTAACTCATTTGCTCCCAAAAACGTATAAATTAGTTTTGTTTTAAATGTTTAATGTGTACCAAAGACATATTTATACGTTTTTTAAAACTTTCTTTTTTTAATGCTAGAGCATACAGAAGGCTAGAAGAAGATTAGATAAGAAAAAGAAGATAAAGTAGATCAGCCAGGGCCATGTTGAAAAGAAAAAAAAAACACAGTCCCAAACAGATTTGTGAATAATGATGAAACTTAGCTATATTCTTTTTTTTTTTTTTTCTTCTTCTTCTTTTTCTTTCAGGAGAGCTCAGTATTGTTCATTCGATTTGACATCATCATTGCTCTCCTTTTTTTAAAAAACACATAAATTTTAAAAAAAATAATAAAAATGTTCTTTTTTTCCTTTTTTTCCTTTTTTTTTTTTAAATATATATACATATATATACATATACACACATATATATATATATATATATATATATATATATATATATATATATATATATATTTTTTTTTGTATGTGGGTGAGCATGTGCATGTGCGTGCGTGCGTGTGTGTATGTAACTTAGCTATATTCTAATGCTAATTGCTGCAAAACTGAAACAGATAGAAATATGTTCCATGTTTTTATAGCAATAGTACACAATATTGTGTGGGCCTTGCAAAATCAGTCAAAATCCAGTAAAACAGCTGGGAGTGAAAGGGGTTCAGTGAAAATGGCTGGGAATGAATGAGTTAACAGCCTGACCAATCATCTGACTAACAGAAAAAAACGAACTGACTGACCCCGAGACCCAACACCAGATAAGTGGTAGAAAATGTATGTACGATAGTCCTCTTTTAGTGTATTTTGAGACGCTCCCTTTCTCAAATCATGTTCCTCCCTGTTAAACTGTGATTATACTCGTCAGAGGTTGTTAGTTTTATGGAGTCAAAACTCTTTTCTATCGTATAAATTAGCATAATTGCCTATTAGCACACTCGCGTCCGTTATTAGCGTTCCGCGTGCAATTAGCTTTGCCGCGACTAGATCCTCCGCAACAGACGTCGTCGTCGCGCGCATCTCTTTTTGTCTGAAGCCTTCAATTATTCATCCCGTCTGAGGGAAGAACAGGTCTGGAAGTCACGCATTCCCACGGGGGGGGTGGGTTGGAAGTTGTGTAAATCCTAATAATAAAGCACTTAAGATGGCGTGTGGCAACGTAAAGCGGTTTGTAGGTCACGGCGATGCTCGATTTTCCGTAAGATGCTGCAGAGCATGGCGGCAATGTAAGAAGAAGAAGGGAAAAAAAATGGGACGCTTAAAGAAAGTCTGCAGAACGTAACCATGGCAACACGCTGGTGTTCTCAACCTCTGCTCAGCCTTAACCAGGCTAACTAAAGAAAACACTAGTAGACGCAAACTTCATGATTGTGGTATTTTTGCCCCACAATGTGATGATTGTGACTTCCTTGAGAAATGATACGAGATTAGTCAATTATTTATAATCGCCGCAGCTGAAGTGAGTCACAAAGCAAAACATCTTTGGAGGGATTTGAAAAAGGGCAAAGACCCAATTGCGAGAGAGCAGAATACATGCTGTCCTCAGATTACCTTCGTGTCGTCAAGTCAAGTGTAAAAGGGGCTGCTATCTGCCTGTACATTTATTTGAATATTCACTGGTGTTCATGCGCCTCCCAAATACTAAAACCCAAGACCAGGTGTAGACGAGACCAATTTATTTTTGGAATAAGGCTATACGTTTAAAAGTCTGCTTTCTCAAAGCATTATGAGTGTGCATCCAATCCCGGATGTAAATAACTGAAATTTGGATCTCTTTTAGAACTTGGGGCAAGAAACCACATGCTGCTTCACCGAGAGTCAAGACGTAGACCTTCTGATCGGTGGCTTCAACAAGTTTTGAAACAGCGGGGCGTCTTTGACTGCTGGCTGCTTACGTTGATGATCTCCAGCTCCCACAAGTTCTTGACGCACTCCAACGTGCGGTAGCCGCTGGACAGGAAGTTGGGCAGATACTCGTGCAGGCCCAGGACGTCGAGCCACGAGGCCAGAGATGTGCTACCGTCACAACCCAGAGCTTTGACCTGCAGCAGGAACATCACAGGTGAGTCATCCGGCATCCTATAACCACACTTACTGTAAGTTGGGCTACACACATAACAATCAGTCAGACAACAGTTGTTGATTATTGGATGTCAGTGAAATTTTAAGCGATGTTTGGCGCTCCTGTAAATAAATGTGATTCTTTATTGGAAGTATTAATTCCTCTAGCAGCCACTCCCGACCTGTCATTTTTGAAGCAGATCAGAAAAATCACTCCGAGCACAGCCCACACTACAAGCTCAGGATCATCTTTTACAGAAATCCATCAGTTGGGCCTTTACTGACTTTGCTCGCCACGGAGGGAAAATGCTCAAATTTGTCAAGATTGTATGCGTGTGTGTGTGTCGAATGACTGCCTCCTCATGCATCCGTAAATCTCATCATGATACATCCAAACATACAGAAAGTGAGAACATTTATTGTATTCCCAAACACAACATTTGTGTATTTGCTGGCACTGGAGCACCTTGGGCAATCCGCGTGCCGCGTGCAGGATTTTCTTCCTGTGTCCCGGGTCTGTGATCCCGATGTCTCGGAGATCCTGGTCCTCCATCACGTTACTTCCCTGCACGTACACAAACGCGGAAGATGCATACATTAATGAACAACCACATTCTAGCCTGAACCGAGACTTCCTGCCATCCTCATGTTGGACTCCAAGCCGGAGTGGTAGGGTGTGTGGGAACATTTTGTTTTGGGTGTTCAAGGGGCAGACCAAAAGTTGATTGTTCTCTGTCCACCAAGAATCCATCCATCCATCCATTTTCTATACTTTTTATACTGATGGGTTTAAAGTAACCCAAAATGGGTGACATATCTAGTCCACCCAAAAGGGACTGAGTCAATGCTGGGTTATTTATACCCAATGGTTGAGGATGTAAGCCAACAAGTTGTCAAGATTTTGATCAAACAAGTAACATAAACTACTAAAACTGATGAGTTCAAACTACCAAGAAATCGGCTAACTGGTTATCGGTATACTGTACACTCTCAAAACTGCTGTGTCAAAAATAACACAATTTTGGTCAAAAACTACTTGGGCCAACTCTTTGGGCTGTTTTGTACAAAACCTAAAAGTTTCCAGAGGTGACAAATCCAGGTCCAGAAAGTAAAAATCCTTGCCACAGTTTGGCTTTAGCCTCAGGTGCTAGTTAGCTCCCAAGCAAGATCCCATGGTGCTCGTTTACCTGCTAGGGAGCTTGCTAGCTAGCACTAGTGGCTAAATCCAAACTGTGGAAGGGTTTTTACTTCCTGGATTTGATCACCTCTGAAAATTCAAAGTTGAGTCAAATGTACCCAAGTAGTGTGTCGGTCCAGTTTTTGAACAAAATTGGGATAACTTTGACCCAGCAGTTTAAAGGTGTAGCTGTTGTTAAAAATAATACTGATTTATTACCAACATTTTCTAAGAAGAAGAAGAATCAAGTTGCTTCTATCAGGGTATGTTTGGCGCAATTTATTTATTTTTTCTAAAGCAGATGCCCTTCCTAATGCAACCCACCCATTTGTATCCAAATTTGCGACCAGCAGTGGCTTGGAATCAGCATTGGTGTGTTAATTGTCTTGCCCAAGAACCCAACTGGCTGTTAGCGTCCACCCTGACCAGGATTTGAACGCCGATTCCCATGCCCAAGGTCTGCAGTATTACACAACACAAAACTGTGTCGAAAATGGGGACCATCTTCCGCTCTTCATCCCATCCAAATCTAATCTTCAACCCAATCTGCTGGGTCAAAATCACCCAACCTTGAGTAAAAGTAACCCAATCTGCTAAAAATCCACTGATACCCAGTGACTGACCTCTCACCGAATATCTCGTACTGTCCAATCAGAAGACAAATACACACCGTACTATTACTAAATAGCGTTTCAAGTGTACCACTGGGTGCAAACATGGCTCGGGATGCGACACCAGAGTGTTTAGCGCAGGCCTGACACGAGGCGAGTGGGAGGACAATGAAGTCAAATAAATTGTGCATGGCGCGGCGAGATCAATGTGATGCGGTGCGACGCGTCGGGAACAAAGAAAGCCTTGGCGGATGCATCCACACGAGCTGCTTTCATTGAAACGGGGAAAGAAACAAGGAACATTTTGCGGTTCCTAAAGCTGATCGTTGTCCGGACAGATATAGTATATGTTTTTATATAGTGGCTTATATACTGTAGTTTGGTTTGAATTTTAATAAAAATCCTTATAGTTATTAGGGAGTAGTGATTGGATTATTCCGAATTCCCTACTCTCCTAATCACTACATTGGAATTTTTATATATTAGAAATGTAGCTAACACGTCAGTCAAATGAAATAACGGAACATTTAAAGAATGATGAAATCAATTTATTCCACCTAAGTCAACTACCAAATGTACATCCAATGTTTAAAAATAACGATCAAATGTAAACGTGATGTAAATGTATAAAGATACTATCAGTGGATTAAATAGCAGTCTTGTAATGTAACACAAAAGTTTATAGGAAGCAGAACAAGCAGCCGTTTAGAAGATAATGAAAAAAAAATCTTCAAAAAAGAGGTTTCAAGAAAATATTGCTATTTTAAGATGAAGTTTACTGTCAATTTAAACATAAAACAAAGATAAAATAAAACAACCAAATAGTTTTGGTTTAGGAAAGTCCACTTAGCTTAATGCTAACCAACGTGACCGTCTCCATGTATATCCCTATATCTGTGTCATACTGCCCCCAGGTGGCCAAGGTGCACACACCATGGGGAGGAGCAGCACAATATCCATAGAATTGAAGCAAAAAAATGTGTCAAGAATGTCACCGCTCTCTATTTTTGGAAACTACAAACGTTTACAAATTATACACCAAAAAAAAAACGTATATACCAAATTACTTTTGATACTCGAGTACATCAAATGTCAGACACTTTATACCAGACAGCTACTGTATAGTGAATAGGGAGTGATTTTGAACGCAGCCGTAAAGCGAGGCTGGAAAATGTGCATCTAAGCGTTTTTCCCTCCCCGGTGCGTACTGCTGCATATTGATTGTTCCCGGCCAAGAATGTTAAAATGTTCTGTCTTTGCTCTATGCTGCTGGCTGGGCCTCAAAGCCCCACTGCAGCCCGATTAATAAAAGGTCGCCAGCCATAAATCCAGGATAGCGGCCTGAAATAGATTCTCCCCAGTTCGACGACGCCTCAGGAGGCTCTCGCTCGTCGTCTTTGACGTCACGTGACGGCAAAATGTACGCTTGAGTACTTGCATAGCTAATGAGCCGCGCGCCGCTATTGACGTGATGTGTGGCGACTTGCCGCTGCTGATGATGATGAGGATGAAGCCGTGCTAGCGCTCCTCCGTCTCGCTGCGTGCACTCGCTAAATTAGCATCGCTCTCTTGACCCGTACACCAAATTGTCTTTATTTCTATTTTTTGAAAGAGCTCCGCAGGCACTGCGACACTCAGACATGTGTTACGCTTTGTGTGTTCACATCCAGAGCTGGCCCAAAGGCATGTGCCAACTAAGTGGCTGCTTGGAGGCCTCCTGGCCACTAGGGGGCTCCCAAAAAGCATGACAATTTATTTTTTTTTTAAGAACAAAACTGCATATTCGTGATTAGCTGAACACTTGTTTTTACGTTCAAGCCGAAGGCCCCGCCAAACATAAAAGTGTTGCTTTGGCGCCATTTTGTGACATCTGGGAGTCGAGCAGTGTTGCCACAGTTACCTTGAAAAAGTATGATTACTTGCATCATCTTGACAACGCTCATCTATCTTCCCCTCCTGGCGTTTATGGACACGCGAGTGCGCTAAAAATGATTATGTCACTACCTCAGACATGAATGTTAATTTGAAAACTCCCAAAATGCATTTCACTGTTTTCAATGCGAGAGTTTACCTTTCTTAAGTGTTCTATAATATACAGTGATTTGCTCAGTGACTTTAGCGAGTACATTAGCATTAGGAATCATTAACCATTAGTTAAATACGCTACGTGTATTTGTTGTAAGTTTCTGAGGGTTTTTTTCTCGCAAATTTGCCACTTTATAAACTCGCAAATTTGAGATTTTTTTTCCGCAAAGTTGCGTTTGTTTCTCGAAATATCACACCCCCCCTGTGGAAAAAATTATATATATATATATATATATATAATTTTATATGATTTTATATATATATATATATACGTGGCCCTATTATGTCATCATACTTGAGCCTGTTCACGTCCACATTGGAGCGTTTTTGTTGAAAGCAGCATGTTAGCATACAATATTTATGGCAAACAGACGCAAGACAAAGCCGCGTCGCGTACGATTCTTAGTGAACGATTTGCCACATTAGCTCGGACATCGAGGCAACAAAGTGTTAGCACGCTAAGAAATACAACAACAAAAAAACACGACGACGTCCGGAGAAGGTACCGGTGACGGGCGACCCACTTGCAGTGGAAAATGCTAATCGTCGTGTAAAAATGATGAGAATGGGCACACAGCTGTTCATAATTCATGATCCCTCAAAAGCTGCCTCTCGGCGCAGTCGTCACGGGCGGCGGTGGCTGAGAGCCTCACCGCTCGCTCATGCGCTCGTTGGGCTCCGTGGGCCGGGCCGCTGGGGGAAACTTCTCATGCGGAGCCGGACGTCTCGGCCGCAACAAATCCTCAAAATGAGCATCGGGATTGCTCTACCTTCAAGCTCACATCCAATGCCAAGAGGCTCATTTTGAATATGTTATTCAATAAAAAATTTTATTTATTATAATTATTTTTTTAGGATTAAACTCGTTTTGTTGATCTTTAATTAGCTTTTTTAGAATAACATTCATTTTATATTACAGGTCAAACTGACTTGTTTGCCGTTTGAAAACTATAGAGAAAATATATCAATGTTATATTACAACTTACAATAAACAATAACAATAAAAATAATATACTGTAACTCCTCACTACAAGTACACCTACACATTGTGTAATTTACGCAGGCCATTGACACATAATACTGTATAGCACTGACTGCACTACCTTGTTACTTAGGGTGTCAAATAAGTCACAATAATTTAATACCAAAAAGTATATTAATAATTGAATAGAGTAGAAACAACTCCCTTGTAACTATATTACACCCTACCTGTACAAAATAGGACATAAATCATAAAACACAGTGGCAAATGTTAATTATAACTGCTGCAAAGCATGCTGGGAATGCGGCTCGTGTGAATCCCTGATGACACAAAAACTACTAACCCTGTAGAAAAGGCCCCGAAATTATTTACGCTTGCAGAGAAATACTATATGTTCTTTTCTCTTCTTTTTTTTTTTTTACCCAGTAACGTTCTTGACATAAAAGTTCCGAAATGCTCTGCCCCCTACTGGAGAACTTTTTGTTTAACGGCATCGACGAATCTCGAAGCGTGTTAAAGGGCACGCGATGAAACATCCGCCCCGTCTACCCGACTCGTCTGACCTTTGCCGTTGTTTACAAGCGCGGCATCGGGCGTTCTTGTAGCGCGGCTCGTTTGCCTCGCCGAGCCCATCATTTATCTCGCCGATGCGTCAGGTCCAGCAGACACATGAGGCGTCATACACAAATGAACATCAGAATGCTTAATGACCCGTAGTCTGCATCACTTTATGTTTGGGAAATCTTCCATCCTGCACGAAAATCATCCAATCTAACACCGGGACAATTTTTCATCTTCATATTTGTCACCTTATAAATTGGATTTAGATTTAATAAAAATCTGTTTTGTAATGAAAATGACTTGCATTGGAGGGATTTATGGCCTATGAACTTTATTTTGACTAATGCCGTCAAATAGTTATCCAGTTACACCTTTGCGAATGTATTTAAACCAATGCTGTTATGTCATTTGTAAAATTCGTCGTTGGAATTTTCATAATTGGGCAAGTGGGACAGTGCCCCGCCAAATACAGAAGATAGCGCCGTTAGCATAGCCATTTGCAAAATGAATATACAAAGACTTCTGGAAATGTTTTAAAAACAAAAGTAGCACTGAAAGACTCCCTTTTTTTCCCCTATGTTGCCGTGGAAACAACGTGCTAAAAACGACTGCCATTTGCCAGTGTTTTTAAATTGGTCATGATAGCAAAAATGTCTGTGCCCATTGAGTTCTGCCTAGCAACAAGTGGCCATATCCTTAAGCATGTATCCCACTGAGGGGCGAACGTTTACAACGCTAGTGGATGTTGAAATCTTGTCAGGGTTCATTCAAGTTTGTTCGATTCGAACACTTTGAAAACGTTCAACCCTCGGTAGGATATGAGCTTTCCGCATCTCTCTGTTCTTTCTCTGCTGACTGAGGCAGCTTTGAAACGGCATATTCAGCACTTGTTGTATGTCAATGTCTTGTTTTGTTTTTATGGGGTTTTGGGCGCAACTAATGTTGTACAGCACCCCTTGAATTCTACACAGCAACAAGTGGCCATTCGTACACGGGTTGAAGCCATTCTACTGAAAAATATATGGTGGTAAATGTAAATTTTGGAGTTTGAATATTATAATTGGGCAAGTGGGCCAGTGCCCCACCAGATCCAACAGTTTTTTTTTTATGTATCAAAACTGACTTCCCTAAATTATTCTAGTGCTAAAAATAGGATGTCAACACATTTTCAATATTATTTTAATCCCATACATGTTTTTTTTCTTTCTTTTTTTGTTATTCATTTGCTTGACCTGGCTAGCAACAGTGCATACCCGAATCAAAACACATCATATCTTACAATCTGCATTGTCACATGCTAGCTAGCTAACAGGGGTGGCGCTACAGGAGATAGCAAATCCTGGAACCGTGTGCCTGCTAGCTAAAATCTCCTATTTTAGTTGTTAAATTATAAAATGGGGCAGTGCCCCACCAAATCCATTAGATGGTTTTGTAATAAAGGATTGACACGTTTATAAATTAAGTACTCCAAATAGCTTTTAGCCATTTACTTGCTGCGTCCCTGTCCTTACTCTTCTGTGTAATGCAACTTGGCTCTTCGGCTTGGCTAACTACGAAAACAGCGGAGTCAGCATGACTTGTGCATGTATGCCATTGTTTTCTTTTTTTTGAGGACTATGATTGTTCCTCTTGAATTCCGCCTAGCAACGAGTGGCTAGCACGAAGACCACTGTTGCCATGACCAGGAAATACAAGAATATTGTATTTTTTCATGGTTTGTACCGCCACCAATTTCTTTCATATATATATATATATATAAGGGCCATACCACTTCATTTATAGCTAGCTTGCATGCTAAAGAGGTCACAGAGCGGCTCCTCTCCACTGCCACGCTTAGCTGAGCTAAGGCGTGACAAGGTGACGTAACCCAACAGCAGCTCAAACGCTCGCTCGGAGCCCCTCGGGGCGCCGTTATTTACGGCGCGGCGGCCATCGTTTGACCCGGGGAGCGAACGACGTCAAAGACGCGTTTTCCTGCAATTTAGCCCAAAAAAATCAAATAAAACATGATAATGCTTTTAGTCATGCTGTGGGCAGTGAGGTGCAGTTAAATCAACTGATTAATATGTAATTAAGGTGGAGGCGCTGAGGATGGCCTTACTTTCCAGATGCATCAATTTGTGGGCTCATAATTTAAAGACGATGTAATATGGAAACTTCATCCATCCGTCATTTTAATTGCTTGTTCACGATGATTTGACTTACAAATTTAATTTGTTTCATGACTACACTTGTAATTGGAAACACTCATCTTTCCCGATTTAAATGAGTGGAAATGCAACTACGGTACTGTTCCATTGCCCCCAAAAACTTTTCTGCACTTATGGCCCACTGTTAAATAACAGTCATGGTGATTTACATAATATACTCCCCCACACACTTTCTCCACGCATGACATGTTCAGCCAAACTAGGCGAAGATCCAGAGCCACTTTCAAGTGATGGCTGGAGTCCAGCTGTTGGACTCCACCATCTGAAACACGATCTTGCAGAGACACCCCTGCGATCGTTAAAACCAAAAGGCAAGCAGAACTGCATTGCGTTTTTGATTAGCATGAGCTAACAACGTTAGCTTCTGTATATGCAGACGTTTGCACTTCTTACCCTGCACTCTGGGGAAGGGAGCAAGGGAGCTTGCCGGCGAGATGACGACAGACAGTCATAAAGCTCATGCGCCGCCCCCGGTTATTACGGTAACAAAAGCCGGACTCGCCATTGGCGTGGAATGAGACGGGCCCCTAAAAACATCAAGTGTGCAATGATTGTTGGTTCTTGGGCTATTTTGGACAAAAGCTCGTCACAGACTTGATATGAAGCCACCTGGATGCGGTTTTAAATTGTGAAAAGAAATTCACAATATGCCTCCTTTCACAGCGGTCATAACAGGAGCATGCAAAGTGTATCGGGGAGAAGCTGCAGTGCATTAGAGGTGAGCTACGATGACTGTGGAGTGATATCATCTAATTGTTAATAGCGGGGGGAAAAGTTAATGGCTTTTGATGGCCATTTATCTTGCCAATAATGGCGGCCTATGATCCTGCATGGGAAGAGGATGGGGTGGTGTTGGTGGTGGTGTGTGTGTGTGTGTGTGTGTGGGGGGGGTCATCATTTAATTTTGACAGGGTCATGCATTGCACAGAGGTCAAGAGGAGGCAGGAGGGGGTCGATCAGGGGTGGGGAAAGTGGGGCCCGCGTGCCAGATATGGCCCACTCTCTTCCTCTATTTGACCGATACAAAAATCTGCATATATTTGACGCCGATTGAAATGCATTAGGAACAAATAAAAGAAATGAAAATTCGTTTTTAAACCCAGAAATGTTGATAAACATTCAATATCCTTTTTCCATGAAAAACGGAGGAAATATGGTGAAAAAATATATATATTATTTTGTTATATAATTTGTTTATTGCTTCACTGTGGATAATAAAGTTTTTTAAAAAAAATGCACTAAAACAAGTTTAAGTTTATTTTAAAAGAATTAGTTCATTGATTTGATGTGAATAAAACATAAATAAAATAAACCTATTATATTAAATAATTGTTGTTCTTTTGAAATTACAAAAAAAATAAAATAAACAATGTGACGTATACATTTAGCGTTTGTTTCACTTATTTTAATAAATAATTTGTTATTGATTTAAAAAATAGTCAAATGTTTGTTTTTTATAATTGTATTAAATAGCTGCTTGATTATTTCTAATTTAATATAAATATGTAAATATTATCACTTTTTTTTTACAACTACTATTTTACAACACATTTCAACTTACAATAAAAAAATGTTTTTAACATTCATCTCCAAATGACCCAGCCCATCTGTCCCTTTTAAAAGACAAAAAAGAAAATCAAACGCTGCCCCTCAAGCACAAAAGTTTGCCCGCCACCACCGCCAATGTAAACCACGGGTGGCGGCAGAAAGTGACAAGAGCAGATAGCAGAGGCCAGAGGGGGGGTCGGTCCAGGTGACTCACCATGAAGCGCAGGTCGTCGAAGCCGTTGAGCAGGAACTTGCCCTCGTACTGCGGCAGCCCGGCTCGTTCCAGCCACTCGCCCACCGGCTGGTCCAGGGCTTTGCCGCACGCCCCATCTGCCGAGAGAGGGAAGCGCTTGAGCAGCGAGAAGCCGTTGAGCCGGTAGCAGCGGCACTCGGAGGACGACACGTGGCACTGCCACATCATCCTCGGCCAGCGCGGGCAGAGGCGAGTGCAGCAGCACCAGGCCGGGCTCGGGGGAGGCAGGGTCCGGGGCTGGGGGGGGAGGATGGGGGAAGAAAAAAAAGCGGGGGGGTTTGGGGACGGGTTGACGGAGCTCCCACCCCGCGTGCTACAACACAGGAGGAAGGGAAAGGACGCCGAAGAGGCTAACAGGTTACGGTCAGGCGAGAGTGAAGGGAGACCGGGAACAAATTTGGGCTAAACTGGGCCCACTAAGCAGATGAATGGGTGCAAACATGGGAGAGGTTAGCCGCTCCAAAGACATCACAAAAAACATCAGTATTCACACAGCAACACACTCTATCCCTAAAGTCGGGGTTGCGGGGGGTGGGGGGGTGTCGGTCACCACATACTTGTAAAGCTCTGGCTGAGTCCCATGGCTTCATTGGTCAAGCGCTTTGAGAGCTAGGGCACAGCTCGTACGAGCAAGGTAGCAGCATTCTTAAAGTACACTTGAGGTACCGGTGTGATCATTTTGGGGGGGGGGGGTTAGGGGGGGTGCCACAAAGGTTAAGTAGGTAGGCGGGCGTATTTGTAAAATCCTGCAGGAACGGACGCTTGCTCAACTCCTCAATTCATAATCCCGAGGGGGAGCTTGGGAGTCCTGGGAGGCATTCACACGACGACGCTCGTCCCCCGGAGCGTCGGCGACGTTGACGGGAAGGAGGAGACGAAGAAGAGCGCCGCAGCCCACCTGGCTCCTTCGCCGCTTTGCTGCATGCCCGCCCCTGCTCGAAAGGCGATTGAGGGGGGCACACCGAGCGCCTCAGTGCTCACAGGCGCATGCCGTCCCGACCTGTCTCAATCACCCTCCGCCGCCGCCGTTGCTGTCCTCCCCCACCACTGGAAGCAAAGATCATGCCCCCCCCCCTTCCCTCCCTCCCTTCTCTCCCCTCACTCAATCTCTATACCTTGGGTCTCATCCCTGCTCCTTATAACACCCTCCCAGTCCTCGTCTCTCTGGCGTTGTGCGCAGCAAGATCTCCAAGCCCCCCTTTTTTTTTCCGGATCGCACTGCAGGGCTGCCGTATGGGGTGCTGCTCCACGTAATCACCCCTCCTCGCCTTACCCTTTCCTCACTCGCTCGCTTTCTCTCTCACATGAGCGCACACCCCTCGCTCTCTAACTGATTAGAGATGCACATGCAGAGGCGCTCTGATCTTGCCGGTGTAGAAAGGACATCGCAGGTAGAGCGAAAAAGACAAAATATATAAAACGGCATTGACGGTCCTGTTGTAAGGTGATGCAGTGGGGTTAACCGGAACAAAGACGCTCGTCCTCAAACGGCACAAATGCGTACGGGGTCGCTAGAGGAACGGCAAAAACTGGCAAGGAAAAAAGTGATGACATGAGGAATGTTTTACTTCATTTAGAATCCTTGTAAAGTGAACATTGGCGTCTTCTTAATTGGGCGCACCACAGGGTAAAGTGTCGTTAACAAGCCTGCCAAGTTGGAATGATAAAAAAACGGCAAGCATACAAAATGAGGCCCCAAAATTGAGAAAAATCTCTGAAACCACACCCCGCTCAAATGTCCGTTATTAACTCATTCACCGCCATAGATGGCTATAGACGTCAAAAATGTATTTGAACTATTTCTATTAGTTAATTTTTTTCCACTTTTGTTAACAAAAGTATGAAAACATAAAAAAAAAATTCTGTATTAGAACAGATATAAAATGTGCGATTAATCGTGAGTTAACTAGTGAAGTCATGTGATTAATTACAATTAAAAATGTCAATCCCATGACGCCCCTAATTTTTAATAATCTTTTTTTTTAAATCGCGTCGGGCAATTAACATTTTTAATTGTAATTAATCGCATGACTTCAATAGTAAAAACATGTTAAATTAATAGAAATAGCTCAAATAAATTTTTGTTGTCTATAGCCGTCAATGGCAGTGAATGAGTTAATCAAATACTGTACTACTTAAAAATAAAATAAAATATTTTTGTGAACACACATTTTTCGCCAGACTAAAACTAAACTGGACTAAAACGCTCATTAATAAACAATAACTGGGACTAAATCGACTAATGAAGACGAGGCGAAAATGTACTTCACTTCATAAAAACCGAACTTAAATCTATGGACATTTACTTCATAAACAAAGACGAGACAAAATGTATACCATTTTGTAAAATCCTGTCTCTGCTAATCTGTCACTGTGACACTGTCATGTGACACACCCTCTTTCAAATCTGCATAATGAGTGCAATATCCACAAACACATGGGACAGACAGGATGTGGATTCACCGTGAAAGGTTAAAAAAAACAAGTAAATTATAGTTACAACGTAACATTAATCCAACAGCTATAATGTTCCAACAATAATGTTAATCCGACCGCTAACTAATGCTGGCTAACTTACTAGCTCATAGCATGGAGCCATAATAGCCACTAGTAATTGTGTTTTTCATCAAAAAGATGAGAGAACATTTTATGTGAAATGGTTTTGGATCCAAAATGTTCAACATTATCTGCTGACAAAAAAAATAGACACGGGTAAAATGATTTTCCTGACTAAAACGGTGACAGTTTTTTTGTTGACTAAAACTTGATGAATAAAATTATGTTTTCTTGGACTAAAATAAAGACAAAAATGCTAGATTTATAGTCGATATATCCCACCAAATCGTCCACGAGAGACGCTAGCCATTAGCTAACTCGCGAGCTAACAAAGGCACGCATGCCGGACTCGGATTTGCGTGAATAATAAACTCTTGATAAATTCTATTTTATTCTGATTTTCAAGCAAGATTAATAACCTTACACATATAAATTGTAAGCATATTTTGCCATCATTTTGAGCTCATCTTTGTCTCTCAGTTTTATTTTTTGCTGTGTGGGAGTGGGTTGCATGACAGGCAGGAGTCAAACTCCTGTCGTGTCGGACCGCATTCGCACGTCATACGCTCGAGATCACGCTCGCAGGTTGGATCTTATGTAAAAAAAAAAATAAAAAAATAAAAAGACACGCACAGTCTGGGGAGACTTTGATCTTAATAGCATTAAGTATTACTACGGTAGCTCCAAACCTAAAAATAAACATCATATGGTATACCGCACGTGCTATATGATATAAGAAGCACGTTGATCGTGCGCTGGGTTATGCAGGTTGGCAGATCGAAACACGATTTGTTTGTATGGTTCAGGCAGAAAATGAGAAAACGCAACAGGGGTCAGCAAAAAAAACAAGCCGACACTTCAATAATTCATCATCAAGACTGAGGGACATGCAGCAAAAATGTGTGTGTGTGGGGAGATGCAACCTGATGGAGGGACGAGTTCAACGTTCTCAAGTGAGAAGTAACGGAACGCAATAGTCAGGAAATGCAAGAATTCCAGATGACACAAAAGCAACCTAAATCACTTTGCACATAAGCGGATGATAAACGTTCCCTCAGTTTATGCGTTGTTATGAGATTTATGGTCTCCGCAAGACATCGCCTTGCATCATAAATAGCTTAAGTGGGGTACACTCATAAACATAACATATTAATTTGTTTTTTTTGTGGGTGAGTCCACAGGACAATGAAAAATGCAATTTGAGCAAAACGCCACACCACACTCTTAACGAGATCTCTTGGATGAGATGAAAATGTTTTCAAAATTCTAATTCAATAATTGTACATTAAAATGAATAAATATTCCGAATTGTAGTTTTCTGTAATTGAAGTGCAAAAAGTAAGTAAAGTAAATGTAAGAAAATACTTTCATGTGAACAGCAAATTTCAAGAAAAGAGTCATACAAAAAAATATATTTTCGTGATAATTTATGGGGGTTAAAGAGATATTAAAATAATCGATTCACGGTTTTATGTATCAATATGATATCACCCTCGAAAAGGAAAATTGATTCGATATCGATTATTCGATTTTGGCAAAGACTTGTAAGGACTAACTGAAGGTTTTCCAAAAAAAGACTCTTGTCTTTGATGTACAGGCGCACATTCAGATGTGTAAATTGTGTGTGCGTGTGCGTCAGTCCAGTGATTGACAGGTAATCAGTCCAGGCTGTCCGCTGGGATATGATCCAACATATAGCAAATAAATGCATGGAGATTTTTTTTTTTTTTTATGAATTTGCTATTCAACCCATATAGATCTTCTTGGTGCAAAGGTGCCAAGGCAGCGCATATCCCAGCATGCATTGCTGCTACCTAAAGCAGCCACGGCGATTGGCGTTATCCGAAGCGGGATTATGAAGGCTTTTCGATCCGCCCACAATCGCCCTCCTGGATGGCGAGTGAGAAAGGCCAAACGAGTGACTGTTGAGTCGACTTCTAGTTCGATTGGCATGAGTTAGTGAGCCCAAAGAGTGGGCGGGTTGTGACCCACCAATGTTGATCTGCGGCTGAGGAAGATGAGGCCGTGCATGGGCGAGTTAAGATGCTAATAGTGAGTAAGAAGGATCTAATTCTAATTCAGCGTGAGACCCCCACAGCTTGGCTAAAGGGAGCTTTTTACGCCAGCGCATCCAGACAAAGCCTGTTAAAAATACCAACCGCCCCTTCCCGTGACTTCCTTTGCTTTGGGATAACAAGAGGGACGTCATTATGCTCCTCCAAAGTGGGCCAGAATTGGGATTTATCGCATCCTTATCACTTAGCAGCGTTACTTTCATGCTGAAGTGTGTATCAACCTTTTTTTTTTTCTTTTCTGTAATATAACAGAAAGACATTGCGAGTCTGCCATGCGATTGAAAGTGTTTGTAACATTATTAACTCTTTGACTGCCAGACGTTTTCAGAAAAGGGATGCCATGGGTGCCAGCCGATTTAAGCATTTTTGACTGATCTTTCAAGGTCCACAGAAAATTATGTGTTTGGACTATGGAAACACACATACTACCAAATGAAAGATTGGACTCTAATCTTTCATCAGAAAAAAAAGTTTGTTTCTACCTTATTCCGTTTTTCAGTAATCAACAATAGAAAATGGTTAGTTTCACCTGTTTTGAAAAAAAAACGTATTTTAACGTCTTTGGCACTCCTCCATAGGATTTTACTAAACGTTATTTAACGTTTTTGGCAGTCAAAGAGTTAAGCAAAATCTTTATAGAGGACACAAATTTTTATTTTGTAACTGCTCGTGCACTTCAAACGAACTGTCAACGGTTCTAGTGGGAGAAAAAAAATGCTGTTTCCAAGTTAAGGCATCGGGTGATGCTATTGAATGTGACTGAACTGTTAAAATTACAGTTGGAGAATTACTGCTGTACATCTAAAAACTTAATTTGGGCATCATTTGAATTTTTTAACAATTCCAATTCTCTATTTAGATTATTTCAGGGGGCAGGCAAAAAAAAAGTTGCTCATTAATTTTAATGTAGTTAAGACATACTTTTAATCCCGTCCCCCCGGTTTCTTATGTGCTGGTGTCGGAACTAGGCCTCAGACTTGGAACCAAAGTTCCTAAATTTCGATTCTTGAGATTTCCAACCCGAGTCGGAACGGGAAAAAATGCTTTTTCTGTGTCGGTATACAACGTTTTGAGGCTCCAAATACTGAATACAGTTGAACCGAAAACTCCGTGGTGTGATTGTCACAGAAGAAGCGCATTTTTGCAGGCCACCGTAGCAACATTAAATAATATGTAACAATATTAATTTAACAAATGTGTTATAAAAAAAACCCGGAAAAACTTTTCCCTTCTCGAGTCATAGATTTTACCATGTACCATAGAATGTTTTAATCCAATAAATTGCTTTATCGGGATTACTAAATTTATCGTCTAAGAACAAAAAAAAGCAGCATATTAAAAAAATAAATAAATAAGGATTTCATTCTTCAGTTACATCGTTTTCAGTTTTAGTTATATGGACGATACCCTCATCACATGTGTGATCCTCAAGCCGTACGATCTTATCCCGCGTTTGACAGCTTGCTAAAGCTGCCTTGGAGTACGCTAGCTAGGTTGCTCGCTACTCCAGAAGACAACGTAGCTAAAAACCCGCGTCTGTTCTCATGGGATGAAGCGGCGTCTCCTTGTCAACACGTGAGGAAATAAGCGGCAAAGCTGAATTAATTCAGGGAAACTGAGGACATGATTTTATTTATTTGATTTTTTTTTTTTTAACATCAGAGACAGTGTGTGTGTGTGTGTGTGTCGTGTGTACGCAAACTGTGCACTGCCGATGCTCACAGTCTCGCACTCGCTCTCCTTTAAGCTCATTTACACGCAACAACATTGCCCAAGTTGTCCTTGGAACACCCCGCTGATGATTTTTTTTTTCTCTCTCCGTGTGACGCATCTGATGGGTTATTGATATCCACGCGTTGTGTCGCTGCTCACAATCCTGCGCTCCGTCTTTTACATAAGTCTTCCTGAAACGTCCAATCTTTAGCGCATGACACACATTTGAATAATGGCAGCGAAAACGCATCCCGATAACCTCCGGAGCAACAAACGTGACTCATCTGAATGTGGGACATTCATCTATAAATAGTGCACATACACCTATGTTATATGTCATGTGTGTGTGTGTGTGTGTGTGTGGTGGGCGAACAAACATAGTGCATATTCCCGCTTATGTAATACAGAATAACCTTGGGCACTCCGGTAATTATTAGAAGCAAGAATGTGGGCATTTTGAGAAAAGGACAGAACAGCACTTATAGGGAGGAGGGGTGCATTGTATGGCCACATTTTAACCAGATATAGTCTTTTTTTTTTTTGGGACGAATAACAAATGAAGGGAAACTTCGAGAAATTGACGGTTTAAGCCTCGGCGGAAGCGGGTTGTAATCGTCTTCAACCGGGTCTGTACCAAGTGAAGGACTCCCGTTTCCACTCTATTTGGTGAAATTACAACGTCCACATTGCCTACAATTTGTTTGTTTTGTTTAATGTAGCAACCTAGCATATAGTTCATAAGTTCTGTACTTTCCTATGGTCTGGTTGGGGCAATGAAGGCAACGGGAGTGAGGATGTTTTTAGAGGGTGGGAAAGAGGGGAGAGGAAACTAATTGTTAGCTACGCACCTGTTAGCATGATTGTTGTCTTGTCGTGGTTACAGCTGACAGTAATATTTTCCTTGTTTGTAGCATCGTCGGTTGAAATAAAGGTGGTCTCTCCGACGGATGTTTCACAACATTTATTAAACTTTCCTTTGTGTGAGCACACCGTAAGAGCTACAATACAATTTACAAAATAAACAAAAATGGTCATTAATAACTCAAACGGTATGTTTTGTGTATCCTTTTACCATATTTAAGCCATATACTATAAATGAATTGCCTTAAATTATTACGTTTTATAGCCTTGACAGTCTCTTCTTTGAAAACAATTTGACAGTGTATATGTAATAAATGTAAAACATAAAGCTAACTAGAATTGACGATTACAGTTCGGTTAAAATATTGACGGGTATTGATAGATATTGTAACATTTTTAATACTTCATTTCATATATTAACCATTGTTACACATTATTAATATTTTAATTCTTTATATTAACCTTGTCGAAATGTTTTGTGTCCTGTGCAGAGCAAGTGGTGTTGATTTCGGTATAATTTGACCTTAAGCTGGGACATACTATTTAGTCTAAAAAAGTTCCTTCTCAGCGTTTTGTGCGAAAACACATTTGGTTCTTGAGAACAGAATCTGTTTTCAACACCCACACCTGACTCTGTTTTCGCCATCGCTCACGGAAAAGTACCAGAGAGTATGTTTTGTCTACAAATGAAAGAGAGGAGGTCTTTTAACTATAAGAAACCATTGTACATGCGGAAGAACTACATTTGACGCTCTGAATCCCACCTGTTTAAGTGATGAATTAGAGGCTGTTATCTGTCCAGAGATCTCTGACTGATTAAAAATCATTTTTGCAAAGGTGTATTTTTCTTACATTAAATCTATCTTCATTTTTGGAACACGCAAAGAGGACAAAATAAAATATTCCTCTTTCAGTATCAACCGATGAGGGACGGGTTTCATGAATAACGGACCATCAAAATTGATTGACGTGCCCAACTCTAGAATTGTACCTGCTTTTTTTAGACTATGAAGAAATCGCAGCGTCAAGAGGAGTAGATGCAGTCCACAAGAAAAATCTGGGATCACTTTCAATTTCATATCTCAAATACATTTTCTTAATTTCTCTGTGAAGAGTGCATGAATATTAATGACAGGAGTTGAAAGCAAACATTAGGTGCAGCTACAAATGAGGATTGTGTGTGTCCTTGGCGGAGGTCTGTGCTCTCCCCAATGTTGTCCTAGCCTCGCCTTAGCACTTCCAGGTATATCTGATCATTTTACGGCCCGTATTAAAAAGTGCTAATAATGCGAGCCGATGTAATCAGTCACAAGGTCGCTGCGTGCCATGCCCGGCGCATAAACCCGACCAGGCTATCATCAATGCGGCACTGAGCAATAACAAGCTCTATAAACGCTTCCTGACTAAGTCTCACTTAATCCTCGAGCCCCCACTTGTCATTTCCTATTAGCACACCAATAAATTATGCTCATTTCTCTTGGGGGGGGGGGGGGGGGGTTAGGAAGGCGGAGAAATAAAAATCACTGCGCCGCTTGAATAAAACTGGACCGTTACCTAACGGGAGGGGAAAAAAATTGTTACCTGAGCTCGCCTGCTTCTTGTCGGACGTCTCGATGCCGGCGCCGATCAGGTCCATGATCTTCTCAATCTGTTGGGAAATAAAACCACGCGTCGTATTTCATTTTCATGGAAATGTCAGCAACTTTTAAATCACTTTATAATAACTTAAACGTTGCGTATAAGCCAGTAATGCTCAAAAGGCTGCAAAAAAAGGACAGTGATAGCTGAGAAGGATACTCAGGGAAATACTCCAATTTTGAAATTAGTGATACGTTAGTAATGTCAAATATGCATGACTTAATACGCTGTATGGACAAATCACTAGTGACTCAAATTGAGAACCGAATTAGCCGTTGAAAACGAACGCCGAATCAGAATTTTACCATTTGAGTTAGAAATTAGCATGTAGCATATAGCACATGCTGCTATGTGAAAAACCTTTATGTCCATTTTTCCCCCCCCATTTTTGGGATGTCTGCATTCAGTTTCATCATCCCAAAAACATATAATTATAAAATAAAAAAATAAAATAAAAAATGGTCGAACGTATTTTTCACATAGCAGCGACGATATTGTCGTCAGAGAGGAGTGTTTGGGATGATGTGTGGAAGCCACGTACGCGCTACATTTGAGCGGACTGCCGGAAATAGATGTATGCTTGGGAATATTTGGCTGACTAACAGCGTTCTAGCATCAATATTTGGCTGATTAACGCCTCGCTGTTGACCTTTCATCATGTCCTAGCAACAAGCCAAAGCTAACTGGACTTGAGAAATTGACTAGCTTAGCACTAGCACAGTAGCTAGGACAAAGCAACGAGCTAACCTAACGTGACATGGATGGATTTAAAATAGGTCCAAAGGGAAAAAAAACCCATCCTGGGTTCTGCCGTTGGTCACGTATGTTATTATAAACTGAAAAGTGAAAAGTAAGCTTTTTTTAACCCATAGCACCAGCATTCAGAGAGCCACTTAGCGTGTTGTTTATTGAGAGCCAGTAATAAACATGACCATCTTAAGTCAAAGAAGTCAAGTCACTTGGAGTTCAGAGGTAAAAAAAAACAAAACACCAGCTCTGTTTTCCGGCATATTTTTTTTCTTCTGTTTTTTTGAAAAAAAATGTTGTCCGTTTTTTAAAAATATTTTTTTCTGTTTTTTTAAATAATTACCCCCCCCCCCCCTGTTTTTCTGAATAATTTGTTTCAGTCTGTTTTTCTGAATATTTTTTGACCCTTTCGCTGTTGACCTTTCATCATGTCCTAGCAACATGCCAAAACTAACTGGACTTGAGAAATTGACTAGCTTAGCACTAGCACAGTAGCTAGGACAAAGCTACGAGCTAACCTAACGCGGCATGGATGGATTTAAAATAGGTCCATAGGAAAAAAAAAACATCCTGGGTTCTGCCGTTTGTCAAGTATGTTATTATAAACTGAAAAGTGAAAAGTAAGCTTTTTTTAACCCATAGCACCAGCATTCAGAGAGCCACTTAGCGTGTACCATATGATGATTGGCACGTTTGTGTTACGTATGTTCAAACCCTTGGGGGCAAATCTTGTACATGTCACATGTATGCTCTCAGTGCGCCTTCATATTTCGAATCATTACTCATGCAAGCTTTTTCGACGTGTACAGTAAATGTGTGTTTCCATTTCCCTTCTAATTTTAGAAACTTTGCATAAGATTGAGATAGATGGCACAGTATACATTGGGAAAGTTTCACTGGGAACACTTTAATAAGTTGTCCCTCCAGTCGTTGGCGTGTGTATGTGAATGTGTGTATTGCGTTGCAACCGGAATTCCCCTAGTACAGGTTTTCCAAGTAAGGGGCGGTCATTAATCGCATATTAAGAAAAATTACTAATATATATAAATACATACAATACACCAAAGGCGCTTTTCCACAGGTACATATGAAATTACTAATTTGGTTAAATATTGTTGTAAAAGACAATATTTACGGAAGCATATTGCATTCACTTGGAAAAAATAATAATAATTCAGTTTTATTGAATGTTTTTTCTGTTTTAAAAAAAATATTTTCTCAGTTTTTCAGAATTGTTTTTCAGTTTTTTTGAATAATTTTTCCCTATTTTATAAAATAATTATTTTTCTGTTTATCTAAATATATTTTTTTAGGGGTTTTCCCTCAGAGATGAGAGAACAAACCACAATACAGTAAACACATTCTTTCCTTTATTGAGAGCCAATAATAAACATGACCATTTTAAGTCAAAGAAGTCAAGTCACTTGGACTTCAGAGGTAAAAAAATAAATAAAATAAAAAAGCACCAGCTCTGTTTTCCGGAATATTTTTTTTTTCAGTTTTTTTGAAAAAAAATGTTTTCCGTTTTTTAAAAATATTTTTTTTCCATTTTTTTAAATAATTACCCCCTCCCCTTTTTTTTCTGAATAATTTGTTTCAGTCTGTTTTTCTGAATATTTTGTGACAGAAAAAAAATATTTACTAAAACTCAAAAAAATTAGTCAGAAAAACAGGATTTTTTTGTTGTTTTTTCAAGTGAATGCAATATGCTTCCGTAAATATTATCTATACTATAATATATTTTTATGACTTTGCGGCCGGCGTGAGCAGCGGAGTTGCTTAAAGACGTACCTACATCCGTCGACCAATCAGATGACAATGATGAACCAGGCTGTTTTGGGGTAGATCTGTACAATGGAAAGGAGGCTCAAAATTCACACTTTGGTGTGTTTTTGGACATATAGTTTCTCCCAAATATCATTTCAGTCGTCGGAATAATAATAAACATTTTCAAGAAAGGCTTCGCTCGGGCCATAATGTTTGAAAATATGTGTTTAATGTGAAATATTTAGTACTGTATATGCGCCACACAATGACATAGTCGAGCACTTGAATAAATCATCACACCTCCCACTGAAGTGACATTTTGATGACAGACTCCAATAAAGGTGCACTTAGGCCGCATGTGATGTCATCTTACCGAATGTGTGTGTGTGTGTGTGTGTGTGTGCTATAGAATGTAAGTAGGTTAATTCAAGGAGTGAATATGAGGTTTGCGTTGCTTGGGGCGCAGTATGCCACGCGCGCGCCTTCCAAATGAATCAAGGCTCATCTTGCTCAGTGTTGATGCCATCAGCCAGCCAGTGCAGGGGGCTCTTTCAAACACTAAATATTACATCAAATGAGCCTGCCGCGAGTGTGGTGCTAGCGCACGGCAACGCGCGCACGCACGCACACACACGCACGCACTTTTTAGGCTGCCCGAATCTGCACTGAGGATTGTGGAGACGAGGCGACGGTAGCCTATTACTTGTCTTATTAAAGCTGCCAAAACAACACACTCGGTTTGTCACTTTGTACAAAACTAGAACAGGCCAATTAGTTTTTTTTTGGGTAGGGGGGCAGTGGTACAAAGAGAGATGCTCCTTGTATTTAACCTTTAAGGACTGCCGCAATGTGTTGAGGTTCTGTCTAATTTTCCTGAGTGGTCGACTGGCGGCAACTGTTTTGCTGTAATTCCAAATTTATATATATACAGTGACCCAGCTTGTAACCCAAAACCCTTATCTCAAATCATCTTTCACCATTGCCATGAAAGATGTCATTAATCAGTTAGCGTTACGCCCCCAATTATAAATTATATATATATATATATATTTATAGTTATATATATATATATATTTATAGTTATACACATATATATATATATTTATATATATATATATATATATATATGTATATATTTATATATATAATTTATATATATATATATATATATAATTTATATTTATATATATATATATATATAACTATAACTATAAATATATATATATATATATATATATATATATATATATATATATATATATATTGAGGAAAAGCGGCCAAGAAAATGGATGGATGGATATATATATATATATATATAAAACTATATATATATATATATATATATATATATATATATATATAATTTATTTATTTATTTGAGGGGGGCTTAACAGTAACGGATTAATGACATCTCCTTTCATTGCAATGGGGAAAGACAATTTTAAGATAAGGGTTTTGGGTTACAAGATGGGTCACTGGTCACCGACAAAATAATTTTGCATCTTCAAGTCACCTCTCTAATTGTTTTTTTTGTTCATATTTAATGTACTTAAACTGTTTATTCCCACTGTTTATATATTTGTGGTGTGTGTGTATGTGTACTAAAGGCTTCCCGAGATAATACACAAAAAAATATTTCACTTTGTGCACAAACCGCCCAAACGAGTTGGGCACACGATCAGACAGTCGGGGAGCAGCTGCAACAACAGGATGCCCTTGAGAACAGGACACCCCACCCGAGATAGCCTGAATAAACACTGCTGTCAAGGAGGGAGGGGGCTTGGGGGGGGGCCGGGAATAAGCGAGGGTCTGTGATGACACGACGACGATGACTTGTGCACGAACACAAACTTGTCCACCAAATGTCAAGTGGATGGTCAAGAGTGGCTGCGACCTCCTCCTCGTCAAAACGCAATTATGAGCATCGATGATTGAGTCAATTTATTGTTTTCATGCACTTGAAAATGTCAAGCCAATTATAGGATGACATAAAGACCTTTAACCCATAACCTTTGATATTTTTTATGATTGTCATTACACTAAATTAGTATTGGCCTGGACCTATTCCACTAATAGTAACAATAACGATGAAACAATATAAACAATAATAAAAGAGCATCAAACAGCCGCAGCTCGGGTTCTGACCAGAACAAAGAGATCCAAACATGTTACTCCAGTCCTAAAGGCTTTACACTGACTCTTAGTCAGCTGTAAAATATATTTTAAATTTCTGCTACTGGTCTATAAATCATGAAATGTTAGTCTCGGTTCAATTAGTGGAGTCCAGAGTTCAAAGCAAACATGATGAAGCAGCATTTAGCTGTTATGCTGCACTTAAATGGAATAAGCTGCCAACAGAAGTGAATAATACTTTTGTAATTAAATAAATTTTTTGTTACATGTTTACAATAATAAGTGTTATTTACATTATATTACATAATTCAATAATCACCATCATCGTCTTTATCATTGTACAATTAATAACTATTAAGAGAAAAAAATCACAAACGCTCTAGTCATTTTTAAATATATAAAAGTAAATTTAAAAAATGGTATGACAAAAATAGATTTGATTTTTATTGTTGCTATTGTATATCATTTAGATAAGTAGCTATTAATGTATCGTTAATATCATTATGATTGCACAAATATTTAATTTTAATTATTTTAACTATTTTTCGTTAACATTTATTGGCTTTTATTATAATTTACTATAAAAGTGATAATGTTTATTATCTTATTTAAAGAAAGAAAATAATGATTGTGTTTGTTTATTTTATTTTTTATTTTTTGCATCCACTGGATTCAAACCTCTTTCTGAATGGCTCTTGGAGTTGAACAGCATTGATGCTCGCCACTGCCCCCGTTGGTGAGAAACGGTAGTGTGCATAACACACTGAGTGGATGTGTCATGACAGCAGAGGCCCAATTAGCCCGAGATGCTACACGGAGGATGCTGCCAGTCACCGAGACGCTCGCACGCCCGAGCGGCGGCCCGCTGGCGTTACCATGGCAACCTCTCCAGGACTTCCTTCCTCCCCTTTCCAAAATACACCGCCTCGCCCTCTTCCCGCACTAATCCCGAGTCGCCCCTCTTATCGGCCTCTCGTCCTAATTTCAAAGCCAGCTCTTGGATTACCTCATCCCACTCGGAGGCGAAGGAAGGCATCCGCTCCTTGGAGGGCTGGCCCTGCTTACACTTGGACACGGACCCGCTCCGAGCGGCGTGACCCCCGTCGTCTTCCCCGAGCGGCGGCGCCAACAAGTCCGAGTCCGACTTGGACAAACTCCGGGTCAGCCTCAGGTTGACGGCGGCCGGCGTCAACCCGGCGGAAACCTCGCCGGGCTCCTTCCCGTCAGTTTGGATGACTTTGGAGGGATCCGCGTCCGGCGTGGATAGCGCCATTGTTTTATGCCAAGGTGGTTCCACGGAGATCCAGGATCTGTCAGTGAGTGCTGGGACCGAAAGACAAAGATGAAGTCAAGTGCAGCAAAGTGGAGGGAAAGGGAGTGGAAGTGGAAGTGCGAGTCAACAAGGTCCACCCTCTGATCGCATCCTGTTGCCCTCCCCTCTAATCCCTCAGGCAGACGCACTCCTTTTAGCGATAGACTTTTGTGCTACAATCACAATTCTCTACGTAGTCCCAAAGAGGAAACAGGAACATCATTTAACTTGGGATTCCCAAACTATAATGAGGAAGCCTTCATTTTTCCAAACACAACCCTCCACAAACTGAAGCCAAACATTCAACTTTAACTTTCATAAAACTTAGCCTCAACTGCCCCTAAGCATAACCCTACCGCTATACCCCAAACCTTATCCTAACCAACGCGCGCGCAGTAAATTTGACACTATTTAGAGTGGGACCCTGCGATTGGCTGGCAACCAGTTCAGGGTGTACCCCGCCTACTGCCCGAAGGCAGCTGGGATAGGCTCCAGCACCCCCGTGACCCTTGTGAGGACAAGCGGTTAAGAAAATGGATGGATGGTGAAAGAGGAATATACTTATTTGTCCTCTTTGCGTGTTCCAAAACTTGAAGACAGATTTAATGTAAGAAAAAAACACCTTTGCAAAAATGATTTTAATCTAACAGAGATCTCTGGACATCGTAACAGACTCCAATTCATCACTTAACAGGTGGAATTCAGAGCGCCGAATGTGTCTCTTCCGCGTGTAAAATGGCTTCTTATAGTTAAAAAGACCGCCTCTCTTTCATTTGTAGACAAAACATACTCTCTTGGTACTTTTCCATGAGCGATGGCGAAAACAGAGTCAGGGGTGCGTGTTCAAAACAGATTCTGTTCTCAAGGACCAAATGTGTTTTCCCACAGAGAAGGAACTTCTAGACCAAATAATATGTCCCAGCTTAAGGTCAAATTATACTGAGTTCAACACTACTTGCTTTACACGTCTATAAAACCTTTCAACATGGTTAATATAAAGAATTAAGATGTTAATAATGTATAACAATGGTTAATATATGAAAATAAAGAATTTAAATGTTAATAATATCTAACAATGGATAGAGTGGGACCAAATAGACTCAGTTTTAGAATAATATTTACACTTGAAGTAAAATAAAGAATTGGAAACAAAAATAAAAGTCACTCAAAGGGTTGAGGAACGAACTCACAACCTTCAGTTTGGGAGACTGCCACACAACCACCTGAGCTGCCACTCCTACTGTTTGTTTACATCCAAGAGGAGACCAAAAACATTGTTTAAGAAGATTCCAGCTGACACGAGCGATATACTATCACACAGTCTCCCAAGCTGAAGGTCGGGAGATCGTTCCTCCACCCTTGAGTGACTTTTATTTATTTTTTCTCGATTCTTTCTTTTAGTCTCTTCCAAGTGTAAATATTACTCTAAAACTGAGTCTATTCGGTGCCAATCTAGAGTCAAATTTACTCTACAGAATTTACTGCGCACCAAATTCTCGAACCTCAAACCTATTCCTACCCAACCCCTAATCCTCTCACATTAAAGTGCCTCATTGTTGACCATGAGTGCCCGCCCGCACGTCATATGGAGGTGGGAATTTTATTCAGTTTACGACAACTTTTGGACAGTCTAGCTTCTGCTATCAGGGAACTAAACGATAAAATTTGTGATTAATCGTGAGTATGAAAACCTAGAAAAGAAATATTGTACATTTAGAACAGGTATACATTTTGTAATTAATCGTGAGTTAACTAGTGAAGTCATGCGATTAATTACGATTAAAAATTGTAATCGCCTGACACGATTAAAAAGTTTTAAAGTTTTTAATCGTAATTCATCACATGACTTCACTAGTTAATTCACGATTAATTACAAATTTTATATCTTTTCTAAATGTACAATATTTTTTTTTTTTAGGTTTTCATACTCTTGTTAACAAAAGTTGGAAAAAATGTTAAATAGTTCAAATTAATTTTTGACGTATATAGCCGTCAATGGCAGTGAATGAGTTAATGAGTCATTTTAGGCTGTCTTTTATATCTGCCCAAGGGACTGCCAATGAAAATTTGCTTGACAAAAAGCTAACTTGGGCACATTTACATTGTAAAATGTTGATTAATGTGCATTGTCACTTTCAAATCAATTCAAATTAAATTACAAAATCAATACGGCAATGTTTCTTTTTTATGCAAAAACGAACACTAAGCCAAATAGCCTCAATACACTGAACCAAATGTCTCTACAAGATAAAGTCACCGTTTTGCCTTTTACTGATTACAAACGGGCTTTGCTAAGTCCTGAGGGGGTGCACCAAATCGGTTGCGACATTAAAAGGGGGCCAAGTTTCAAAACTTTATGAAAGGCGGCAGTAAATCAAGTCTTAATCAGCGCTTCCTCTTACCTCGTCAGGTCTTCCCGCTGCGGGTGAACGTCCTTTCCCAAGGATGTCCCAAGATTTCTGTCGCCGACACAATCCCAGAAGGATCCCGAAAGCCCGGCTCTCATTCCGAGTGACAGCCGAGTAATCAGGTTACTGGTGCACATCGAAGACGGGATGCCCACTTTGCCTTCCACGAACGTCTCTGCCAAAGACGCACGAAATGGAGGTCACTCCGGATCGCCTTCGTTTTCAGAGGCCAGACATGATGTCACATCTGTTACACATCTGTTTGCTGCTTGGGCTTCCATTTCGCTGCGCATCCGGATCAAGGTACAAAAGACAGATTTATGAATTTACATTTACGACTCTTAACTCTTTCACTGCCAGACGTTTTCAGAAACGGGCTGTCGCCAGTGCCAGCCGATTTAAGCATTTTGACTGATCTTTCAAGGTCCACGGAAAATGTTGTGTTTGGACTATGGAAACACACATACTACCAAATGAAAGATTGGACTCTCATCTTTCATCAGAAAAAAAAGTTTGTTTCTACCTTATTCGGTTTTTCAGTTATCAACAATAGAAAATGGTTAGTTTCACCTCTGTTTTGAAACAAACGTCTTTTAACGTCTTTGGCACTCCTCCATAGGATTTTACTAAACGTTATTTAACGTTTTTGGCAGTCAAAGAGTCAAATGGCCTTGGTAGAGGTTTCACTTCACTTAGCAACATCCTAGCAAGAGTCTAATCACAACCTTTAAACAACGCTAACCTTTAAAGTGAATTCAGAGATTTGCTTCTAAAAAAAAAAAAAAGTATACAGCACATGCCTAGTGATGCACTTGTAGAGTTTTAGAGTGCCTCATTGTTGGCCGTGAGTGCCCGCACGTCACGAGGAAGTGGGAATTTTATTATTTTTCTTTTTAATCAGACTTAACAGCCAGTGTGAGGGCCAGTGGTGTGCCACTTTAGAGCGCCTCGTTGTCAGTCGTGAGCGCACGAGAAGATCATCCCAATTCATCAATGGTATGTACTTCTCTACGCATGTATACTTCTGTGACTTCTGAGAAGTCTTCTACTTATCGCTGCACTTCTTATTTAATTTTAATTGATCTCTTCTGTTGTTTCTTTCTTTACTGTAAACTGCAGCTGGACCAGGAAAAAGTTCCCCACGGGGAAAATAAAAGTATATCGTATCGTATCGTAAGATGGAATAGTGAGTGATTAAAAAAAAAAAAAAACTTTTATTTCCCATTTTGTTGTGATTTACATTGTACGTTTAAGCTGGCTAAGACAAAGTCATGGACCATAACAACAAAGTGTTGATCTCAGAGCCATGTCGCCATGACGACCTCCTCCTCCTCCTCCTCCTCCTCGTCTTCTTCATCACGTTGGCGCTGATGCGCTTATGACGGGCCGCCATCTCCATGCACAGTACGCCTGGGCGCGCGTGCCCTCAATCAGCCAAGCTCCTCCGCATTGCTCACCTCGCGTCTCTCGTGGCCGTGACAGAGAAGATGACCCCCTTCGCTCCCTTGGGGTGGGTGGGGGGGGCGGGGGGGAGGATTCACGCCGCTGCGAATGGTGCTGAGCCGGCAAAATACCACATCACGCCACATCTAATGAAACCAAGTGAAGAGGAGCACGTCCGAAGATCTCCGTGACCGGGATGAGGACGTGCACACTATTTTATTTTATTATTATTTTTTTTTTTTAGGTTTAACACAGTGGTGTCCAAACTTTTTATATCGAGGGCCATATTCAGAAAAAAATGGAAGGATGCAAGGGCCACTTTGAATTATCTATAATCTATAATAAGCAATTTTTTAAGCAGTTGCTTGAAGTTCGTTATCATCATGTGTTTGTCACTTTATTAATTGGAAACGGTTTCCTCTCATCAATATAGAGTTTGCTCTAATAGGGCTGGGGAATTCATTCAAACTCATTGAAACCCAAAAACGTATAAATGCGTTTTTTAAAATACTTTGTCCTTCACTCCCAAATACATATTTACACGTTTCTTATGGGGTTTTTTTATGCAAGAGCTTACAGAAGGCGTTGGTGCAGCTTCTGACATGAAGAAGAAGCTTAACGCAATGGTAGTTATTACAAAAAACGGCCAGTAGGTGGCAGCAGAGTATAAGAGATCAGCCAGGGCCATCTTCCAACAAGCTCTTTTTGTCAATGTTTTCACCAGGAATGTGAATATTGATTAAACTTTGCTATATTCTAATGCTAATTGCTGCAAAACGGAAACCAATATACTTTCTTCCCTGATGAAAGTTAAGAGTTAAATTTGTGGGAGTTGAGTTAAACTCACAAACTTTAATTTTAACATTTTCAGGTGTTATATGGTGTCCACAGTAGGTGTTACTTGCTTCACAGTGTTGATCAACTAAATTAAATCTGAATTTCCACAAAGACAGAGAAATATGGTAGCTGGATAGCTCGGTGTTTAGCGCTGCCACAGTACTTCGGCTCAAATCCTAGTCAGGGTAAACTTTTAAGGAGTCAAACTAACACTGACTGAGAGAGAAAACCAACGTGACTGAGAAGAGTTTCTTGTCTACTCCTGTAGTTTTACAGTTTTTAGTTTTATGTCTGCTTAGTGAGTTAAAAATGTACTCTCTGTACTCTGTGGTGGGTGGTGTGTGGTCGGTGCTGGATTTCACTTTCCTTTCTTTTCTTTGGTCCTTCCTCGGGTCTCCTGACGGCCTCACGACTCTGGCTGGAAGTGTTCGGTTTAAGTGAACGGTATGGGATTTTTTAATAGGTTTTAGGTGAACTAATGAATACACACGCACGCACGCACGTACACTTACTCACCCACATACAAAATAAAACAATAAAAAATAAAAAAAATTATAAAAAAAATAAATAAATAAAAAGAGAGAACAATGATGATGATATGTCAAATCGGTAAAATTACCGAATGAACAATACTGAGCTCTTCAGAAAAAAAAAAAAAAAAAGTACTCTCTCCCTCTGTTAAATATTTAACAATTTTAAAATTTCCGGACCGAAGTTTGGACACCCCTGATTTCACAGCATCACGTCTTCACGGCCTGTTAAGAGCGACATACTGTAAGCACAAACATGAAGGAGCCGGCTGATAATCCTCGAGGGGAAAAGACAGCCGTGACTTATGAACAATTCGCCACACACGCCACAGAGAGGCCGCCGCCGTGTACAGGAAGGAGTGCGACGAACAATGCGCACGGGGGTCGCGGCTGGCTTGCGTGCTCTGCGGCGCACGAACGCATCTTTAGGATTCCGGGTCCTATCCCCCCCCCCCCACTGACTCTTCTCCGCTGATGCGTGGTGGACACGGCGAAGAACAACTTCCTCCCTCACACAGACGATCCGCCGACCAGACCTCGCCACATCACTGCCAATCAAGCTAGTCGAGGCAATCCAAGGGAGAGTTGAACAGTTTCTTTCGGGGTACAACTTAAATTTCAGGTACGCGCCTTGAAAGTCAAACCGTGTCATGCACATGTGCGATGTCGGCATGCGGAAAGAATTCAGAATGTTTTATTCTTTCCAGCGATGACACCACCAAGCAAGCAAGAGTGGCTAGCAAGAACTTTCTGGAGCGGCTAACAAGAGCTGCTAGCGGGAGAAGCTAACAAAAGCTAGGAAGAGCAAAATGGCGGGAGCTCGAAACTCCAGGTACTCGGCAACAACCACCCAAGACCTACAATTATATACAATAAATATATATATATATATATATATATATATATATATATATATATATATATATATATATATATATATATATATTGAAGAGGGTCTTCTGCCCAGATTTAGTCATAACTGTTTTAATTGTCCTTATTTCCTCAGTAAAGCTTTGTGAGTGTTATCGCAATTTCTGCCAAGTGTCTGTAATCAATGATGTTTTTAAAGTCTTATCTCATGTCCGGTGAACTCCAGGTGGGCTGTTTGGTGGGGGCTTTGCGGTACCGCCCTTCAAGATAGTATAAGAAGGTTGTAAGTGTCTGCAATCGGGACACTTGCGAGAAGCTGCAGCCATTGTCTGTAAACTCGCTTGTGCCCGGAATATTCTGTAAAAGTAAAACCTTCGAAGGAACTGTTCATCGATCTCCAGCCTGTATTCAGATAATCAACATTCTCTCCACCCGAAAGACAACGAGCACGCGGAAGAAGAAGCTGTTCTTCCTTACAATATATATATATATATATATATATTTTTTTTTTTATGTAAATATGTACCTAATGAAGCATAGGGTAGATTGCTTGAATTTGGCTTGCATTTATTTCCCCCCTTAAAGAGTCCGAATGTTGCTGACCTCAAGGAAGCAGCCGTCCTGCTTGTCCACAAAACAACATTCCCAAACCCCCCGACAGGAAAAGTCGTTCCCCCGTGCGCAGCGGCGGAAAACCGATGTCTATAAATAAGCGGGTAATTTATACAACAAGCGAACGCACCGCACAACATCGACACGTTAGCGTGAAGATTGTGAGAAGATTAACTTAGCACGCTGCAGAGAATCAGAGGAGATAAAGTGTGCATGTACTGTATGTGCGGTTGTGTGTGTGTGTGTGTGTGTGCTGGGTTAAGTGCATGTGTCAGTGAAAAGACTGGGCACTGCTCCATGTTTCTCAGTGCGCCATCAGCAGAGGAAGATGACGACAACAACCCCTGACACATTTGAATGCCTCCAGCCCAGAATTGACCCCCCCTCCAATTTAAAAAAATATATATAACAAAAGTGACGTTTTTAGGGAGGAAACGATTATATGTCATATTAAAACCATCACTTTACCGACAGTACATCAGTTGGGAAGAATGTGAGCAATTTGGATCCCATCAACGTCAGCGACGGCCCGATTGTCGGTTATTATCCTGTGGGGTGGTTTGTATGCGTGTAACCCATCTAAGCTAACAGTTAGCCTAGCGTCTTCTATATCTTCTCCTATTAAACCAAAAAAATGTGCCCGTTAAGTGTAATGTGTTAACATGTCACCCTGTAATGAACCTCACCACTGTAATTTTCTAATGACATTTTCGAAAAGACCTTTTATCATCCTGCTAGCTGCGGATGCTATCGCTAATGCTTGGGGAAACAAACTTTGCTCATCCTTTGGTAAAGTCTTCTCACTCTGGTTACGCATCAAACTTTGTCGTTTTAATAATGGCTCTTTGGTCATCCCCCCCACTCACCCCACCACCCCCAGCACTCAGGCTTTTAGCCTTTCCAACTTTAACTCTCATAAAATCTTCTGTAGCTACTAAAATAACTTCTCTTAAAAATAGACTCTTGCCTTCACTTTTTATGGAGCATTTTATATATATTTTTAAACTAGTTGTGAGCTCAAAAGCCAGACAGCGCTTGAATATTCACTCTCTTCATTACCATCGCTACAGACAGTTTTCCCGTTTGGAGATCTATACTGAATGTCGTCTTTTAATTTATACAAATGGAAGAAAATTCGATCCATTTTGTCTAACGACCCACGTGAGGAAAAAGCGGTTCGGATAATGGATGAATGGAAAATTGAGGCGCTAGCATGATCCTCATTTTTGAGTCTCTTCTTCACTTGTTGGACAGTTGGCATCCACCTATGGAATTGCATGTTACTGCCACCTATAGGATGCAAGTGGAACTGTATCAACTTGAACATGGGATATGCGTATTCAAATCTGTTACAGGAAGCTGTTTAACTGGTTTAAATTTTGAAGGCATTTACCCATAGCAAATATTGTAAATAAAAGACGTCAACTTAATCTTAATAAAAAATGATTAATTACAGTAGTCAAAGTTTCACTTGTGTTTTATTTAGGTAACATTCTAGCATGTGACTTTCTTTTTGTTTGTTTTTGTTTTTTACCACATTGTAAAATTACGACTTTTCCATGAAAATCTTTCACTTTTTCTTGAAAAATTCAAACTTCAATATCAAAAAGTTATTACTTTCGCCCAAAAATAGGCTATAAGAAATCCTGATTATCTTGATTATTCTCAGAAGATTATGTATATTATCTCATGAGAATTAAAATTAAAACTACGACTTAATTCTGTAAAATTTAACGACTATGATTATTAATATAAGACTTATTATTTTTTATTTTAAAATTTTGACTATCTCTTAAATGTTTTACATTAGTCTTGTAGGATTACTATGATATTCTTATTTAATTTTCCTTAGAAAAAAATAGGACGTTATACTAAATGATGGCTGTAAGATTGCAAGTTTTCCCCTGTAAATTAAAACTGTATAGAAAAAAAAAACTAGCTTTATTTTTACAAGATTAGGACTTTTTTCTTATAAAACTACAAATCTATTCTTCTAAAAAAATTATGACTACTCTCTTGAAATTACAACCTTAAAAAAAAATCATCTGTTTTTTTAACACATAATACAGCACTGTTTTAACTCTTTGACTGCCAAAAACGTTAAATAACGTTTCGTAAAATCCTATGGAGGAGTGCCAAAGACGTTAAAAGACGTTTTTTTCAAAACAGGTGAAACTAACCATTTTCTATTGTTGATTACTCAAAAACGGAATAAAGTAGAAACAAACTTTTTTTTTTCTGATGGAAGATGAGAGTCCAATCTTGTTTTGGCAGTATGTGTGTTTCCATAGTCCAAACACATAATTTTCTATGGACCTTGAAAGATCAGTCAAAATGCTTAAAATCCACCCACCCACCGGCATCCCTTTTCTGAAAACGTCTGGCAGTCAAAGAGTTAAGATTTGTGTTCAAGAATGAATGCAAGTGTACGCTACTGCATCTTTAAAGATTGTGCTTGTTCTGTGAATAGTGATGTTTTATTTCAGAACCCCTTTGAGACCTGGCAGAGCGACTCTCTTTGAAACCCTTTCGGGGGGGGGGGGGGGGGGGGGGTGTTCTGTCCACTTTAAAACAACACAGCTGAGTCAGGTCGTGTTGGTGGTGCTTTCTGTCTTTTTGGCTAAATGCTCTCACACGTGAACTTTAATCAAATCAAATAAAACATGCGCTCATGTCGTAAGACAGAAAGTGTGCTGACTTTGAAGAAAAGACAGCAGCGCTAAGCAGATTGGCGCGCGGCGCGATAACGGCCGGCGCGCTTCCATTAAACGCTAAATGAGTTTTTCACTTGTTGACTGACAGGCGGGAAGAAAAGAAAAAGTCTGCACAGGAGATAAGCGCAAACGTGAACAATAATTGAGGCCTCTGAGGTCGGAGGAAAAAACATAGTTCTCCCTTTAGTTTCTTTCTGCTGCAATCGTCATCAATTAAACTGCTAATTGTGCACTTTTGTTTAGCTTGTACAGTACTTATTTTCTTTCTTTCTACGAGAATACAAAGTTAGATTGCGAGAAAAGTCATTTTCAAGAAAAAGCTGTAATATTACAATACACTTGGAAATGTATTAGATGTCAAATTTGCCTCGAGAAATTTACGCTATGAAATCCTTGACACTCCTTCATCTAATGCAGAAAGGGATTTTAGGAGGGTTTTTCCCACTCTAAAAAAACAATGTGACTTTTAACTTGAAAAATTGCAACATTTTTATACTGTATTTAATTTAAAAAAAAAATCTTTCTCATAAGATTACGATTTTTTCCCTCCAAAAAACAGGCTAGTTTGTTCTTATTAGATTATGACTTTTATCTAAAAAAGTATGACTTTCTTCTATAAAATAATAGTATTTTTATTAAAAAAAAAAAAAGCTACTTAAATTTCGTAATTGACATTTGATTTGTATGACGGCGTATGAGGGCCACATATAAATATATATTTTTTAGAGCGTGGGGGCAATATTCGTAGGAAAAAAACTCACAAATTTGCCACTTTATAAAGTCACAAATTTGCAACTTAATGAAGTCGCAAATTTGCGAGTTTTTTTTCTCGGGATATTGCTCCCACCCTCTAAAAAAATACATAATTATACGTGGCCCTAATACGCCGCTGTAGATTCGTGTAAAATCGTAACTTTTTTAAAAAAAAATTTAAGTACAGTGGTACCTTGGCTCACGAACTTAATTGGTTCCCACAGAGAGTATGTGAGCCGAAAAGTTTGTCTTCCAAACAAGTATTTCCCATAGGAAACCATTGAAATGAGAATAATCCGTTCCCAGGTCCCCATAAAACACAATTTTCTACTAAAAAAGCCTTAAAACTACACAAAATATACCTTATTTTATGTACTGTACTCTAAACTTAAAAGATTAATTCTCATAAAATGTCACCCTGCAACATTTCTAAGATACACCAATGTTTCTATATGTTGCTATATGGTGTAAACACGTGCGTGTGAGAGCAGGACCACTCACTCTCTGTAACTCGCAACACAAATTGGCAAGTGCTTTTCCTTGGCGCTCGGGACCAGATGCAGCATATGTCCGAGGTGATGATAAAACATTCAAGTGCTCTCATCAGAGGTGAGGCCACATGAAAAATGGAGAAGCTTTTTCCAATTTTAGCTCCTGGTCGACAAACAAAAATACCCCCCAAAAAGGGTGTCACTGAGTGAAAGTTGAAATTAAACCCCAAAAATTACATAATCTATTCTAGTGAGGCTGTTAATTTACTTTAAAATTTACATATTAACTCATTCACTGCCATTGACGGCTATAGACAACAAAAATGTATTTGAACTATTTCTATTAATTTAACTCATTCACTGCCATTGACGGCTATTGACGTCAAAAATTTATTTGAACTATTTCTATTAGTTTAACATTTTTTCCCACTTTTGTTAACAAGAGTATTAAAACCTAGATTTGTTTTTGTTGTATTAGAACAGATATAAAATTTGTGATTAATCGTGAGTTAAGTAGTGAAGTCATGCGATTAATTACGATTAAAGATTGTAATATAATCTTTTCTTAAAAAATATATATATATTTTTTTTAATAATTATTATTTTATTTTTTGATATTTTTAAGAAAAGATTATTAAATCAGCGGCGTCAATTTTTTTTGTTAATCGTAATTAATCGCATGACTTCACTAGTTAACTCACGATTAATCACAACATTTATATCTGTTCTAAATGAACAAAAAAATAAAAAATTTCCAGGTTTTCATACTCTTGTTAACAGATGTGGAAAAAAATGTCAAACGAATAGAAATAGTTCAAACGAATTTTTGACGTCTATTGCCGTCAATGGCAGTGAATGAGTTAATGGACCTTAGAAGGTGCTTGAGTGATTCGTAATGAAAGGAGCAACACTTTTATAGTAAAAAGGCACTTTTCTCATTTCCATTTCTGGGCTCTATGGTTATCGTCACACTTCTCCCTTCTGCGAGCAGTCTGTCACCCCTTCATCGGAAGAAAAGCTCCACATTGAATATTCATAAAGACGTTTTTTTTTTTCTCTTCCTCATGTCACGTGACAGACACTTTGCATAAAATGTGCATGATGTGAGAATGTGTGGGTGGTGCTCAGTGACCATCACGTGACAGAGTCCATGTGCTCTCAGTCTCTAAAAGTAGTGACAGATGTGGTCCTCGCTACACGAAGACACACTCAGTGTCATTTTTTTTTATTGGTTTGTCTTACATTTATGGCCTCAATGTTTTTCATACAAATGTCTACTGTAAATGTGACTTTACTATTGTGGTATACATGTTTAGGTAATTGAGTCCGGCCATTATGACTCTCTGGCTCCACCTGTCGGTACTTATTCTCATTACTAATAGATTACTGTATTATACGGTACAATACAGTATTGAAGGAATAAAAGATGAAGGCATTTTTGATGCATCACATACTAATGTGACAAGTGTGTACATTCTGCTAAGATGCTGGGAGGGTTTTGTTTTTTTCCCAGAATGCACTTGGTAGGATTAAAAATGGATTATATCCTGTCTGTGTGCATGTGCCTTTGCAATGCTAATAATGCTCCTTTTTGATGGTGTCAGAATGTTTATTTAACTGTATATTTTAGCCCTCAAATATTCTACGTGTTAAACTCTAGCACATGGGGCCAGAAGAGACCAGTCACATCATTTTACCTGGCTAAAACGAATTATGTGTCTTCATGTTTCTTTATCAAATCTGTAATAAAAGTAAAAAAAATAAAATAATAATTTAACATAACATTGAGACATTTCAAATACATTTCGCTACAACCTCATTTTTGGTACTATTTTCATTCATGGGGCCACAAATTCACAAATCCAATCCATCAATTTGTTGACAAAAACACCAATGAATAGAAATAAAATGAATAAATATATAATATAATATATATAATGAATAAAATGAACACAGATGAATATGTGTACACCACTACAAACTACAACCTCTAATTATTATTATTATTTTTTTTGTAAAAGTACAGGTTTATAAATATTTACTTCGAAATCTAGCTTGTATTTGATTGCATTAGAATTACTGCAATGTGAAAGTTGCCATGTTATGTCACGCTGGTGAAGATGAAAATGAGAAAGGCAAGACATGGGGTTGAAATGACTGCTTTATTTCTCAGCAGTGAAATATGAGAAAAAAAGGGCAAGATTTTTGTAATAAAAACGTTCAAAATAAGAATCCAAGTTCGAAGACGTGTGTCTGTAGAGTGACGAGACCACAAGCGCAAAAAAAGAAGTATTGTATCCAAGTTGAGTGTCTCCTAATAAGTAGGAATAAATACACATTGTATGACAGACAATATGTGAAAGGTAGAAACTTTGAATTGAAACAAAGTGTGGTGTCGTCACTCTGCAGCGCCTCCTTGTGGCAACAACGCTTAACAACAGCAGCAAATATCATTGACACTAGGCTTATCTGTCCGGTCTCATCATGCCAGGCCTGACCGGCATCATCATAGGTCGAGGGTGACGCATCATGTGAGGTGGTCCCGGCATCATCTGCATGGGCGCGCCCATCGGTGGCCGCATTCCTGCTCGTGGACATGTCGGGAAGTGGGAGTTACACCTTCAGATTTAAACACCAGTGGATCAGTTTGATCAAAGCTGTAAAAGGTCATACCAGGCCCGCCGGGCATCATTCCGTGAGGTGGGGGTCCCATCATGGGCATCATTGGAGGACCGGTCATGGGCGGTGTGGGCAGCATGCCTGGACGTGGAGGACCACCTGTGTCAAGCACAGACATTTTGATTACACTTGTGTTGTCCAAGCAGGCGTCGCCATCCTCATGTTCTATCTTTGACTTTGAATGTGTGTGGCCTTAAAAGGCGGGGCCTGTCCTAGTGAGTGCCGGGGCATCAAATTGTGGCCATTATAGCTTGTGTAAAAATATATTTGGTTTCTTTTTCTTTCTTTTTTTAACAAACAAATTCATCTAAGGTTGTAAATACAATTCAATTCAATTTTCTCGTGCTGTACTTATTTGTGATGTTTCCAGTGCAACAGCAGCAGCGGCAACGACCAGCATGTTGCGCCAACATGGCACAGCTAAAACGGCCAATCAAAACATGATTTGTTGCATTGTGTTGCTCACGAAAGTCCACCAAGGTATCTTCTTCCAAACTTTGGTTTAAAGAAGTTGCAGTTACTTGGTTTGAAAAGCCAAGTGTGACAGGTGTCAGGCGATTCGTTCAATGCTAACTTACCAGGAGGGGGGGCACCTGCAAATGGCGTGGGGGGGATTTTTCCTTGTTGAAAAGCAGCCGCTGTTGAAAAAGGAGATTAAAAAAAAAACATAGCACCTCATTAGGCATTTGTTACAAACGTTGTGGCAACACAATCTTTAAACCCTAATTTGCTTACTGGTTTTATCGATCAGGCTCTGGGCCTGCTCCTCCATCCATTTCTGGTAGTAGTCCTTCACATTTTCTTTGTGTTTTCTCCCACTGCAGTGGGTCTTCCTCACCGACGGCTGAAAACCCAGAGCAGAGAAGATGGATTTTAACAGACACGTGTCATCATTTATTAGGGAATTCATGATGCTGTGCTTACCGAATCGTGTGTCAGGTAGGTGTCGCAGTAGTCACAGTAAAACCTGTGGAATAAGATCACAAAAAAAATATTCACTATTTAATCACTTTTACCAGAAACATTATTATATATTTTGGCTAATATTCTTATGTTACACCCAATTTATAAACACGGTTCAAGCCCTGGTTTGTAAATCCACATTTGAGATGGTCTTGTTTCATGCTTTAGCTGTAGGCCTACAGTTCGAAATTAGTATTGTATGCACTTGCACAAGAAGTTGATCAGCGTGTGGGCCAGTCTACTCCAAACGCTAACGACAAAATGTATACAATTAATTCAAACAGCTTTTGAATATACTCACAATATCATGCTACTGATAATATATTTGTCGGATTAACATTATACTGGACCCCCCAAAAAATCCAAACATAAAATTTCTCGGCGAGTTTCGCTCCAGAAAATAGACGGAGCCGGAACAAAGCTAGCACTGCCTCAAAAGATAAGCGGTCGATTATTTTTTTGTCGTGTTCTAACTTTAACCTCCACCAGTAATAGATATTAACATTTGTTTCATTGTTTGAACGTTTTGAATCCACTGTTTAATCACCACAAACAAAGAATATAACGACTTACTTCGGCATGTTTCAAGGGAGACTGCGTCCGAGACCGCCACTACGGTGTTCCCAATAAAGACTCCGAGCAGAAACGTGTCCTATCCACAAAAGTTCCGGCTAAAAAACTGTGGTAAGAACGTGTTGTTTATCACCAGGGTTCCGACCTACTCTTAGATAGATTTTATTTTAAAATACATACAAGTTAGTGCCATATTTATTTATTTATTTAAATGCAGAAGTGGGTGGCATTTCGGATCTATTACCAAGGCAAATTTTGTAACAGTTTAAATTTAATGAACCCGATTAAATGGCTGTCCGTATGGATTTAGCGCCAAACAGGTCCAAAATTATGGTTGTTGGAGAAAAGGCCCAAGCACGTTAACCGTTTCACACACTAAACAAACGTCATGTGAGGATGGAAGCTATTTGAAACGTTTCAATATTAGCATATACCGTATGAATCTGTTTTCAGGTGTTCCGCGGCAAAAAAAAATAGCAATTTGTGAACTCGAGTGATGAGCCAATCGGAAGAGGGCTTCAAATAGCAACAGATGACGTCATCACGCGGCGTGATTGGCGCGGGTGACGCGCTGGGCTGTTGCAACGTCAAACTTCGTCCCCCTTGCCGTGCCATGCGCATTGGCGCTTGTTGTTGTGGCGGTGGAGCAGCTTGTTATGGCTAGGCGAGGCCTGGGACCCGACTGAGAGAGGCTTCCCCCCCTACCCCTTACCCCGCCCTCCTCCCCCACCACCCCCATGGAGGGCACGGATATGGACGTGGACGCGGAGCTCATGCAGAAATTTAGCTGCATGGGCACCACGGACAAGGACGTCCTCATCACGGAGTTCCAGAGGTTGCTGGGCTTCCAGCTCAACCCCGCCGGCTGCGCCTTCTTCCTGGACATGACCAACTGGTGAGAGCGGGGATGAGGCGGGGGAGGAGGCCCCCGCGGGTGTGTTGTTATGTCACGGGACGGCGAGTTAGCCGCATAAATTAGCTTGTTAGCCTACGTTCACGCGCTAATAAAATAGAGGCGATACGCACAGCGCGAAGTTACTTTCGGTTTATTTCACGGCTCGTACGCGGCGTTAAACGGAAAGTTTCGAAGTAAACACACGCCAGTTTCCCGCCGAGGGGTTAATTAAATCCCCGTGTGCCGTCTGCTTGAGCTAGCCCGCGCTAGGGCTATCTCTCGCGCGACGTTACGTCAGCCACCCCAGTTACGTCAGGGTGACGTCATCTGTCGTGATGCCTTGGCGGAAACTCACAAGTCGCTAAATAGACCATCATTTTGTATGTCGACATTAATGTGACGTTGAAATACATGGTCGGAGTGGAGCACAAGCTAATACAAAAACTTGTCATGTGGCAGGGGTTGGGCTTTTAAAGTAGGTTTGAAATTGGGGTTTTAAAGCACGGTTGGTGTTATTGTTAGCCAGTAAATGCTAAGCCAGTGTTAGCGTGTCAAATCAGGGATGGGGTTTCAAAAGAGGATTTTAACGTTGGATTAGAGTTCAAATTGTGGGTTAACTTAAATTTATGACTTAAAGTTTAATTTGAAATATTTGAAATTGGGGTTTGAAGACAGAGCTAGCATTTCAAGACAGTGTTACGGTTTTGCAAACTTGGGTCAGACTTTTGAAGTACTTTTACAAATCGGGGTTTGGGTTAGAATGTGACGCATCAAATCCCTGCTGGCATTCGCACCGTGGTCATCTTTGACATCTTTTCCCACCGTCGACAGGAACCTTCAGGCTGCCATCGGCGCTTACTATGACTTTGAGAGTCCCAGCATCAACACGCCGTCTATGTCGTTTGTGGAAGACGTGACGATCGGAGAAGGCGAGTCGGTCCCGCCAGACACGCCCTTCACAAAGACCTGGAGGATACAGAATTCAGGTATGACCAGCTGTTGGCATGCTGATGTGACAAAATGTTTATTTTTTTAATTTTATTTTTTTATGGGGATTCATGAAGAAGAGATACACGGCCGTTCCAATTTACGAAGAGACTCGTGATCTTCGGAAGAATGTACTTGGCAAGTTCTTTATTGAGAGACGGCCATAGTGGAAAGAGATTTTTGTCATCATTTCCTGTTCAAGTCAGCGGCAGTCATTCACTCGCTGAAGTAACTTTGGCGCCTAATGTTGAAAAAGGTGTCCACTCACTGCTGTAGGCGCAGAGTCATGGCCGCCGGGCGTGTGTCTCAAGTACATCGGTGGCGACCAGTTTGGTCACGTCAACACGGTGATGGTGAAGTCACTGGAGCCTCGGGAAGTGGCCGACGTCAGCGTGCAGATGAGGAGTCCCGCCTCCTCCGGCATGTACCAGGGCCAGTGGAGGATGTGCACCGCCACCGGCTTGTTCTACGGAGGTACGTTTGAGAAAATGTTTGGCTTGACTTCCCCTTTAATTGAGACCTTACAGTAGAATATTTCACATTTCCCAGGCATCTTGAACGCAGCATTAGCAGCTACTTCAAATACATGCTAAGTAATGATGTCGCTGATGCTAACGTCACGTGGCTGGTATGACGAGGTGTCATTTGTGTTCAGACGTGATCTGGGTGATCCTGAGCGTGGAAGTGGGCGGCCTCCTGGGCGTCACGCAGCAGCTGTCGTCCTTCGAGACGGAGTTCAACACGCAGCCTCAGCGCGACGTGCAGGACGACTTCAACCCCTTCGCCTCGCCGCACAAGAACAAGCGGGACGCCGACGGCGGCGAGAACACGGACGCTCATAATGCCGCCAACAGGACGTCCAACGGCCTGCAGGCCGATCTGACGCCGGTCACGCGTGGACAGGTGCGCTTTGAAATCTATGTTTGTTCTACTATTTATTCACAATACAGCAGCGCACAACGAGTTTCTCAATATGACCTATTCCTTAAATATATTTAAAATACTTATTTTTCTCAAAAACAACTATTGCTCTTGAAATAAAATGTGTTTTTGCATATATATTTTTAAATCCTCCGACTTACTATATTTTTTTAAATATAAAACATTATTTATTAATTTATCAAAGAAAAAAAACAACTATTTGTTGTCGAAAGTCTGAACTAAATATAGATTTTTCACACAAAATAAAAAGTATTTTAAAAATTAATGGAAATATACGACTTTTCTTTAAGCCTGTATCACTTTTTTTTAATATAATTTTCTTGAAAATAAAAGCTTTTCGAAACAATGTTTCTAGAAATTAGGGCTGCTCGATTGTGAAGAAATTATTAATCATGGTTATTTAGGTAATAATTGAAATCACGATTCGGACGAACATTTATTTTTCTGTACAAAACAGAAAAATGTTTAAACATTTGAAACTTTGAAACACTATAATTATGCAAGTTCCTTTTTGATGAAACAACATTTATTAAATTAGGTATTTTTAAATGTAAAAAAAAGGTGCAAATGTATCAATTTAACCAACTCAAAATTAGTATTAATAATCTTTTTTGACAGTTATGCTGATTTTCTAATTGTGGAGTGTAACAATTGAAATTGTAGTTGAACTTCGATTAATTGCAAAGCTCTACTACTATAGGGCAAAAATAACAATGCTCTTAAAAATACAACAAAAATAGACTTTTCAAAAATAGCCCTTATCTACAAAAAATATTTTTTTCCTTAAACATACATTTCTCTGAAATACAGTTTTTCCAAAAAAAAAGTACTTTTTTTTTTTAAATACCCTGGTCTTTCTCAAAACCTTTTTTTCCTCCAAAATAGAGCAACATCATTTTTCCTCAAAAGTACAACTTTCAGAGATGCAGTGATTAATTGACAACTAATCAATAAAAAAACAGTAATTATTTTTAGAATTGATCAATCATTTAGAGACCATGTCCTCAATTTCCACCTCTCAAAAAGTAAATATTGTCCGATTTCTGTCATCCTCTATGAAAGCAGACTTTCTATCTTTGTGCTCAATCAAAATAAACGATAAACATCCCTAAAGTCGGCATATATTCTTTCAAAACTTTAGCTTGCTGAGCTGTTATGGTCATCTTTATCTTTTACGTTTGTATTACTCATGCACAGTTATGAAATGAACAAAAATCATGTTCATGTGTTGTTGTTGTTGTTGTTTTTTCAGGGTGTTCACGGACCGTATCCGTTCGGACAGAGCTAGAGCGGCCCTCAGCTCCGGGAGTCCTGAACGGGGAGCGCGGAGGAACTGTTGTTTTCTAACGACTCTCCACAAATGCCCCCCTTCGCACGCGGACGGCAGCGGCGGCCGAACGTCCCGCCCGCACGCCTCAGCGCTTCTTTCAGATTTTCTTTTTTTGTTTGTTTTTTATCTTTTTTATTTCAAGCATCCGGGCCATCCGCTTCACCGCACACTTTGGCCACCGCTCGGACGTCTGGACAAAGATGTCGGCCTTAAGAAGTCTGCACGTTCACCTGGATTGCCCTCATGCTCACGTATCTCATTTACTTCAAGGCTCACCTTTGCGTCATCTTCCCGGGCGTCCATTGCATCTTTAATCCCCACATAGAAAAACTCCCAAAGACAAAAGTGCGTCCGGTCGCACGGGGGCGGCCATGTTGTGACATCATGGGACAATGTGTGAGTGTTTGTTTTTAAGGTGGGATTTCCAAAGCGTGCAGAAGTTTTGAAAAGGCCATGGCGGGGGTAAAAAAAAAAAAAGAAGTCTATTTTGCCGGGGTGAGTGGTTGGTTGTATTTTTCCACGTCTGTGTGTTTTTGCGCAGTGTGTGTGTGTGTGCATGCGTGTGTGTTGCATTGAAGTGACAAAGAAAAAGTGTGTGTGTGCGCGCGCGCTTGTGTACCATTTGAAGAATGCTCAAACCCGCTCATGAATCATCCACGTTATTTATTTGTACTCATGGTCAGCAGGTGGTGCTAGAAATCAAAATCAAATCTCACGTGCAGTTTTCCAATGAATTCAAGGAAAAGGTGACGCTGATTCCGCTTTGAGGGAGATTCAGCACTGATGTTCTGTTACTGCTGTTTGCACAAACATGGCTAAATGGTGATTTAAAAAATATATATATATATATATATAATTGGGACGGAGAGGAGGTGGGCGCGGGGGAGCTTGTGGTGGGACATGATGCTATGGTCTTCCATCGTCCTCCCTCCTGCCGAGCCCTCCCAAAAGGTTTGTGTTGTTCACAGCTTTAAGGAGTTTTTAACACGCACCAAATGGTCCTCATGGGAGCCACTTTTATCATCTTTCTGTCAGTCAGAGGCTTTGAAAGTGTATTTTTGAATGGAGAATAAAATGGGAAAAGTTGTCAGGATGTTTGTCAAGTTCCCCAATTGTCTCAATGTCATGTTTTACTTTAGTACGTTTATTTGCATTATAAACTCTTAAAGATGTTTCTCGGATTAGCCTAGAACTAAAAAAAAAAAAATTACTGTACAATCGCATTTTGAGCAATGAAATGTTCACGTAGCGCTTCTCCCTGATTTACTGGTGCAACCTTAGGCCATACACTCACATTTTCGCCTTGTTTCTTTTTTGGGGGTATTTTACTTGGCGAGCGCAGGTAGAATAAAGGTACTGTGGGATGGAACGCAGCCGACTCGCAGCCGATCGAAGTGGCTCCCCTCATTTTCTTTAAAATTGGGGTAGTCAAAGTGCACACAGTGCTTGACATTGCACAAGCAAAAATTGACTCACTAGGACCCGTGCATAAGATTGGCACGCAAAGTCAGTTTTTATGCCGAGCGTTCGGGCACTTTTATACAAAAAAAAAAAGCCCTTAATGTAAAGAAATTGTATAGGTGGACCCAGTGGCGTAGCAACATTCCCCAGGGTCCCCAAGCAAGAAGGGATTGGGTGCCCCGGCGGCCATTCGTAGAATACATGGTCCGTCATTTTTAAAATCTTCAATAAAAAATCACCATTAATTGTGCTTCATTCGAGTGACTTGTTTTGTTTTAGTTTGTTTAACTTTCGCAAGAATCCTTCTAAGTGAGTCAGAAAACAGTAAAATAAAATTATGAATAGCATGGTCGTTTTAAAAAAAAGCCTTACTATATACATAGTCGTTTAATTTATTTTTTTTTTTAACTATTATAAATGGCTGTTTTAACTTAGTAAACATCTTTAAAAAAAATTTTTTACTTACACCTATGCATGGTCATTTACAACAAAAAACGCTAAAAAAAGAACGGCTTACTATATATACATGGTCATAAAAAAAAAGCCTTATGCTGTGGCCAGTGAAACAATTCATTCATAAAGTGTTTAACCTTAAAGTTGTGCTTGTGCGTGTCCAAATATTGACATCTGTTTTGTCTTTTTTTAATCCAGAAGATTCCACGATATGCCTCACGCCTCTTTCATCGGAACTCACTCAGTCAACACACGCTTGTTTGGTTTGATAACCGCTGTCAAGTCAAACAGACGCCACAAAGCACATCACACAAAAATATTACAATAGACAAAAAATATATATATATCTATGTGGCAGTGAGGTTGATGATGGGTTGGCTGATTTGATAGCATCATTAAAAACGGGTTTCTCCTGAGGGGAGGCTAGCAACTGAAATGTGTTCTTTAAAAAGTACTGATCTTAATCTCAACTCACATAACACACTTATAACTGATGACCTTATCTACAGTCATGAGTGTCGCCAGATCTAAAAAAGCGAGCAAAATGTGGTCGTCGATTTATGAGTATTCGGTTTCATATGTGTCAGCGTGTTTGTTTTTGTTCTGTCACTTGAATGAAAAGGTTGCCATTCATTTGTGGCAGTGCACGGAGGGGTCACGGTGACGGCAAGGAAGCACCATCTGCTTGATGGAGGAACTGCTGGCAGCATCGCGTGAATATGATTAGGTAGATCTTATCGACCAGGATGGAGTGAACATCTCCGGTGTCATAAACGACAAGAAACACGGACACATGCAGCAGAAAAGACTTTTAACATAAAAGCAGAAATTGCTGCAATGGATGTCAGACAATTGTTTGGATTTTTTTTCTTAATTTAAGAAATAAACACTTTTTTTCGGCAAAAGAATGTACAATAATAAACTTGAAAATAAAAAAGAAATAAATTGTGTCTTGAAAGTAGAGGACAAATTCTCAAAATTTCAAACAACAAAAATATGACTCTCAAAAGTATATATTACTTTCCCCCAAAAGTCAAAAATAATTCTTCAAAATATAAAGCATTTTTTTTTAAAAGTACTGTATACACTTTTTGGAAAAAAATAAAAACGAAATTGGAATTATAGTTTATTTTCTCAAAAACATGTTATTTAAAAAAAAAACATTTTTTTTTTTTATATGAGTTGATGTATGACCATTTCCTGAAATATAGAAAATAATTCTCGAATGTATAAAAAGCTACTGTATCTTGAAAATATCCAACTTGTTTCTTTAGAAGGAACCCCGACTGTAATGACAAGTTTGCTCTATATTATTTATTTGGTTGTTACTAACACAACTATGAAATCATTTCCAGTGTGACACATTTTGTATAAACTTTATGGACGTACGTCGCCATTGTTATTTACGTCGCAACGCATTCAGTGCGTCGTGACGTCGAATGGCGGCTGTAGCTCTCTACCGAGCAATGTGAAACCTCTACAAAGAAAGCAAGTTAAGCCTCATAGCGTTCCCAAAGAAACAACAAGCGATCGGGAGAGTTACCTTCCTCCACGCCGTGCTCTCGTCATTCACCAGACGCATTCAAGAGTTTTAAACGTTCCTTTCGGAACGCCAAAACGTCACTACGCACTGATTGCGTTATGACGTAAATAACGATGGCGGCGTACGTCCATAAAGTTTCTACAAAATGTATTCAACTGGAAATTATTTGTATTGAAGTGGACCCCCTTTTTTTCTGCATGTGTTATTGTAATGTTGTGACAGGGAATGCAGCATCATGTCACCTTTGACCTCTCTCCAACTCACCATTGCCTGCAGCCAAAGGGTGTTTGTCGACTCCCATGGGGCGGCCCGGGCGGGAGGGGATCACGTCCCCCTTGTTGACACAGGGTACACCTGCGCATGCTCATGACTCACACACATCTGTTTGCTTCTATTAGCTCGCTGTGGTGCTCAAGCGTGACAATGTTGTTCCTCGTCCAAAGGAACGTTCACACGCCACTCCAAGAAACTGCCATGCAAATGACTAAAGCCGAAAGCTAATGCTAGCTTGACAATCCCGAGGCCTTTTTGCACAGTATGACTTTTTGATTAATGTCCACCGTCTTTTGACAACGTAGGTTGACATTATGGAAATATATTTTGGCATTTTTAATAAATAAATCAGTTGTTTCTAAACGCCTGTTTTCAAAAATCGGTGCAGCAATACGCGACACAAGTTAGTTATTTCATAATGTTTTTGTCTGCATGCAGCATGCTTAAATATTAAAGATCGTTAGCCTGATAGCATAAGGGAGACATTTTTCCTGACTGTTACGACGTCATTAAAAAATACCAATGTAGCCTATTTACTAAAAGTTTTTTTTCCCTGGCTTTCCAAAACGTTCAAATGTGACTCATTCTGCATGCCATAGAAGTGGGAAGTCGGATTTACCAACTCGATTGCGACCTCAAAGTGTTCCAGGCGAATGTAAACAACAAAGATGGCTCATTATGAAAATTCACTTTCAAATTATTTTGCACTATATTACTGATAAATGGGCTGAAATGTGGAGCAGACGTTTTTAGCAGCAAAAATATAAAAAAAATTGTAGACTTTTAAAATCAGCAGTTAAAAATTTACTTGCACCGTCTCTAATTTTAGGAGCAAAATGAAAAGAAGAAGAAAAAAAAAGCATATATGTATATAACACCTTGATGCTGCTCCCATTTCACTTTCATCCAGTGGGGTCAACTCGCTGTTTGATGAGGCCTGATCTGATGTGCACACACACACACACAAACGCACACACAAACGCACACACACAAACACACACACGACAGCTTGTGTGCATAGGTAAACAAGGCGGCCCTATAAATTCAAATAGCTGTCAATGGAGGTAGAATTCCTTCGCTGTGTAATGTGTCGCCCCCCCCCCCCCCCCCAGCAGGTGCTTTGACTTCAGGCCAGCGTGCCTTCAGGCTGACACTCAATTTAACCCATATTATTAACATTATTGTATTAATATCTTGAAGCTGCCCCCATCCCCGCCCTTTCCTTTTTCCCAATGTACCCCCGTCCCAAAGTAGCGGCCGGGCGGCCCCTCAGGTGGTCACACTTCATCCCAGCGTAAAGCAATCAAGAGCACCACTTCATCTTGCGACCATCAACATCACCGGCTGGAGAATCCCAACCCAGGTAAGAGGTCGCCCACTCATGTTGATGGATAAATATTTGATATTAAACCAAAATTATAGGAATATTCGATTGAATGAACTTGCATCTGTGCCCTTTGTGTCTTATCAATATCATAATACTAAGATTATACGATGGGACTATTTTATTTCATTTCATGAAAGAAAAAAAAATGATTAAGTGAGAATTTAATTTCAGTTATTGTTTCAATGTTATATGAAGACATTTTACAAAAATAAGGCATATTTAATTGAGTATGATTTTAATGATTATTGTTATTTTTTTATTATGATAATTTTAAGGCAATTTACATAAACATGCAAACTTATTGAGGATAAGGTTGAGGATTCAGAAAATGAATGGCATTTTCTAATAAGTTTTTATTGAAAAAAAAATATTTTATGTTACTGAATAATATAAAACTTGGAAACGCAATTTTCAGCTGTTGAAATGTAATTTCTATTGAATTTATTTGTAATATCATAACATCAAGAAATAAAAGAGTATTTTCTAACCCAATAATTGTATTATTTATTGTTTGGGTTGTTATTATTATTTAAATTATTTTAATATGACTTTGGTATACTTTTTTTTGAAACCCTAACCTTAAAAGCTTTACTGCACCGCAGACCAATGAAAAAAAAAAAAACCCACACTACTCTGTATTACATATAAAAACTCATGATAGAATATTTTAAAAGTACTGTTTTGTCATATGCAGTTCACGATTAAACTGTCATTTATTGCTTTCGAATTGTGCTCAGTTCAAATCTGACATGGAAACAGATGTTCAGAACATTCAGAGATTGAAACTATTTTCAAATAACATACCCATTCATTAGTTGATGATTACAAGAATGGAAGGAATTGAGCTCAAATGGAGTGTGAATCCCAAATTCAATAGCACCCCCACCATGTCAATGACTTTCCATTCCAAGACAAAAAGACAGACTCATGGCAAACACTCACGCCTGGCTGTCCACACACACAAACGCTTTGTTGGCCTTTTGGGTCACTTTGAGGAAATTGTCCCCTTTTTCCTCTTTGGCTATTTCCTACTCATTAACTCGCATCTAAACACTCGGCTGTCGGACTGTTGCAGTGATGATGAGCGATGACCAAACGGGTTAACTTTAAGCTTGGCAAATTCAGTTTTGGTACAGAGAGGGGCGGCCCCCCCACTGGTGATCAGGGGCGACAAAACTGCGCTTAAGTTCATTTTGAATCAGGCAGGTAAAAGCTGTCGCAAGAACTTTAATCCTGCACAGCAACCAACAGCCGGCCTCACGCCGCAGCCGTCTTCCCGCTCAATGGGAGCACGTATGCGGAAACGATGCGGTTCCCACGGCGGGGAGTCTGACTTTGCAGAGCAAATGGAGTCTAATGCTCCTGAAATGAATATCAGCTTCTTGACCAAACTCATTTAAAGATCAGTCAGGGACTTAAGCCTCCCTGCCCCACCGCCACCTTTTCCCGGTGCCCCGTCTTCCACTTGGAAGAAGTTAATATGGCTAAATTTGCTTTGCTAATGGGCTTAGCGCAAGCTGTCGCAGGGCAGAGTTGACACGCAGCAGCGGGCTGCACAGAGAGACTAAAATGTGGCTTAGACAACACAAAAGGAGAGAAAAGGAAGATGAGGAGGCGACTTTACAGTGGGGTGGGGGGGGGGGGGGGTCGGAATCATTGAACCACACACCGTGAGGGGGGATCAGCTTCTTTTTTTGCTATGCACTTTTCCAGCGATAACTTAATTCAAGTTTGGGGCGACAAGTACAGAAAAAATCGCTTACTATGGATTTTTAAAAAGATTAGACATACTGAGTGATTGACTGACTGACCCACCAACTGACTAACTAACTAACTAACTAACTAACTAATCAACTGCCTGAGTGACTAACTAACGAACTAACTAACTAACTAACTAACTCCTTGATTTACTGAACAGCTAACCAATTGGCAATAACCTAACTTAGTGTTTCTCAACCCTGGTCCTCGGGGCACACTATCCAGCCTGTTTTCCATGACTCCCTATTCCCAAAGCAGGTGATTCCAAAGACAGCTCATCAGCAAGCTCTGATAATGATCCTCACCTGTGTTGGGAATAGGGAGACATGAAAAACAGGCGGGATAGTGTGCCCTGAGGACCAGGGTGGAGAAACACTGACCTAACTAACTAACTAACTAACTAACTAACTAACTAACTAACTAACTAACTAACTAACTAACTAACTAACTAACTAACTAACTAACTAATCAACTGCCTGAGTGACTAACTAACTAACGAACTAACTAACGAACTAACTAACTAACTAACTAACTAACTAACTAACTAACTAACTAACTAACTAACTCCTTGATTTACTGAACAGCTAACCAATTGGCAATAACCTAACTTAGTGTTTCTCAACCCTGGTCCTCGGGGCACACTATCCAGCCTGTTTTCCATGACTCCCTATTCCCAAAGCAGGTGATTCCAAAGACAGCTCATCAGCAAGCTCTGATAATGATCCTCACCTGTGTTGGGAATAGGGAGACATGAAAAACAGGCGGGATAGTGTGCCCTGAGGACCAGGGTGGAGAAACACTGACCTAACTAACTAACTAACTAACTAACTAACTAACTAACTAACTAACTAACTAACTAATCAACTGCCTGAGTGACTAACTAACTAACGAACTAACTAACTAACGAACTAACTAACTAACTAACTAACTAACTAACTAACTAACTAACTAACTAACTAACTCCTTGATTTACTGAACAGCTAACCAATTGGCAATAACCTAACTTAGTGTTTCTCAACCCTGGTCCTCGGGGCACACTATCCAGCCTGTTTTCCATGACTCCCTATTCCCAAAGCAGGTGATTCCAAAGACAGCTCATCAGCAAGCTCTGATAATGATCCTCACCTGTGTTGGGAATAGGGAGACATGAAAAACAGGCGGGATAGTGTGCCCTGAGGACCAGGGTGGAGAAACACTGACCTAACTAACTAACTAACTAACTAACTAACTAACTAACTAACTAACTAACTAACTAACTAACTAACTAACTAACTAACTAACTAACTAACTAATCAACTGCCTGAGTGACTAACTAACTAACGAACTAACTAACTAACGAACTAACTAACTAACTAACTAACTAACTAACTAACTAACTAACTAACTAACTAACTAACTAACTCCTTGATTTACTGAACAGCTAACCAATTGGCAATAACCTAACTTAGTGTTTCTCAACCCTGGTCCTCGGGGCACACTATCCAGCCTGTTTTCCATGACTCCCTATTCCCAAAGCAGGTGATTCCAAAGACAGCTCATCAGCAAGCTCTGATAATGATCCTCACCTGTGTTGGGAATAGGGAGACATGAAAAACAGGCGGGATAGTGTGCCCTGAGGACCAGGGTGGAGAAACACTGACCTAACTAACTAACTAACTAACTAACTAACTAACTAACTAACTAACTAACTAACTAACTAACTAACTAACTAACTAACTAACTAACTAACTAACTAACTAACCAACTAACTAACTAACTAACCGAATTGAGGGGCCAAAGTACCAAACAATTGACCAACTAAATAACTGACCAGTTAACTGATTGACAGACCAACTGGCTAAATAACTTAAAGCTTGTCAACTTATTGACTATCTAAAATACCAAACTAGTCGTCTAACTCATTGATTTACTCAGCAGCTAACCAACCGGCTGACTCACTGACTGGCTGAAAACTAATAAAATGACTAATTTACTGGCTAACTACCTGACTGACTAACGACTAACTAACTCAACGGCTAGCCTAAGTAACTAACTTTTTTAGTCCTACCTAACTAAATGACAAATTAATTAACTTACTTGAGTAACTGGCCAACCGACCGACAGAGTCTACTGACCAACTGGTTGACTGATGGACTGACCAAAAAAAGTGTCTGACTACTAAATTGACTGTCTGATTTTGAATTGTCTGACTAAGTAACTGACTGATAATAAATCAACTGACTACCTAACAAAGCATTTCCATGTGAGTTTGAAGGTCAAACCTACAATGCATATCTGACTTCCTTTACCAGTATGAGTGGCATATACCAATGATTTGATTGGCTTATGGGGCAGTAAGGATTGTGACCTTTCAATTCTGCCTAGCAACAAGCGTGCAAATATAACCTATAGCTCTACAGAGTTAGATTATATGGATTACATAAATTGTCTTTGAGGTTTGAGTAAATGTAAAACCACAGCCGGTTATCTTAAAACTTCCTGAGGTCTTCTGTAGCCGGATGGGTGGGCTCAACAATCCCCCAATATTTAATTGTGACTTTAATTCCTTCCAGACGTGGACAAACAGAGCACATGTGCTCTGCGAAGCATCACTTTATTGCTGATAAGATGCCGGCCGAGCGCCTTCTCGTATGCCACCTGTGTCGGGTACACATCGCGACGGACATCGCCCTGAGATTGCCACACTTGCGCTACAGCTGACGTCCATAAAAGAACACTCGCGACGGCTGCGCAGCTGTCATAGAAGAAGCAAAAAAACAAAAAAACAAGTCCATCTTTTTTTGTTTTTTTTGGCATTGTGTAGCAAAAAGCGCTCCAGCACATGACGTGAGCCGAGTTTGATTAAAAAAACTCCAGCTGACAGCAGAGCCACGAGGCCGCGGCGGTTACGGTACCTTGAAAGTGAAGCGGCTGAAGGGGCTGAAGAGGGTCAGCTACCCCCCCCGAGACAACCACCATTCTCTACCACTGACCCACAAATTTAGCCCAATCCAGTTTGCCCCATGCCTGCCTGTAGCACCGTGTGGGCTTTAACCCTCTACAGGGTGGGTCCCCCAATGCCCACCCCCCCAACAACACCATGTCTCCATCGGGCTTTTTAAGGCAGCTCTTGGTTTGGGCTCTTGCCTGATGTCGCAATGGAGCTCCTCATCGGACATCATGAGCGGATGGTTTAGCAGCTGGATTGCCGAATTGCCACAACAAACCATTTAGGAATTGACACCATAACTGAGGTTATAAAAAGGGACGGAAACAAAGCTCGAGGATCTTTTTGTAAGTTGCTATGGATCTATACCAGTTCCTGCAGGTTCTGGAGGTTCCCCTCTTCCAACACAGCTAATTCCCATCAACAGGATCGATGAGCTGATCATATATTAGCTGTGTTGGACAAAGGGAAACATCCAAAACCAGCAGGACTCCGGCCCACCCCTGATCGATACTGATGAGTTTTGAAATGAAATATTAGCACTACTTTTTGACCATGTGACAAGAACAGTAACAAATAGATGACGAGAAAATTATTCATTAAAAACTAAAGTAGTTGCACATTATGCAATTTTATAGGTTAAAAAAAATGATAAAATATGTAAGATAGAATAAAAAATGGCTATAATTATTTGTAATAACAATATCTGTAAAAATATCGTATTAAAGTATTATAAAACAGTAAACATCCATCCATTATCTGAACCGCTTATCCTTCAATTCATAATTTCAGAATTAACGTATACAAAAAGATTGTTTCATTATTTATAATTTAAAATGAATTGCACTAAACACGGTAGATGCATTTTATACTGGATGGAGATTGCTATGATGTGAAACATAATCCATGGATGTCTTCTTTTGCAGTTTTTTTTTTTTAAGTCAAGGCAAAGGGTTTTATTTTTATAGACATTGTACATTTTTGTGCTAGTCTAGTTGACTGTGTTTGGAAATTTGGCAGACCCCGTTGCGTCATATCGAATATTCCTGGGATTTTACTGAGCACAGAAAAAGGGGCCCAAATCATATCAAGGCTTGACTGTTGTCTGCTTGCTCAGTTTACAGGTGGCCGTTATGTCAAATTCCATCGGAAACTTAGCAGAAATCACACTTTACGGATCCCGGATCGGAATGCCGGAGGACTCCCTGACCATCTTGGAGCGAAACAGGGATTCTGGGGAAGGGTGGGACCTGGCGGAGGTCAAGACAAACAGCATGCCGGGCCTCTACCTGCCCAGCTTCGACATGTTGGCCACGGAGGACGCCGCTTGGCTGGTCACGGTATCGGAGGCCTCCCCGGGCCCGGCTCGCATGGATGCGCACCGAGAGGAGCCGGAGCAGTGTCCCGTCATCGACAGCCAGGGACGGGGACTCTCCCCGGGGATGGATGGCCCTGAGGAGGAGCGCTCTCTGGAGCAAGTGCAGAGCATGGTGGTGGGCGAGGTGCTCAAGGACATTGAGACGGCCTGCAAGCTGCTTAACATTACGCCAGGTAGGTCCGTGTACCCCCCAGACTTTGACACCCTCCCATGCATGGGATCACACCCACCTTCACTGGAGGAACGCCCACCCTAAAAAACACCGCCCCCTACAGGATTGTTCCCCCAAAATCGGGCTCCCCTGAGGCGCACACTCTGCGTGGGGGCGCATCTCCCCTCCCCTAACTGACATAAGAACTTAACAAAGAGTTTTCCATAACACGAGTTTTAGCAGTTCTTTGCCGCAAAGGCCATATTTATTCGGTGATATTTAAGCTACTGGAACTTAGTCCCAAAACCAACACAGCTCATCCGGCATGACAGATCTGCTCCATCATATCCTGAGTGGCGTAAAGCCGTATTTGCCCGCACCAGGATGTGTTTAATCCTGACCTTTGCATCGCTTCTGTCGGGTCGTGACGGCCGCGCTCGACGTGTACACAGTCGCAGTGTGGGCGAGGCCTCCTCAAACACCAGCGAGCGTGCTCGGACGCTTGTGTACGCTGTCATAAAGGCGTCGTCATAAAAAGTGTGTTGACTCTGGCGGCTAACGTGTCGAGGGGGGGAATTGTCGGTTTTATCGATCATGAAGTTGATGAGTTTAGGTGCAACTAGGTACTGTATGAAAATGTGGAAAAGACCCTAATTCACTCACTCACTCACTCACTTGATTGACAAGTTTCCTCATTTACTAAATACCTAACTAGCCGGCCAAGTAACTAAATGGTAATTAATTAATTACATGGCTTACTGACTCACTGACTACTCATCTCACACACAGTCTGATCAATTGTCATTCTAACTAACTAACTAACTAACTAACTAACTAACTAACTAACTAACTCACCTACTCACTCACTCACTCACTGGTTGACAGGGTAACTAGCTAGCTAACTAACCAGCTCACTCACTTGCTAAAAAAACTAACTGGCCGACTGAGTAGCTAAATGGTAATTAAGTACATGTAATTAAATGGCTTACTGGCTCAATGACTAACTACCTCACACCTAGTCTGACAGATTGATCAACTGTCATTTGGACTAACCAACTAACTAACTAACTAACTAACTAACCAACTGACTAACTAACTAACTAACTAACCGACAGGGTAACTAGCAAGGTAATAAACCAGCTGACTCATTTATTTTTTTTAAAAAAAATAGCTGACCGAGTAGCTAAATAGTAGTTAAGTAATTAAATGGCTTACTGGCTCACTGACTAACTACCTCACACACAGTCTGACAGATTGATCAACTGTCATTTGGACAAAGTAACTAACTAACTAATCAACAGGGTAACTAGCAAGGTAACAAACCAGCTGACTCATTTATTAAAAAACAAACTAGCTGACGAGTAGCTAAATGGTAGTTAAGTAATTAAATGGCTTACTGGCTCACTAACTAACTACCTCACACACAGTCTGACAGATTGATCAACTGTCATTCGTACGAACTAACTAACTACTGACTGAGCAATTTACGACTGAGTAACTCACTAAATAACAAGCTATGGCTACGAGCCAACTGACCAGCTAACCCCTTACCACTGACCACTAACAGTGCTTAACTAACCGACCCACTCACTATAAGTGTACAAAAAAAAAATAATTCCATGTTTTAGACCCGATGGAGTGGAACGTGAGCAACGTTCAGAAGTGGCTGCTGTGGACGGAGCACCTGTACCGGCTTCCTCACGCGGGGAGGACCTTCCAGGAGCTGACAGGAAAACACCTGTGCGCCATGAGCGAGGAGGAATTCCGCCAGCGTTCGCCGCAGTGCGGGGATACGCTGCACGCGCACTTGGACATTTGGAAATCGAGTGAGTCGCCGAGCCGACACGGCGGCACCGTCACATTGTTAGCATCTAAAACTAGCGTCTTCTCTTTGTAGCTGCATGGATGAAAGAAAGGTGCACAGTTGGAGACAACAAAAGTCCAGGTAGGAGGCTTGAAGAGCTGTGGTTAGTGTAGTGCTTCACATAGCGATTGAATCAAAGCACCGCGCACATCAATAAATAATACATGTATTCATTGTGCCTATTGAAATGAATTATTCATACATGCAGGCGCTGAGGAGCTTTGGTCTGAGGCCGATTCTTCGTGTTCGGGTCAACCCATCCACTTGTGGCAATTCCTTCGAGAGCTTCTGCTCAAACCTCACAACTACGGACGCTGCATCCGCTGGCTCAACAAAGACAAAGGTACAGTACTCATTAGTCAAATATGATTATTTGTTGAAATATATATATATATATATATATAATGACATAGACACCAATTTTGTTGTTATTGTAAAACAATATAATAAATGCCATTGTCCTTGTGCCTGAAGGTATCTTTAAGATTGAGGATTCGGCCCACGTGGCGCGGCTGTGGGGCCTGAGGAAGAACCGGCCGGCCATGAACTACGACAAGCTGAGCCGCTCCATCCGGCAGTACTACAAGAAGGGAATCATCCGCAAGCCGGACGTCTCTCAGAGGCTCGTGTACCAGTTTGTGCACCCCGTGTGACCCAAAAACCCACAAAACGCTCCATCCACCCTGCGACCTCGGGGGTGTGTGCTAACGCTCTTCCACTCAGGCAATATGGACCAAACAATCAAGACTGTCTCCTAAAACAACCAGGAAGTCAATATTGTCTTAAGCACAAACTGCCTGTTTATTTTTTCCTTTTCCTTTTTTAACTCAGTGATTTTGATTGTGGGAGCACGCTGGTTAGTGATTTGCACCAGTTCTGAGGTTCTGGATTCAAATCTTGGCTAAAGCCTTGCTGTGTGGAGTTTGCATGTTTTCTTTCCGGACCCAAAAAACATGCATGTCGAGTTCACTAAAAAACCCAAATTTGTCCAAAGGTCAGCTGGTTGTTGTGTCTTTTTTTCCATGCAAGTAGCTGGCGACCAGTGCGCAACTTCCCATGTTGTATTTGAGATTGTTTTGTTTTTTTTTTACTGAAAAGCAAGTTAAGACTTCACCCTATGTTGTGGTTGAATTGTTAATCCATCAACTTCATATGTAACCTTTGGTTCGTGGACGTCGCCATTTTGAATGGGGTTTGGACTGAGGCGCCTCCATTTTGGTTTGGTGCCATCATTTTGTTTTACATTGAATACTTTCAGTGTCGCTTAGCAGGTTGTGGGCGCTTCCAAGTACACAAACAGAAATTAACCCTTGTAATTATCATAAATAATGATCTTACAATGAAGCACAAAATGGGGGGTAACCTCAGCGAAAGAGAAACATTTTGTATAAAAGTGTAGAAATTGTGTAAATATGTGAAGAAGAAAAAAAAAAAGGCCCATGCAATGTCATTCCTGAACTAATTATGAGTGTCATAACTAATAAAGTCACTGCAGGTGATTGATTATCATGAGTCTGCTGTTAATTTTTTTTTCTTTCAGTGAATACGCTACTTGTTTGTATGATCTTCGTATAACAAAGTCTTTGTCTATTTAAAAACATAGCTAAGAGAGAGAGAGAGAGAGAGAGAGAGAGAGAGAGATTAGTATTTACATTAAATTACTTCTTCCGGGGTGAAGTGTGTGTGTGTGTGTGTGTGTGTGTGTGTGTGTGTGTGTGTGTGTGTGTGTGTGTGTGTGTGTGTGTGTGTGTGTGTGTGTGTGTGTGTGTGTGTGTTTAAAACTAGCTGCGGACAGAATTGTGAAGGAGTCTAGCTAGTAACAAATTGGGTAAAAAGTGACCTCTAGAGGCCAAGCACAATAATGACTACAGTTACATTACAGATTTTCTCCAACGTCTCCAGTCAAAATTGTTTACTCCACATCGACAGTTCTACGCTGACTCATTTCCTCAAAAATAAATTACCATCCATCGTGCCATCGTTTACAACAGAATGGCATTTCTCAATGATTTCATCAAATGGCAAATGTCATCGAACATTTTTCAAATGTCTCATCCTTGCAAATGGTTATGTAGCCTATATGTAGCCTACTGTTAGCACGTTTTTCGAATATTTCTGATGTAAATTTCTCTCAAAAATATGTCATCGTGATTTCATTTAGTCCCAAGGTGCACAATAGTGTCAAAAATGGTTACAAACATAAATATGAAAACCTTGAAACATTTGATAAATTCTTGTTTGTAGAACGATACACATTTATGGCGATTATTTACACTATTCTACTAACTGTTACAAGTGAAATTTATTTTTAGAAAATGAGTTCACTTTGTGCTATAAACAAGCCACAGGTAAGTTGTTGGTGCGGATTTAAAAACATTGCATGTTTTGACCCAGCGGGACGCCACGAGGAAGACAAAAGTTTTTTTCCCCTTTTGTTTTGGGAGAAATGGTGTTCTTCGTGTGACATTTTTATGATGGTAACTGAATCCAATGGAAAAGGAAAGTTAAGAAGTATGTGTGAACAGTTTTGGGAGCGATATGAATTTTTGTTTCACAGAACTGTCAGACTGTTTGTCCTAATAGTTTTAAGAATGTCATTGTCATGTGACATGTCAGAAATGAGACGGAGAAAAACTGTAATGCACCCCGCGAGCCTGAAAGAGTTTCCACTTTCCCTCTGACACTAACTTTTATTTGAGACATGGTTTTATTCTAGTGTGATGATAGACCTTTCGTGGTGGACACAGCCACTCAAAGACAAATGACAAATAAAAAAAATAAAAGTAACCTTCATTTTTAGGGGGGATAAAGTAAACACAGTTGCAAAGTCAAAGTAAGCTTGTGATGGTTTCGAGTGCTGGATTCCACCAGCGAGCAGTTAAAAAAAAAAAGGCATTTTGTTTGCAACAAGCTTGTTTTTTTGCGTAAGAAAAGCTTATCAATATTTCAGTGTTTCAGCTTTCTCTGCCGCTCGCAAAGTAAGACAACACCAGGCAGGGTGTATGTAGTGTTCAATGACACCTGTAGACTCCCCAGCAGGCTCCTAAAACACACACACACAGTCTGTCTGCTGCAACATGCTTAACATGAGGCTAAGCGAGCACGGCCTCCTCTCATGTGATGGGCAAAAGAGGCAACTAAGTTGAGGCCTTGCAATGGTTCTGTGGTACAAGCGCTTGTAAACAAGAAAACGGGGGCTTTAACCGAAGTAAAAAGGCGCTCAAGAAAAGGAGGCAGTTTGTGCTTTGCATGATTAATGCTTAAAAGACCCAGAGAGGGTCGAAAGCAGGGTTCCCCAAAGTAGACCCAAATTTACTGCTAACGGTAAACTCCACATGAAATTATAAGAATAAAACGTAAGAAAAAGAAGGAAATGAAATGAAAAAGAATCAAAGGAAAATACATTTAACTGAAATTAAGCTATAAGAAAAATACAACAAAACCAGAATGAAATAAGTGAAATAATGATGTGACATGCGTAAATTAAAACACAAACAAAATCAAAACAGACTTGAATGAAATTAAACCATAATAAAATTAAAATAAAAAGCAGCACAGAAATTAAAATAAAAAGCAGCACAGAAATTAAAATAAAAACCAGCACAGAAATTAAAAAAATTAACCAGCATGAAATAAAAACATAAGAAAATGAAATAAATAGAATTAAATTAAAAATAAAATAAAAACAGAATTAAAAGAACTAAGAATAAAAACAAAAAGTAGAAAATACACTCCAACTAAAATAAAACAAAAAGTAAAAATTGAATACCATAAATCGGATAAAGTAGAACAAATGCCAATAAACAATAAATAAAATAAAATGTTAAAATATAAATATCCTATATAAATTTCCTTCTGGCAGACATGCTACATTAAAACCTTCTTTCCACCATTTCCCAATAAAACATATACTGTAGTGTACACATACCCAACACAGAATGCATGCCCCAAAAAACCCTTTGAAAAGAATCTGCCCACTTGAAGAGCAACAGCTTAGAGTTTTATTCAGACCCCAACTTGCAAAATTATGCAGTGAGACATTTAGGGACCCGACCCAATCCCACAGTTTGGGAAACCCTGATCTACTGTTGAAGATGAAGATTTTCTGTTTAGGCAAGTCATCCATTTCACAGTTTCAATCTTGATTTCATAATCCGAAGAGATGCACAAACAAATCGTCCCTTTAGCAACTCTCAAATGTAAGAGTTGGGATAAAATGTCATGAAAAGCAATAAAGGAATAGTCTAGTATTCGTGAGAAGACACACCGTTTACACCCTGAGCCAACATGGTCTATAACCTTTCAACTCTCGTTAAATGTGGCTGTATAGCCAGCGAGAGATTTCCCGCTTTTCTATGTTCCTACCATCAGCATGCTAGGTGGCTACATGTTAGCATTACAAACTTCACATATTGAAAAAAAAAAAAATCCAGAGATGTTTAACACATCTGGTATGAGATTTGGGAAAAAGTAAAAATCTTTCTACCATTACTGTTACAATATTTCTCATGACAGCTGCATATGAGGGCAGGGCGGATATATACTGGTTAGCTTAGCTTAGCATAAAGATAGAAAACTTGCCAATTTGCCTCGTTTCTGTGTTCTTGCCATTAAACCAACTTTTGTCTGTTGTCACGCTAGATGGCATAATAGATGACGACTAGGTCATCTAATTTGCAAACATTTTCAGGTCTACCAAAGGTTACCCACATCTGGTTAAATATTGGAATGGGTATAAATATACTACTTATACATTTTTGCCACCGTTGTTATCATATTTATACAATAATGTATACCGTTAATACAACAGTGAGTGGATCACAGGAAGGAAATATGGGACACAACAATGGTGGCAAAGTATACTGGTTAACTTAGCTTAGAAGCTATAGTAAGTATGCTTTCTAGCTAGCTAGCTATAGAAAACATGTGAGGCTAAGTAAACTGCTAGCAATTTTCTCTTTCTTCTTGCTATCTATCGTTGTGGCACAAAATCAACACGTGGCGTTAGATGTTGGAATGCATAAAAACAGATTATGTTTGTATATTTGTGCTGTGTTAACAAAAATCTCCTCTTGCACCTGACAAGCTTACCTTAGAACAAAGATAGAAAATATGGTCCGCCATAGCTGAACACGTGGTGTTACATGTTGAAACGATAAAAATAAAAATAAAAAAGGAAAAAAAAGTCAGTACTTTTGCATACTTCCATGATCACAAACCTTTTCTCGACAACTTCTAGTGCCTGGTTATCTTATCTTAGCGCTAAGATGGCAAACACAGGCTAATGGGTGACAACCCCTTTGTCACAACACTAGGCGGCATTATGAATGTTGTGAATTTTCTAAACATTTCACGATCTGCCGAAGTTCACCATGTTGGCTGTTAGAAGACACTAAGCAAAAAATCGAAACAAAATGTGTGAGTGTGAATGCTAACCTGTCTGTAGCATGAACTCTCAAACTGGACTATTCCTTTAAGGCTAAGTATGTCAAGATCTCACAATGACAGAAAACTCATGAGGCGTGAATACTGTACAAGCATCCAGATGGTAGAAAAAAAAAAAACAACGTAAATATATACAGCACATGGAATGCACAATGCATAGCTCGTTCTTGCTAATCCAGGCACCGCTTTGAAGACCGTATCATAAAAATGCAAAATCAGGAGTCAAATGACCCTTAATGGGGAAACCAAGTTCGGGTGCTCGAAAAATCGCGGAGGTGGTCAATGTGCATCCACGCCTGGACAGTTAAGTCCAGTTAAGAGTTTGTCCCAGTGTCCATGGCAGTGGGAGCGTTAGATCGGTTCTACGTAGTTGGCCGGGTAGAGACCCAGCTGACCGCTGTCCAGGCGACCTTTGCACCAGCCCTGCTCGTCCTCCTCCTCCAGCTTCGTCAGTTCATCACCTTTGTTGAGAACGTAAAACAGTTTTACAATGGCAAAGTAAAAAGCAATAACTATGGGGTCGCTCGCTTGTGAAAAAATGTGGGTGACGTCCCCGCAGTAGCAACACATTTCAGTTATGAACCGAGGACACCTTGAGTTATCATGTGACGCGTACCTGCTCGAAAACTGAGCTCGTCTTGTTCCTGTCCCTCATAGTCGTACAATGCCCGCACCCTCACACCACCGGTCGAGTCCTCGTCAAAGGGGTTGGCGCCGCCGTTGGTGTCGCTGGCTGAGTTTGGCGCCGTCTGGTCCTCGTCTGACCACTCATTGGAGGCCCTGTGCACCTGATTTTTTTCGTAGCTGCTCACGCTACAAGAACCAAAGAAAGACCAAAGAAGAAGAGACTTTTATTGTCCCAGAATCTCTGAATACCAGCCAGAAGACATGTTTTGACCAACTTTGGCATGGTAAATCGCTCTGATTTGTGCTTGTTGTGTGAACTGTACCAATTAATTCTGTCAGCCAATCAATCAAGCCTATGCCTAATTTAGCACCGTATCATATCCAATCGCTGTTGGTGCACCATCACGAAGGTCCCTGGTACTGATCTGGCACACCGACAACCTGTGATAGTGGAAAATTCCAAGTGTCGTACAAGTCAGCTCCTCTGTCCCGAGTCCAAGTCCTTAGGCAGGGCTACTGGATCTTCGACACAAATCAAATGGCGTCGATCTCGAACGCGACTAGCAATGCTACTGAGCCGCCAACCCGCCCCATGTACAGTAAATGTCCATTGACAAAAGCAAGTCCAGGCAGTTTTATTTCTAGGGCACATTTGGTATACAAGGTTGCTTTACACAAGCAAAGAACACAACACATACAAGCATCAACAAACACAAGTTATTGACATTCAGAGGCATATCGGAGAAAACAAAAGTAGCTTACAAAAAAGACTGAAAAGAACATACATCGACAACATTAAAACACATGAACAGAAGACTTTAAAAACATTTAAGAGGAAAGTCCCTGATGACCTGATTCTAAGAGGGAATCAACGGTTTACAACAGTCCCGACATACAACGCTTCAAGATTGATTGTGTGATAGCTCGAAATTAACTCGTTTGTGCAGCGACATAATTGTCATATAGTACAAGAAGTCACTCTCAGTCGCATACTAGGACCCACAGAAAAAAACTCTCTCACCTGCCCTGGTCTCCAGCTTGGGCCTGGTCAGCCGTCGCTGTCACATTCGTCAACGTGATGGAATCGCTGCCTTTCTTGGACTTTTCCTTCTTCGTGATGCTGTGGGTAAGCTCCGGATTGTACTCCTGCAAAATAAACAAGTGTAAACGATTGGAATGCTCGCTAGCTATCTGGTGGTGCACGGATGCCGGACACCTCAAACTGCGGCCAGTTCATGTGCATGCCGGGGCCGTGGTTGTTGTTGAACCACTGTAGATCTTCTTGAGCACTGGCCGATGTGATGGCATGTTCAAGTTCCTGGTACACGGACGCATAACTGCAAAGAGAACCGGGTTTCAGAGTGTTGTTCTTAAATAAAGGTTGTCGTATCTGACTTGGTCACAAAACCTTTGGTTCTCTGTGAGGTTCAGGTGGCGTTTGACGTCCAGCAGCACCTCTCTGAGGAAGCTCAGCCTCTTCTCTTCAAACTGCTGACTCTGGTCAAAGACCTGCTCCATACTCTCCATGTACTGAGGCGTACACTTGTTGAGCTCATCCAGAGCTTTTTCGTACTTCTCCTTGGCCTGAAGATAAGACACAAATAAGGAATCGCCCTTCAACGGGGTGAAGGTCGGCAGAGATCTGCCGAAGTTGGAGTCGTGACAAAGACTCGGAGGGCAAGAGAGGCGGTGAGGGTGCGGTTGAGTCACACATTAACAACGTTGATAACAACCGTGCAGGTTTTGCTTTGAAGGAAATATCTTTTTGCGTCTTTCGGGGGAGATGAGAGAAGCTTCTGAACGTTCTCACCTTCTGTGAATCCAGTTTGCACTTGTCCACTTTCTCGTGGAGTTTCTTCAGTTGGTCAGCAGTCACTGAGGCGTCGCTCTTGCCGTTGGACTCTCTGGTAGATGCAAGCTTCTCCTCTTTGCAGGCCACGTGGTAGGACTTTTTGGCGGCCTCAAGCTGATGGGAAATGTGACAAAAGAAATGTTTGTCAACTAGTTAAGGGTATCCCACATACAGCGACCAATTAAAGTCCATTTGCCTTTTATTCACAGTTGATATTCTAATACAGGAACATTCTTCTCCTCAGGTTCCCTTACCTCCTTCAATTTTTTAGCCCAGGGCTTTTGGGCCTTCTTGAATCCCTCTTCTGCCTCTTTGGTTTCTTTGAAGCCTCCCATCATCTGCTTGTGGTACGAGTCTTTCTGCCAGTTCTTCACCTTCTCAAAGTCCTCGCTCATCAGGTTGTTCTTCACTTCGTGGTGAAGGTCACTGACCTTCTCCGCCTCAGACATCAGCGACGTCCAAGCGCGTTCTACCGTACCGTACTGAGGACCTGGTGCAAGGGAACGGCAAGTTTTTTACGTAATTGAAGAGCTAAATTTCATAGACCTGTGAGCTTGAGACACCTCTGACCTTTGTCCACTAGCTGTCTCCATCTCTTGGACCACTCAGTCAGCTGCTGGGAGTAGGCTTTTTCGATCTTAGCTCGCTCCTGAATGCAATTCATGAGGTCATTGCAGAGCCTATGACCATCGTCGATTCGCTTCACTGCACGTTTGTAGTTCCCCACCTTTCCAATGGAACAGAATATTCTACTAACTCGCATTGAACATTGTTGTAATACACCTACAGGAAGTGAAAACGTGAATATTTGGAGGTAATTTCCCATTGCAGCTTAAACAGCTTACAGTCTTCTGAGAAGTCTACCACGCAACCATAGCACTAAACGTAATCTCTAAACCAAACCCTGTAACGCACAACAACCCCACTATCAAAACCTAACCAAATTGCCTAATGGTAACCCTTTTCCGCTAACCATGACCCTAAATACAAACCTAAAACCTAAACCCAAAGAACATCCAATCTATACGACATAACAATAAACCTAACCATACCCCCTAAATATAACCACTAAGCCCAACCTGTACCCTACCCATACTCATTACTAGGGGTGTGCCAAAAACAGATTTTCATAAGAATCGCGATTCTCATTTAGTACGATTCAAAATCGATTTTAAATGCTCCAAAATCGATTTTATTTAAATTATTTTATACTATCATTCCTTTGTTTGTGTGTGCCTTTATTGGGAACGCCATTCATGTTGCACCTGATTTGGCCACTTGGGGGCAGTGTGGTTCCACGCGGTCTAATACACTGTTAAGTTGTAGCCACATCAGAGCGTAGAAGGAAAAAAGTCACGATCAAGTTATTCCAATAAATGTTTTTATTTTTCAGCCTGCAGCTTGAGTGATAAAAGTGCCGCGAGTAGAGCGCTAATTAGCATTAGCGAGTCAGACTGGAGTAGATCATTACGATTCCTTGAACATCTATAAATGGTAGCAAAAATCATTGTCAATCAAATCATTTTGAATCAAAAATCACTCTTAATCGAAAATCGATTCTGAATCGAATCGCACACCCAAAAATCTGAATCAAAGATTCACACACCAACTCATTACCTTAATCATACCCGCTAAACATAACCACTAAATCCAACTCTTATTCCGACCAACCAATCATAAACCTTTACTGTGTGGAAAGTCCTCTCAAGTTTCTCTGCACCGAACCCATCGAACCCTTCGTGCAATAGGGCACAGTCATCCCCAAAATGCAGAATAGGGTCTTCCACAAAACCGTTCCTACAGTTGGTAGCATTTAATTGTCTAAAAACGTCGAGAGTAAAAGAACGGGAAGCAAGGAGTACTGATTATTTTAATGTATTGACTAAGGTTTATCTTAAGTACAAATCAGTTTTAGGTGCTTTGAAGGAATCAACTGAATTGGTTTTGGCCTTTGGAAGTGCCATGGTAATAATTGGGGGCAAAATTGTGCTAAAACCACAATAACAAGTTTGGCATACAAACGAGATAACGTTCCAGTTGAAAATAATAAGTGAACTTCAGCTCATGAAATGTTGACATCTGCGGGTATTTGAATGTCGAGCGCCGCCACACCCCTGCTTGAAGTGAACTGGACAAGTGCTGGCATCACACCCGCAGACGAACCGTCGGCGTGGCAGAGCAGCTGAGTCAGCAGCACTGCAGCGCCGCGATGCAGCGAGCCACGGTGATGTAGCGGCGGCAGGCTGGAAGACGACACCTTTGCTGCTCCAGCGAAACGCGCAACTGAATGATGCGTCGATGACGCAATACTGCGGAGTGGGAGCGCACACGCGTGTCGTTTCTCCCTCAATTAAGAACACGCGTGTCAAACTAAAAAGGCTGAATTTGAGCATTTCCTGATCTTCTTCTTGTCAGAGATTTCTGTCATCCCCGTTTTGCCGGAATGGAGCAAAACCACTAAACTAGCGTTTGGCATCGTTGTTGCTCAACAGTGTTGAGCTCTCATGTATAATGAATAACCACCGGGAACTCCAGTTACTTGCGCCTTGCTTGTGCTCGGAAACCCGAGTCGGTGATGTCATGTCGTCATGAGCACACACAACGTTGTTACCTTTTGGGGTACACTCGCTCGATGCTGGGGTTGAGGAAGCTTTTGTATCTTTGACTTTTGAAGCACGGGAACATTTTTGGATCTAGAAAATTTGAACCTTTTTCCCCACTTCCAACTCAAGTCAGCAATGGCCTAATGTATCACAGGTTTCTGAAAGATGACTATGATAAATAAACATTGTATATTAATCCTCAATTGAGAGTTCTTTCGACCCGCCGCGGTCCCGCATCTTTTTTGACGTCTTATCACCAAAGACTTTCATTTTCCCGCCGTTCTCACCTCCCAGAAACTGTCGGTGTTTTCCTCCAGGCTGGCCGACTCGTCGAAGGCGCCAGACATGGTGGCGGTCGGGGGAGGGGGGCGGAGCGATGGCGTCTCGGTTAGCTTCTCTCACGCGCTGCGAGGGCGAGATGAAAACGCATATGAAAAATCCTGCCTCATAAGAAGATTCTCTCTAATATCGCATTGCATATTTTAATCCTTAGGATTGCGTACTTAGTCATATTACTTATGCAACCTTATGCGCATGATCTAGCTTTACTTTTCAGGTTTCGTTTGGTCTCATCTTGAAACTTTGCACAATCAATCATTCATAAGATGATAACCGTTACAAAGTCTCATTTTAAAAGTGAAACCCTATCAAGGAAAGAAGCAGATTCTGAATCCTGCAATGCTTTCCGTACGCTTCGAGTCACCTTTGGCCGAGATCAATATATGGAAAGTCTGGCTATTAATCTTCTCTGGAATCGACCCGGGTGACATTTCCTGAGGGACGAGAGGAGCCTAAACTTGCAGAGTCACTGTGTCGCCAACAAAACGCAAAGCCCGTTGTTGCAAATTAATTGGAATGAAGAGTTAACGAGATCCAGTTAAACGTTGTCCAGACAAATTAGCTGACGGGACTCTCTGTGCTCATTTCCATCCATGTACCTTTATTACACTTACACATGCTAGAAATGACTGTAAATATTTCTTTAGGGCGCATATTGAAGTGTTAGCATAAAGACAGGAAGCAACATTCCACACGTGTGCAAATAATTGTTTGATGGACAAATTCAACATTCTGACGTTCTCCGAGAACTACGTTACCTCTATCAGACAAAAAAGCTCAAAGACGAGTGGGATTGTTCTGACCTCCATTAATTGCTTGCTTTCCGTGGTTGGTAGACGCAAAAATATCGTGTGCAAATCAGTCAAACATTAGTTTCTCTCGTTTAGGTCTTTTCTCTCTTAAAATATTGAAAGTTAATTGAAGACTAAATTGTCCTTAGTAGTGAATTTGAGTGTGAATGTTTTTTTGTCTACGTATGTTCGGCTGGTGTGTCCATTTAGGGCCGGGTTCCCCAATTCCGGTCCTTGAGGGCCGGAGTCCTGCAGGTTTAGATGTTTCCGCCTACCAACACACCTGATACTAAAGATCAGGTTCAGATATGCTGATGAGCTAATTTTACACCCTAAAAACAGTTGGGTCAAAAGTAACCCAATTATGGATTTTTAAAAAATGGACCGATCCACTTCCTGGGTTGTTTTATACAAAATGACCCTTTTTTTTTTTTACTGAAGTAAAGGATCTAACCAATATTGGAGTTGTTTTACACAAAAAGGCCAATTTCTTGATTCAAAGTTGGGTCAAATTGACCCAAGTAGAGGATTGGTCCATTTTTGACCCATAGTTGGGTTATTTTTAACCCAACTGTTTTTAGAGTGTATGAATCCGGTGTGCTAGTGGGCAAAAACATCTAAAACCTGCAGGAATCCGGCCCTCAAGGACCGGAATTGTTGAACCCTTATCTAGGGAGTACTCCACCTCTCGCCCAAAGTCAGCTCTAGAAAACCTGCGATGCTAATGAGGAGAAGCTGTATAGAAAATGGATGGATAACAAGTGAAGGGAAAATAATGTTGATGTTCACAGCCCAAGTCTTTAAGACGAAAAAAAAAGAAAACAGTCTAGCTCTCATTTATAGAGAAAAACATTGCAGATGAGGAACATTTCGAGGAACGTGCGACAGATGCAAAACAATAGAAAGAGGATGATGTGTTTTGATAGGAGACCAGTGGGTTGGGGACGGACGGGGGGTGGGGCGGTAGCGGCGTGGGTATTTGGGTCAACCTCTTTTGACAATGAAGGTGGCAAGTGAGAGAGGTCACTGAAATGTGAGAGAGAAATAGAGAGAGAGGATTTCCCCCAAATCTAAAATCCACTCCATTGAGAATTTGTGGTCCGAACCCATTCGGTGTCTTTGGGTGACGAGACACAGTGTTTATCACGCTTGTTTAATCCATTCAACCTCACACCGAGAGGAGCTTTTGTTTGGCAGAGCTCGTTCCGACTTTTAAACCAACGTTACCGAGCTGATAACACAAACAACGAAGGCGATGCTGCTCATCTCTTAGCGAGGGTCCGAGTTCCGAGAAAGAACCACAACGACCGATATGGTGAGCTAACAAGAGGCATCAACTCAACAAGACAAAGACCGGCACAGCCCCCTGCCTGAACAAAAGCTTACCCCCAGTCCTCCATTAGCGGCGGCCCCGGCTGCGGCTAGGAGAGAAAGAAGACACGTGGTCTGGGACAACAACCTCCTTCACTTCGGAGCAACGAGAGCATCAGCGAGGAAAGGAACCGGAATCAACCCAGAGCGCTAAACCAGTGTGTGTTTGTGTGTCTCAGCGCGAGAGCGATAATCCTGTGCTGTTTAGCTGGAGTGGTTCTGACAGAGCGCTGAGCCAGAGGGGCACAGGAGGAGAAATGAGACGGTTGTGAGAGGGGGGCACGGGGGGGGGGGTGTTGCTGTCTGGGCGTAAGGCTGGTTACGCCTCTCAGCTCCTCAGGTTTTGTTTTGGTTTAAAGACTCCCTTTTTAGTGATGGATTTACATTGGACAGTTTAAGCTAGCGGTCCTCAACCTTTATAGTGCTAAGGACCATTTTCACATTAACTCATTCACTGCCATTGACGGTTATAGACGTCAAATATCCATTTGAACTATTTCTGTTTTAACATTTTTTTCCACTTTTGTTAACAAGGGTATGAAAACCTAGAATTTTTTTATTGTACATTTAGAACAGATATGACATTTTGGATTAATCGTGAGTTAACTCGTGAAGTCATGCAATTAATTATGATTTTAAAAAATTAGCGCCTGACGCTACTAATTTGTAATAATCTTTTCTTTTTTTAAATCGCGTCAGGCAATTAAATTTTTAAATTGTAATTAATCACATGACTTCCATAGTTAACTCACGATTAATCATAAATTTTATATTTCTGTTCTAAATGTACAAAAAAAATATATCTAGGTTTTCATACTCTTGTTAACAAAAGTGGAAATAATGTTAAACTAATAGAAATAGTTCAAATGACTTTTTGACGTCAATAGTCATCAACGGCAGTGAATGAATTACGCAATATTTTGATGGACCGATATGGAATCAAAAAAAAAAATCTTTATGTTGAAAGTAGCTGTATTCAGTGAAGTCATGCAATTAATTATGATTTTAAAAAATTAGCGCCTGACGCTACTAATTTGTAATAATCTTTTCTTTTTTTTTAAATCGCGTCAGGCAATTAAATTTTTTTAATTGTAATTAATCGCATGACTTCCATAGTTAACTCACGATTAATCATAAATTTTATATTTCTGTTCTAAATGTACAAAAAAAAAATCTAGGTTTTCATACTCTTGTTAACAAAAGTGGAAAAAATGTTAAACTAATAGAAATAGTTCAAATGACTTTTTGACGCCAATAGTCATCAATGGCAGTGAATGAGTTATGCAATATTTTGATGGGCCGATATGGAAACAAACAAAAAAAATCTTTACGTTGAAAGTAGCTGTATTCAGTGGGTGCCTTGCACTGGTTTCTTTTCGGTCCCTATCTTGGGTATAATAGTCCAGTAGAAGTAGTATGTAATTTTGTTTTGGTTGACAAATCCCCATTAAAAAAAAATTGAATTTGTAAACTGAAGCATGGTTTTCATTGCTTTTTTGGGCAGTTTTGAAGGATTAATTTGCATATTTTAAGTGGGTCTTCTCATATTGTCTCTAAAACACAGCTTTCATTTCTTTTGTCTTAGCTTTTGGCCTTTTCTCATTTCTAAAGAGACTCTTTAAAGACATTTGTTTTCTTCCTCATTTTTTGCTAGCTTACTGCCCCCCCCCCCTTCCCTTTTTTTTTTTTTTTTTTAAATTTACAGCCACATCACATTACAGAGACCAGAGGTGGCAAATCCAGGTCCAGAAAGTAAAAGCCCTGAGTTCTTGGATCTGCAGTGCAAATCCAGCCTTTAGCTAAAACCAACACCTACCAGGACGATAAAGAACATAATAACGCTGTTTTTGGAGCGTACGAACGGCATGAAAAACCTTAGCGGAGGTCTTGTGAAGCTCGAGGCGAGTGTTTGAGCAGCTGATTACAAAAAGGGCGGAGGCGATCTTGGCGGAGATACGAAGCATGCAGAGAGATATACGGTGGTCATAAAAAGGCGAAGCCAGTCAGCCGTCACACGAATGATATCTCGGGTCGAAAATTGATCGCGGTTGATCGATAATGGGGCGACTTATCACGAGATTCGAACCATGGATACAAATACTTGCTAAAAGATCACATTTTGATTTGAAATGTATGCTGTCATTATGAACATTATAGAATTACTACCAATATGTACTATTTCTGATGAGAATTTCTAGCCATTGGACTCATTTGTTGCCATTAAATTATTAATTCGGGCCCGAGCAAGAGGCAGAGCGAAGGCCCTCTTGGGAATTGCCGTGAATCGCCTTTTAAGTGAGACCAGTGCTTACCCTGGTATGTATCTTAGGGATCACAACATATACAACAAAGTCTGTGACCCAAGATTCGAACCTAAAACCTCAGAACGGCCAAATCGGCTATGCTAAGCACACTGCAGCAAGTACCATCATACGCAAAATAAGATCAGAACAGATACAAAACCTGAAGTGTTCCTGACCACCTTGAGGAGAACACACAGCTGCTGCTCACCTCCACTCAGCTGCTATGAAGCACGCCTTCAACACACACACACGCACGCACGCACGCACGCACGCAGGGTGAACTTTGCTATTTCCTTGCAAAGACGCATCAGGCCATCAATAATTAGCAAAGGAGGGTCACGGGGGGAAAGGGAGGAAGAAGAACACGGAGGAGAGACGAGGAGTGAAGCGGCACCGAGTCACCATCGGGTCGGCTGCCAATCAAAAAGGGGGGGAGACCTGGGTTCAAACACCACTTGGGCAACTCTTTAGTACAAATGCAATATTGAATACTAATCATTGTCAAATTATTTCACATCCGTTACTTTTGATGTTATTTGTCATTATTAACTCATTCACTGCCATTGACGACTATAAACGTAAAAAAATCACTTGAACTATTTCTATTAGTTCAACATTTTATTCCACTTTTGTTAACAAGAGTATGAAAACCTAGATTTTTTTATTGTACATTTAGAACAGATATAAAATTTGTGATTAATCGTGAGTTAACTAGTGAAGTCATGCGATTAATTACGATTAAAGATTTTAAATCGCCTGATGCTCCAAATTTTTTATAATCTTTTTAATTTTTTTTTATTATTCATTCCCTACTATTGACGTCTATAAGCGTCCAAAATTAATTTGAACTATTTCTATTAGTTCAACATTTCATTCCACTTTTGTTAACAAGAGTATGAAAACCTAGAATTTTTTATTCTACATTTAGAACAGACATACAATTTGTGATTAATCGTGAGTTAACTAGTGAAGTCATGCGATTAATTACGATTAAAAAAATTTAATTTTTAATAATCTTATTTTTAATGAATTTATGGCAGTGAATGAGTTACGTTTTTAATCCATTCTATATTCAAAATTCAAGTTCAACGCAAGCTTTCAGTACGTACTGACGTATTCACTACAATTACATACAATGTCGCAGATTCTTCTACGGCAGTAATGGAACAGTGGTTTGAGCAATCGCCTGCCACACCGCAAGATCTCGGTTCAAACCCCACTTGCACAACTCTTCAGCCAGTGCAGCGGAGCTCTGAACAGGAGGCGATGGTTCAAATCCCACCTTTGACAGAATGCAGTTCAGGTTAATTAATACTTTGCGATTTTCACATACTTTCTCTTTTCTTCATAAGCATTCAACTTAGCATTCAGCTTTCCCACACAATTTCTGCAGAAATTGCACTTAGTCTAGTTATATATATATATAGCAGCACTACTGGGTGCATTTGTTACTTGATGTAGGTCTGCTTAATGGCATTTCAAAATTGTGCGTTGTATCATTTTTTATAGAATAACTGAAAATATCTACATCAATATCTACAAGGCTTATATTGCAATAGATTATTTTATTATATATATATATATATATATATATATATATATATATATATATATATATATATATATATATATAGATAGATAGATAGATAGATAGATAGATAGAGAGAGATATTTTCCTTATCACCAAACTCTAGATGGATGGAATAATGAGATTCTGATACTGCAAAGACTTCTTCTACACCAAACAGGACTTTATGAACCGAAAAGGGCCTCCCTTAAACTGTTCCCACGGAGGTCGATACCTACAATTGTCCTAACCCCTGATGAATTTGTTCATTGATTGAGAGTGACGTCTCGCAGCACACACACTCGCGGGCAGATGTTTTGGCCATCTGCCTATCATCTAATCAGATTTCTTCCCCCGACCGACCGAGGTGGGTGGGCTCGCTCCATCTGAGCTCCGTGTTCCCTCCCACCATTGTGCCGGCTAATTTATGACATCGCAAATTAGAGCAGAGAATGGCTTCGGGTCAAGGGTTATCTCTTGGATATTGATAGGCAATTTTTTAAAATGGACTCTGGTTTGCTTTTGTCAGGGTGGAATGAGCTGATGGCCACAGTTTGAACTGCACATCCAAATAAAAAGACTTCAGTTGAAAAACCTGGAACACGTTGTAAGCAGGGTACACGCGTAACAATAATCAGGTGGATTTTGAGCATTTTCGACCTCTTCTGATCAAAGTTCACAGCCCCGTTATCAGCTGTATTTGATGGATTATCCTGTCTGATTATTTAGTGGTGTGTTAAATTGTTTTGTTTTTTCCTCTACGATCCTGAACGAGGTTATTTTAACCAATCGATTTTGACATTGATCCCAGGATTCATATCAAAGATTGCAATGTATCACGTGACATGGCCACAACCATTTCTGTAAAAGCAAACATTCCACGCCAACAATAATCAATTACGTTTATGAACTGTCACCATGGCAACACCAAGCTTTCCTTTTTCCCCCCCCGGTAAAGTTCTTCCTCCAATTTGAATTAAATATCATTGTGAATGACGATTAGGTTTAATAAAAGATAGCAGCCATCTTTAGCTATGATTACAGCGAAGGAACACTTCAGCTCAAACAGAAGCTGGCATGAAATCAATGGAGCTTATGAATCATTGAAGATGAGTTAGATTTTAAGTGTACGCAAGGATGGCTGAAGCCTTTCAGTATTGGATAACATCGAAGCACATCCACTTAAGCATAATGATGACGTGACATGCCATCAAGGCCATATTGGATTAATTATAAATCCATCCATGCTATTATGTCAAAGCCAAAAGGTAAGGAAAGCTGCCTTGAATTTTTGTTGTTGTTCGGATGCCCCAATTAGTTCCCCATAAATAAAGACATGTACGTATCAGAATTGTCAGAATTCGGTCTAAACCTGTAGCCAAATGTCTGTAGACACTTTGGAGGTCATCAACTCGAGAGGCAGGTGGAGACGTGAGAGGCAGATGTTGACACGATGACCTCGGGTGACAGAATGGGAAGATCGTGTCCCTCAGGAATAACGAGAAGGCGACTTGGGGGTTGTTTCTTATTAATTACGTCAATAGCCTCGTCTGTCTGTTCATGTAATTGAATAACCTGACATTCAAGTCTTTCAATTAGATATTTGTCCTAAAAATAAGCCTTAAAAAATACATTAGCATGAAGAAAACTGTTGTTTTTCCTGCACCATTTAAGACTACAAAAAAAAAATCACAAATCATGCAACTACTGTATGTATCTTTTCATTTGTAAAAAAGCAATAAAGCACATTTAGTGAGTCAAAATGGATGCCAAACGCCTCACGATAAAGTGGTGAAACCACGTGATTATTCCGAACCAATCAGCAAAGACAGGTAATCAATACCTGTCTTGACTGAAAATGTTACACAAAATAATGAAAAAAACTAACAAACTAACATTATATATATGTATATATATATAATTAGTAGCGACATGAGCAACAGGGGCTTTCACCCGATCAGTAGCTATAGGCGCACTTTGCATGTGCACGACTTTAAAATGTCACCTCAAAAATCGCCTGGGCAGTTTTGAAACGTTCAATGTAAAAGTGAACTGTTTGATCTTACTAAAACATTGCGTGAGGTAGGCCCGTGCTGCTGAGGCACTTCAGAACCGCGGACAGAGCCCACCCGGGAGGTATAACATGGAGGTCAGATGCAATCGTACACTTCTAGGAATTCTTTACCATTAATTGTTTTACGTAAATCCACAATGAATTACTTGAAATTGGATGAAACTAGTGACACGGCAGCCGCAGGAGCAGAATATCGGTGGCTCAAATGACACCGCCCACACTTAAAAGCTATTCTAGTTCATAATGTCTTACAAAACTGCTATATGAACACCCCTATGTATTTCCTTCTCTTTGTTTCTTTCTTTTCTTGTTTGTTTTCTTATTAAACATCCTTCCTACTGCACCCTTGGGCTTCCATCTCACCGACGCCGCCGCGCAATGAAAAGAATTCCAATTAAGTTGCGTTTTAATCGCAGTTAATGCGCACGTAAACTGATAGCGAGAAAACAGCTAATGAATAACCACATGAATGATTTGAAAAGATGACATACCGACGAGAACGATCCACTTGCTCGCTTCAGTCCTGTAAGATGCGCAGCATCGTCAAACGCAAGAGATGGAGACGTCGCTAGGGATGGCTTCAAGCTGGAGAGAACGGAGCGCATTTCCGGAAGCTCTTAGTCCGCTTCAAAATAAAGGCCACCAACCAAACACCCGGGAGGAAATGAAGTACGTCTTTCTTTATGTTATCCTTTTCATCTACAGTAAACCACATTTCCATAAATTATCAGTTTTACGCTGAATGGACGCTTCATGGTGAAGACAGTGCACCGTTTCAAATAAACAAAACATAATTCTGCTGCAGTTCCTCTCCACAGCGAAAGGGGGCGAAATACGGAAAGAGGCTCCTACTCGGAGCGAGCGAATAAACCCTCCCCACCTACGACGCTCGTTCCTTCCGGCTCCTGTCTACTATCAAGTGGAAAGGTAAATATGTTGCCGGTGTCCAAATCTAAATATATCTCGAACATCGCGAGTGTTAATAAAAATCCACGGAGAACATCCAACTCCCTCACTCCTTTGGATTGAAATAATCGATGTATTTCGAATGTGATTGTTATGAATCAGCTAATATGAGGACTATAAGATGAGCCAGTCTACGGTGTTGACCGATGGCTGCCATTTTCATGGCCGAATCGGGCTGCCTTTGGTTGTGTCAGCGTGTCTAGCGTATGCAAAATGCGAAAAACAAATGACAGCCTCTGTTATTACGTTGGGGCCAATGCTAATTGTTTTGTCTGCCGCGAAGAACACACGCTTACATGCGACATAACCGGGAGCCGGGTGGGCTAGCGAGTTAGCATGCTAACGGCGCTTTGCCTCTTCTTCTATGAGCAGATGCTGATGCCCAAGAAGAATCGCATTGCTATCTACGAGCTCCTCTTCAAGGAGGGAGTCATGGTGGCCAAAAAGGACGTCCACCTGCCCAAGCATCCCGAGCTTGCCGACAAGAACGTGCCCAACCTTCATGTGATGAAAGCGATGCAGGTGAGCGTGTGGGATACGACCTTCTGAATATACACACGTTAAATTCTCCCACCCGCCCTTCCTATATTAGGTTTAACGTTAACATGCTTGTTTTTTTTTACCTGCACAGTCCCTGAAGTCGTGCGGCTACGTGAAGGAGCAATTTGCCTGGCGCCACTTCTACTGGTACCTCACCAACGAGGGGATCCAATACCTACGGGACTTCCTTCACCTGCCCTCCGAGATCGTGCCCGCCACGCTGCGTCGCCAGACCCGCCCTGAGACCGCCAGGCCCAGGCCTAAGGGTGAGCAGGATGAATTGAACACAAAATCGGTTATTTTTTTAATTTCAGTTGGGAATGCGTTGAAACTATGAGAAGCACAAAGTGTTGGAATGAAATTCAAATATTGAGGCATGGATATTTTGGTCTCAGTCGAGATGTATCACATCAACATACTTCCTTAACACCAATTACTACTTGATATTTAGCTAAGACTTTGGTGCAAGCCTAAGTATATAAGTAAGTATACATCCATGATGCAAAACAGCGTGACACTGTTGCGACTAAAAAGCAAATTGCGCATGTAAACTGAGGTTCCATTGTTTACAGTATTTCTATTTAGTTATACATTACATTAATAAAAATCGCATTCAGTTCAAACTACTTACCATTGGAAGGGAAACATGAAGAAATCATTGCTGCAAACAGAAGGTTGGCCATTGTTCTGGAGAAGCTAAACCTTGTAAATTGTTGCAGGAACAGAAGGCGACAGGCCTGCCCGCCTTAACCGTGGAGAGTCTGACAGAGATGCGTACAGACGATCTGCTGCACCACGTATGTATTGTCCGCCTTTTAAAGTCACGTCGATCCATTAATGCTTCTGAAGTAGTCATTTCTCCATGGTTGACTAAATGATCATCTTTTAGCCGGTGCTGACAAGAAAGCAGAGGCTGGTGCCGGAGCTGCCACAGAGTTCCAATTTGTAAGTACTGACACAGGTTTCAATAATAGTATTTAAAATTTTTTTTTTTAATATTGATAACTTTCTTTTCTCTTTTCAGAGGGGCGGCTTTGGACGCGGCCGAGGACAGCCACCTCAGTAAATTTTTACTTTCTGTACAATAAAGAAAAATCAAAAGTCAAGCCTGAAGTGTTGTATTTGTAAGCAGAATGTTGAAATGAATAAACAACAAAGGGGTGCCAAAGTCATTTCGTTTTAAGGGCCACATTCATTTCAATTTGATTTCAAGCGAGCCGGACCAGTATGTTTACGGCCTAGAACCGTGGTGGGCAAACTTGGTCCTCGACGGCTGGAGTCCAACAGGTTTTGAATGTTTCTCTGCTCCAACGCAGCTGATTCCAATCAACAGGGTCGTTATCATGCTTATGCAGAGCTTTGCTGATGAGCTGATCATATCAGCTGCGTTGAAGGGAAACATTCAAAACCTGCAGGACTCCGGCCCTCGAGTGCCCACCCCTTGCCTATTAACAATTACGTAAATTCTGAAAATATTCACATTTATCATCCAGCAAAGCATGTGTGAAATACCACATTTCTTAAATTTGTAACAAGACAATGATTCCGTTTTACATCACAAACAAATGTGGGAAATTATTTAAAGTTTGACTACTCATCCCCCTCATGTAAATGTACCTAAAAATAAGTTATGGCAGTGTATGAACAAAACAATACTGTATTCCAAACCTGCCTTTTGAACTGAAGCTGTTGACTGACATTTTAGTCTAATTGTTTGTAGGCATTCATTTTCAAAGAAATACAATGAAGCGTCAGTGCGACCTCCAGTGGACAAGATAAGCAACTTTATTTTTATTTTTTATTGCAACATCGCAGTTACAGTGGACCTTGCAAGAAAGACAGGCTAGCCTGCAAATAGTGAAAATCAAAATGCAATGATCTGCCATTGAAATTCGTGGGAGGGACCAAAAAATTATAAACTGCTAATAAACATTCACAATAAGTTTTGCATGAAAATGGAGAAGAATAAACAAAATAAATACCCGAAATAGCAGGCGCTGAACCGCAAGTATGGGGGGTCCACTGTAATGTGTTGTAAAAATTACCCCCCCAGGAGACAGTTGCCCATGGACAGACAGACATGAAGCTGAAAGTGAAATACTGGTGTTTTATTATTGGCACATTTATATTACAATCTTCAGTCTTCTTGCACTGGTTTTATTCTACAGTCCCAAACCAGAGGAAAAAAAAAAAAGTCCAGTGACACATTAAACACAAAAGTATGAGGATGTAACTTCTAGGCTGATGGTTGTCGGCTGAAAGGAAGGAAGTCTCTATGTAGGGTTATTCATGAGGACTTTAAGGTGGGCAACCAAATTCCTACCAATTTTATGTTTTGAATCAGCAAGCAAGCTGGTACAGTGTTTAAAGGTGAAGGCAACCCCCCAAATTTTCTTTAAAATACTAATGTTTTATGCAGCCCTACTAGTCCAAACACTGCATTCTGTTTTATATTGCATTTGTGGAATACGAGTTAAGCAGCAAACTCCACCTGTTTTTATCTCTGGTGGCGGCCATTTTGCCCCTTGCTATTGACTGAAAGTGACATCACAGTTGCTCAGGGAATGGCCGATCACAGCTCGCATGTTCTGTGAAGCTGAGCTGTGATTGGTTGTTACCTGAGCCTTCAGACAGTAACTTTGATGTTATTTGCATTCGACAGCAAGTGACAAAATGGCTGCCCCCCCCCCCCCCCCCTTCACCCCCGAGATGGATAAAATGGGTACATTTTGCTGCTTAATTCATATTCCATAAGGGCAATATTTAACAGAATGCCGCGTTGAGACGAGTGGGCGTTTAGGTTAATTTTCTGTTTTGGCCACAAGATGGAGCCAAATACTACACATTTTCACCTTTGATAAATCTCACACCTCCCTATTAAATTTTGACTAAAGGAGGAATTTCATAAAAAATCTGACAAATCCTTGTCAAGTGTTACGTTAGCAAAGTACAAAATAGCACGTCAACAAAACAACTGATTTAATAACGTATGACTCAGCGGATATGAATGATCAAGTAGCCTTGTGACACCCGTCACCATCGAACCCTCGAAAGCCTTCAGCTCATTCTTCCTAGCAGGGCGTGCCTGAGGTCGTTGACCTCAGTGACTTAATTGCACATTCACATGAAGCATCGAAACCTTATGACAGACTGGAGAGGGGCGTCGTAAACTTAAGACTTTGGCCACCGCGCCTTCTGATTAGGAAACAATAAATGAGATTCCTCTCCCACTTTGGCCGGGTTGATGAAATCCATTAAATTCAGTCATTATCGTGGCAGAGGCCTGAAAGAAGCCAGCTCGGGAAGTTCGGATTTCAGGTTGTCTGTGTGGTTTCACGTGATGGGCTTCCATCAGCGGCCTTTGATACAACTTTCACACGGGGGGGGGGGTTGAAGTTATTCCATTTTGGGATGAGGCCGTTACAAAAATGTGGAAAAAGTCAATTACGTTGAATACTTTGCCGAATGCACTGTATATTAACTTTACAGTTGTTGACATTTTTTAGCATAACCAACAGCCACTTTTTTTTTTCATGCGATGTGATACTTCGCATTTTGGTCTGAAGTCAACATAATCGTACCACAGAAATTCTCCAAGTGAACTTCCGCACTCCATTTGACATTGGTACCTTTCTCACAACTGCAATTCTACGGAGCCCCAAAAGTGACATGGTTAGGGGGGGGGGGGAAATATTTTGCGTTGTCTTGCAAAGATTGCGATTCCTCGCAAAATTTTTTGCGAGGAATCGCAATAAATGCGAGATAATGCACTTTTTTTCTGCGAGTGGTCGCCTTTTTATATATCAATTTTTTACACGTTGATGTACTTAAAAAACAAAAGCGTTCATGTACTTCCCGGTCAGTTTAAATACCCTAGCCTCGAATGCGCGGGTAAGAGGAGGCGGCACCGTAGCATAGATATCTACGGCAGCACCTTTTCAAACTAAAATTCCGTTAAACTTTCCTAGTGCTGTAGACGCAACATCCTCGTCGCTTTGGGGCACACAGAAGTTGACCCGGAAGTACATCAACTAGTAAAAAAAAAAAAAAAAAAAAAAAAAGTGTATCCACGCAAAAGACAAAACAAAAAAACTTTGACGTTATCTTGCAATCATTGCGAGAAAACCCAAAGTTATTTGCGAGGGAACACAATTTACCCCCCACCCATGTCACCTACGGGGGCTCCATACGTACAATTCCGCTTCTGATACGACATTGGCAACCAGACAATTTGCAGGTTGACTTCAGTAACCCCCGCCGCCATCTTGCCTCCACTGGAAAGCCAAAACTCAAGCCGGTTTACTTCACACACCTTTGTACTGCGTCGTCACCTTTAACACATCCACCATCAACGCCTCTTCCTGCCTCTGAAGCCAGAATCTTAGTGGGTCCGTGTCACCCGTGACGCTACCACAAAATCCTCATCCAAATATTTTATCAACCCACGTCATGCAGGCTGCCTTTCTGCTATGCAGCAAATGCTTTTGCACCCGATACCATCTCAGAAGCCGAAAAATCAGTGGGTTGACTTCAGCACCTTATCGCATGCATAAATCAGACACATCTTTCTGGCGCAGTACAGGTGCTGTCTTGCCTTCAATTCAACCTCAGAAGCCATAAACTCTAGCAACGCATCTTTTTGCTTTCGTTTTTTTTTTTTCATAGCCGCCAACCTGCGTTTGATACTACCCCGGAAAATGAAAGATCAGCGGGTCGACGCAACCGTGATCAGAGGTGGCAAATCCAGATCCAGAAAATAAAAACCCTGCCACAGTTTGGCTTTAGCCATTGATGCTAGCTAGCTAGCTAGCTCCTGAGCAGGTAAATTAGCACCATGGGCGCTAGCTAGCTAGCACCTGGGGCTAAAGCCAAACTGTGGCAGGTTTTTTACTTTCTGCACCTGGATTTAGCACCTCTGGCGGTGATGCGTCTGCTACTACTTCAACACTCTAGCCCCAGGGGTGTCAAACTCATTATAGCTCAGGGGCCGCATGGAGGAGACTATATTACCAAGTGGGCCGGATCAGTAATAAAGGTTAAATGGTATATAACTTAAAAACAATTGCCGTCAATAATACGCAGATTTTCGATACGCAGCCCTAAATTACGGAGCTCAAATGTAATCATATTGTTCCAAAAAAATAACACAAATGCAAATGCAACGCAGCAACAATTTGCCTGTATGAGTTAAATCTCGTTTTGCATACATATTGTACCTAAAATGCATTGTGTGGCACAATTCATGAAGTTATAAGGATGTTAATCCTGATCATATGTGTTTATGTTACCAGTAATTGAATTTGTGTCTAATTACTAAAAAAATTTTTTACTTTACAAAATGGTCTCGCGGGCCGGATTAAACCCCTTGGCGGGCTTAATCCGTCGCGCAAGCTGTATGTTTGACACCCCTGCTCTAGCCCATCTCGTCACCTTTCATAGTCTTTCCATCCTCCCCCATCATCATGCGCTTGATACGACCTCAGAGGGTAAAGTGCAGTTTCCCGGCTGGTGACCACAAAAGTCGCACGTGTCAGAATAAACTGCTATTAGTCGGCATGCAATGCGGGTCACTACAGCTTGTCAAATACAAACAAGGATTTAGTGGATTTTGAAGAAAAGATTACTACAGTGCTACTCACACCGGCGTACGGAAGGTGCGATTGTTTGGTGGTGGTCGGAGGGGCCGTAGGCGCACACTGGCAGCCACGCTTCAGTCAGGCTACTTAAGTAGCTTACCGCCACCACAGTGTGAATGTATCAATAATGCATCCATTCCATTGTAAAGCGTCTTTGAGTGTCTAGAAAAGCGCTCTATATAAATCCGTTGCATTGTTATTATTATTATTATTAAGACTGCCAAAAGCCAGAGTGGAAAACCAGACAGAAACGCTCTCACGGGAAACCACAAGACACTTTGGGGTTGTGGCTTTCTGGTGCAATATTCGTCCATTTTCTACCACTTAGCCTGTTTGGAGTCACTGGTCAGAATTAAGGACGTGCAGGGTATTTAATCTTCAATCTAAGCCTTATCACTAGTTCAACAAGATCACACGGACAGCTGACTGGCACTTCGTCGATCCCCATTCTCAGTTGAAATGACACCTTTGTATGTTCGCCGTTGATCTATACAGAAATAAACAATTTACAATAAAAACTTCTTCCGTGCATATCTACAACAGCGCCTCCACTTTCACAGTATGGAGCCGGCGGCTTTCGTGACGCGGCCAAAGCGACTCTTGCCAGACGTTTAGAGAGAAAGAAACGGATTCAAACTAGTATCCAAAAAGCATTTTACATGTTAAAAACAAAAAGTCTCACACTGTACAAGGCTTGTTTGCGCTGCATCCTGCCTAAACACAGCATCACTGATTCTTACTTTCAATGTCAAATTGGCTGGGGTGCAGATTAAATACATAAACCCTCCAAATTTTAGCACAATGCCCCCTGGAGGCAGAAATCGGTACCACTCTTGATGTCACTTACTTACAGATCCTTTGCTACTATCTGCGTGCATTGCGTGCCCAGTGTAAAAGAACACACAAAGATGCAAGCAAGATAATAGAGAGCATGTCGTTATGTAAAAAAAAAAAAAAAAAAAAAATTATTGTCAGGGGCAATACTGATTTCCGCCTCATGGGTTGGCATCTGCGTCAATAAAACAGGAGGAAAGTTCATCCAAAAACTGAAAAAGAAAACGTGCCCACTAAAGTCACCTGTAATGTAAACAATTGAAGCAAATTGAACATGGCGGGGGTGCGGGGTGACATGTGCTGCATGGTTTGTACTGTACTTTGACCCTCAGCGTGCGGCGGAAGACATTTAAGTCGATCACAGGAGAGTGTACGGTTAAAAAAAAAAAAAAAACGCTCGAGGTGAAGCTATATTGACATTCTTTCACTCTCTTTTTGGAGTGAACGTGCACCGTGCAAAAGTGAGACGAGCACAATAAAAGGAGCCAACAAAATAAAGACAGCAGACTAAAATCCAAAGAAACAAAAGGGGACGCCGAAAAAAAAAAAAAAAAAAAAAAGACCACCAAAAGTCTTTCCGTTTCAAGCACGAGAGAGAAACACACTTTTACACGACAACAGTAAAAAACAGGGTTTTTTCCCCCCATTCAGTTAACACGCTAAGGGTGCATCGCAGGTTGGGGGTGGGGGCTTGGTTGATTTCATGCAACAAGTTTCAGTAAAAAGAAAACAAAACAAAAAGAAAGGAGGTAAAAAAAATGTACAAAGTGTTTCCGCCGACACTCGTCATCCAGTCTGCGCCACCGCGGCGGCGCTGAGGAGCTGGCAAGGCAAAGCAGACAAGAGTAGAAGAAGAGTAAGAGCGCAAGTGGTGGCCAAAAGCTCCTGACGTGGAGGGTGTCGGGGGGTCGGGGGAGGGGGGGGGGGGTCGGTGCTCGGGGTGGGGTTCACTTAGGGTTTCTAGTTATCTGATATCCGAGACGGAGCTCTGGTTGATGCTGTAGGTGGGGGCGAGTTCCCCGCCTATCGTGGCCACCAAGGGGGTCCCGTTGCTGGTCAGGCAGCTCTCCTGGAGAGCCTCGAAGTAGGTGGCCTGCACGGGCTTGTGACACCGCAACAACTGTATGGCATCGTCTATTTTAAACCAATCCCTTTTCCTCCCTGTTGGCGACACACACACACACACACACACACACACACAGCGCAAGTTGCAAGTGAAGACAAAGGCCAAATGTGAGCGCTTTCTCAAAAGACTCCATTATTGGAAGCCTCTTTCAAAATTGTTCGCAACGATTATACGGGAACACCATTTTTACTAACGTTAACTCATCTTTAGGTGCAAAATGCAAAACTGACGCCAAGTTTTTCATCCATTATGTCAAGTTTTTTAAGTATAGGAGCCCCGTTTTCTTTAAAAATGTATCACTGTATGTAAACTATAAGTATTTTCTATCACAAATCATTGGGTATGTTGTCAACATTGAGTGTAAATACTAGGGGTGTCAGGCGATTAAAAGTTTTTCATCGTAATTAATCGCATGACTTCAATGGTTAAACTCACGATTAATTGGAAATTTTATATCGGCTCTAAATGTGCAATAAAAAGTTTTTATACTCTTGTTAACATAAAACATATTTTAGTCATTGATACAGTAATTTCATAATAATTCATAAAATCGAGTTAAAATTAAAAAGGTGTACTGTAAAAAATGAGTGTGCTAGAAATTTGTGTTGAGGTCATTTTTCTGCCACTAGATGGCATAATTGCATTTGTAAGACATCTAATCTTCAACATGAAATAATTAATAATTGTGAAATTCTGCATATGAAATAAAAAAATATAAAATAAAATACAACTTGACACCAGTCTCCACAAATATATGCATTATTATTAAATTTATTACTGCTACATGTTGACGTGTCTGCTGCGTTGCGACTGGAATTACCCCAGTAAAGGCTTTCCAAGTAAGGGGCGGTCATTAATCGCACATTAAAAAAAATAGTGCGTTTAAGGAACTTTAAATTAACGCACTCATTTTGACACCCGTAGTAAATACAGTTTAGACTTTATTTTTTCTCCTTTAAATGTTTATTAGCTTAGCGTACTGCGGCCTAGCAAAAATATTACCAACAGAATGGTACACGCCTCTTCTAAAAACATCTCACCAGTTATGAGACTTTGTAATTTCCTAGGAATATTGTAGAAGGGATTATAAAATTAAACATATGTGGAGATTTAGAGATGCAAGTAAGGTGTTGCAGATTGATTTTTATCTGTTTTCCCTTTTAGTAAATCATTTCTGGTAATTGTGTAATCTTAAGTAATCGAAGGTAATTTGTTATCAAACGTAATCTAATCAAATGTGTTCATTTCAGAAGTGTCAATGAAACTGGTAGCCCTTAGAATTAACCAGCATTAATAATTTTTCTGTATGTATGCCTAAGTTTGACCTCGTCATGCATTGGAAAAAACAAAAAACTGGCACGTGTGTAGCCTACTTAAAATTACAAAAATGTCTGAGGGGCAAAAAGGGTTTATAGTGCGCCATGTGAGCTGCAATGATCCCACAAGTAAACAACAATGACGTTTACCAATGTTGACCGAGTCCTCCCAGTCCTCCAGAACCTCTGTCACGATCAGAACATAGACGAAGGTCCTGTGTTTCCTCTCCTGATTCTGTGTGTCGGCGTGGACGGGGAGAGGAAGCAATCAAGTTACACAACAATAGTCTTAACCAGCCAAACATGAAAGGCAAAATAAACAGCGGCTCACCTCGAACACGCCGACTAAGCGACCCAACGTCCCCTTTACGCCCGCCTGCCGAATAAAAACATAAAAACAAGTGAGACCTCGCAGGTATGATTAGAGCAAAACTGATGATCTTTACTGCTGCATTCGGACATTCAGACTCCAATAAACTGACACAGGCAATCCCGTGTGTACGGCCAGACGGCTGTTTAATAATTCATACGTTACCGGAAACAGTTCTCACGATCTCCCACAGCAGTGTCTTTTTATGTGCAAATAATTGCAGAAGTAAAACTTTGTGAAGCGCAGCAAAAAAAAAAAAAAAAAAAAAAAAAACTGCGGCAGCATTATCGCGCGCTCGTCGTGCTTGCTTTTATTGGCGATGCTCACAAATAATCCCGGCCTTCCGTGACTGGATGTGAGGGTTTCAATGTACATCTATTTACATCATGGTGAAGTTAGCCTTCTTTTTGGCCTTTCATTGACCGCTAACGCATGGTGCTTATAAATACGCAGATTAGTTGATCTGCATTGCCAAATATGGGGTGAAATAGGCGGAGTTGGGGGGTGGATAATGGCGTGAAATCTGCTGCGCACAACGGGTGGGATCGTTTGGCATTTATAAAGGGGAATTAGTGTGCGTACGTGTGTAAGCGCATGGTTTTATAAATCTCAATTTTTTTTCTGCATGCGTGAGTTTTTTTTTTTTTGACCGTAAGTACTTTTGTACGCAGGTTCTCATGCACAGTTTTATAAATGAGGCCCCTGGAGTTCAGCTCAGTACATTTTCTTTGTTTTTGTCCGTTTTAAAATAATAATATAAGAATAATACTTGGAAGTCAAACAGTTACGATTTGTGTTCAACTTTGATCATTTGTTGTATTTTTTCCCCCCCTCTAATGGAACAAATGTAATAATGCTGACTCATTTACTGTCCAACTGTTAAAAAAAAAAAAGACTAAAAAACAAACAAACCACTAAAACTAAGCCATCTTAACTGAGAAGCGACAACCTGACTTTCTTAAAACCTAAACCTTTCTGTGACAGGAGGTGAGCAACGAGTCTTTTTGCTGCTGCTTCATCTTCCAGTAACAGTCTATAAATAACTGTTGACTGCACTTGCGGTGTCAGTGTTGCACCCTTTGGGCTTCAAGAAAGATCATGTGGTGAGAGGGGAGAAAGTTCGGCACCTAACCTGGTCACGAGGATAAAGATTGCTTGGCTTCGTCTCGTAAGACGCGTGGCTTAGAGGCGACATTTCAAATTATGCAACGCCGTCCGGTATATGCTTGGATGGGGTCAGGATGTGCGACGGCCAAACATAAACACAGATTACGGACGAGCAAACTGATAGAGGAGCCGCCTTGATGCTTTTTGCACTTGAGCTGTAGCAAATTAGCATCAATAAAAAGCCATTTGAAAATGATAGTCGAGGCAGGGGCAGCGTTTGTATAAAAGCTAACAAATACCAAGGTTTTAAATGCCGGGTGGAAATGTGTTGGCACGCTGGCAGCATCCTGCAACTAAACAAAGCCACCACAGACACACACGCACACACACACGCACAAGGAGGAGCCAGGATGAGAGATGATATCAGCATCCGTCATTGTGCTGGACCTGACACAGAGAATGGCCTTTTTTTATGGTGCCAAACGGCGGACAGCCGGGCCAGAGGATTCAGTGTCTTCGCTCCGATCAAAATGCCAACAGCGTGAACAGCGTGTTCCCTCCAGAAATACTCCATTTAAGTGACAGATGAAAGGGGTCCCAAAGGCCCAATATCGATTTCAGGGGGAGACTCCCAACTGTTTACTAATTGCTGCCCTTCTCTGAACACGGTGATGGACAAAAGAGCCAATACGGCGGACCGATCAAAGTCGAACGCCCGCCATGTCCTGCAATTCAGTCCACATAAGAAGGTGTACGTTTAAATTTTCCTTTGGCTTTCTTTCCACCCCCAACATAGCCTCAACAGAGCAGAAAAAAGTAAGACTCCAGTGCGTTATAGCTATACGTAGCAAAGTAGTGTCTAAAATCTGGATATGGAGTTATATCAATTTGATAAGTCGCAAATACTATAAAAGAATTGTTCAGTTGGAAGAAGAAGAAGAATTCTAGCTGTAGGGCAATCACAGATTTGACCCGTCATTTTCCAAAATGGCCAACATAAATTTATTTTCTTCGTTTAGCTTTTTGCATATGTTTTCTTAACCCAAATATTACAATAAAGACAATGTTAGAGGGCCAATGTCCAACGCCCGCACGCTTGCTAGGTCTGGAGCTCATGCCAGGCTACCGAGGGTTGGTGTCCCAACCGGGTCCTGCTCCAGGTGGCCCGAGTTGGTGCCTGGGCTTCTTTTAAGCGGGCCTGCCTGCAATGACCGGAGCGCCGAATAGACAACTTGGGCCAATGTCCCGCCCGGCGCCAGCAGGCCCCTATAATTCAATGATATCCTATCGATTGAGCAATCTGATAAAAATGGATTTTGCAATACAAGAGAGATACACAGTTATCATTTTTGTTCACTTGGGGTGGCCATCCTCACGCTGTGACTTTGACTGCATATTGCTTTACTCAAAATGCAGGGCCTGACCCGACGAACAACGTGCGCGTTGACAAATGAGAGTGGAGAGTTGGCCAGCTGTAAACCCTGCGTGTTGAGTGATTGGCGTGAGTTGTGGCCATTGGCAGCTTGTGTATGAATGTGCTTAATACGCGTTTGTTTCCTTGCTGTTTGTTCGATAAAGCGATTGAAAGGGCACCAGCGGCTGTTTCTATTCTTGACCACCTGCAGGTGCATTACTATACGTTGTAACTTGCGATTGGATATTGAATTAGCCAACATTGATTCCTTGTGTTGGCCATCTCGAAAAGCTGTTGTGGTAAACATTGCACTTTATCTTTTTTTTTCATTCTTTCTTTTATGGCTCTTTCCTCCTGGCTCACTACCATCGTGCCAACTCATTTTGACATCCGTTCATGTGGAAAAATGATGCCTGCGATGCTTTGAGGCACATAGTTTCCTTCAACATTTTTAACTGAACATTGGAAATAGTCGACTAATACGCTGCAGCCCTACTTTCAACCATCCACTTTCCATGATGGCGATTGTCCTCGTTGGGATCAAAGGTGCGATGAAACCTATACCAGCTGACGTTTGGAGAGGGAAGGTAAACATTGGTTAGCTCATACAAAAATATGAGTGAGTTGCATTTAGGTACTTTTAGTATGTGTAATTTTTTTTTTTTAAATTAATTTATATCAGTGGATAAGTTCAAATGTAATGTGTAAATATTGCCTGGGTTCTATAATGGCAACAGTTTTAAAACCCGAACAAGCTTCTCGGCAACTGATTATTTTAAGTGTTCCCTTAGCTGTTATATAAATCTTTTTAGAGCAGGATGAAAGAATCACTCTAAAAATCAGCTCTCTCAAAAAATAAAGCGAACCACTTAAAACCATTTGGAAAAGGTGGCTTAAGCTGAATCCCGCTGACCTTGTTTGACACCCAAACACCGCTGTGTAACATGATGACAACGGTGGCACTGGTGACATGTTGCTAGGCTCTGCCTGAGCAAGCAAACACAGCAGTTGAAAGAAACAGGGTTTAACTAAGGTATTTGGCCCAGTGTAAAAGCCATTGACAGGGGCAACCTCCAAAGTCGAACGCTGTTCAGCTGTCAACTTTTTATGTTTTTGTAAAGTAAGCAGACTCATTTGAACCAATGTTCAAGTACTGCTTCTTGCAGTTGTTACTTTGGAAGATTGACCATCTTTTTGTGAACAAATATTTATAACAATGATTAACATTTTTTTAACACAGAGCTTTCTTTCTGTAGGTTTTGGATGTCGACCAAGTCGAAGGTTGACCAGCATGAAGCTCACCTGTGCACCTTTGCCAGTAAACAGTGTACACAAATGAATTACTACAGAAGTAAAAACCCACCTCTTCGCACACTTCCCGAGCAGCAGCGACGTTGGGCTCCTCTTCAGGTTCCATGCCCCCTCCAGGAACGATCCACTTATCAGGATGTCTGCTGCTGCTCACCAGCAGCACCTGCAAAAGCATTGCAAACAGACAATGGGGCTTAATGGTCTTGATAAATTCCTGGGTGCTTAAGATGAATGAATAATCGATGGATGATGCATGTGCACAACTACTATGCCAGGATCGTTCAGCAAGCATTTTGGGGGATTTGAAACTATGGGGACATTATGCGTGGCAACTCATCGATGTACAGCCACATTGTTACAAACCACTTGTGTGTGGATTGTTCACGGTGGCATCCGTGATGTTTGTCTGAAGACTGAAAACACTCGACTAAGATCTATTTGATGGCCACTAACGTACTTTAAACTCTTTTTTTTTTGTAATGAATTTGAATCAGTACTTCAACCTAAGTGGTTTTTCCTCTCCAAAAGTATATATAGTTCTATCCACGTAAAGAGTTGAGTACTTTTGCCACCTGAGTCGTCGCCTGGACATCAGCTTCCCGACTAACCTCTGATATCTCAGGCCGATGATACATACGGCAGTAAATTAGGTGACCAAACACTCTCGGCACAAATATGGGCGTGAGGACATGTGACATGAACGATGAGAAACACTCTCGCTTAGCGGTCAACGTCAAATCTATTATGTAAACCAAAGAGTGCATTATTACATTCTGTGTTGTCTATCGGCCAAGGCTAGCATAAGTAACACTTGGGTAGCAGACGCCAGACGCGTTAGCAGCATAAGCAGTTACCTTCGTTTAATAAAAACGGCACGCTGTTTTATAAAACGATTATCGGTGTTAATTCATTCTCGACGATTGGTTGAATGACAGCGAGTCACAGCTCATAACAACCCGGACTGCCGGCTTCGGTTGGTGTGCATGAGCCGGCCGGCGGAAGCATTAGCATCTGCTAGCGGCTAACGGTGGCTAATTACTGGGGTGTAAAAAACCTAATATTGAAGAGGCTTATATAACACTCGAGAAAATAAAATGATTATTTAAAAATAACAATAACATATAACGACAGAGACCAGCTGATATACACGTAAGTGTAGGGTAACACCCGTAAAGACACCACAGCTCTGTTGACGAATATATTCATTTACAGTTAGTGCTGAGGCTAATGCTGCTAATGCTAACGTTAGCGCGGCCCGGCATACTAGCCACATCCCCGGACTCACCTCCTCCTCCGATTCGCTCCTGAAGCACAGGCAGGCGGCGCGCTTCTTGTAGCCGTCCCCGTCGTACGTCCGGGTCTGGTTTGACTTGAGCTTCATCATCGCGGAGGGGGTGCAAAGGCGTTCAAAAAGCACGGCTAAGCTGACCACGTTCGAAGGCGACGCTTGTAGACGCAAAGTCCTCCACGGGGGGAACCTCGGCGTTTTCACTTTAATATAAATAACTTCTTCTCCGCTTCATTTTCACACAGCTCGGCGCATCTACGGCACGGTCGCCATTACAAGGAGCCACTACGCCCACGACGTAATTTAACCTTTAATAGCTCCGCGAGCGTACGGAAGTCGCGTAGATGGTGTTCGGGAATCGAGACGGCGAATAGCTGGGGAAACGCAACACTGCGTGCGGACCAGAGTGAGCTGATGGAGGAAACGGACACTTTTGATTCCAACTCCTTTGCATCGGCCACTTGTTTGCTCCCGGCTTTAACCTAAACCCAAATTTGTAAACAATAAAGGCCATATTATCTACTCGTTATTTTAAAAAATAAAGGTGGAGTGGGGTGTCGTTTTGATTCAACAGTTTCAGCACCGCAGGTAATGGACAGCGCCACTTTAAACAGCCATTAATGCGGGGGTGACATAGTTAATACCGTGAATTTAATACCATTCGATGGTAAAAATAGGGGCAAATATGCCAGTTTTTTTGTTTTGTAGTTCAGAGTGCAACCCAACTGATGCGCGCCGCTGCTTACACTAACAACATGGCAGAAAACAGAGATGAGCTCGTTCACAAAAGTACATAGAGCAAAAAAAAAAAAAAAAAGAGTCGATAGAAAGGCTGGAAATTCTCAGTAGCAACTACTTATAGACTATTCCGACTCCTCAATTTTCAAACACTAACTAGTCAGTTTTAAATCCTGCTCAGGAAAAAAAAACCAAGAGAAAAACGTTTTCACATGATACCAGGGAACCAGAGACCAAGTCACATTGAACATTGCTAAAGGCTTATGGCTCATTCATACGTTGCAAAAGCAGTGATATATTGACATGTCGGAAACTCACTGAAATTATGGCAACAAAATATAGCAATTAAGAAACCTTGGCATGAATGCTACATAATCATTTGGTCAAAGATATGACCAAATGCACACTTTTTGTATTATAATTATTATTGTGGTTACTTACTTTTACAATGTTCATGCTATGAATCATTGCTTTGAAATCTGAATAAATTGGACACAATGGACTGTGTTCAACATTATTGGTTACATTATTTATTGTGTGTGTTTGTGTCTAAATATGCCTGAGAGATTAAAACATTCTGAATTCTGACAAAATTTCAAAGTGTGCTGCACTAAAAGCTTGGCGCCAAGAACATTGTGCATGTGTGTGTATCTGTGTATGTGTGAGTTATTGAGATTACTGCTGTTGAGAAACATTACAGAGTGCGGGGAGCAAAAAATGTAATTAGAGCCAAGTGTTGCCCACAGGCGGGTGCAGCAGTAAATATGCAAACATAATTAAACTGCAGTGGTAATGCTTCTAAAACAGAAAGCGCCACAGGAGGAAAGTCAAAGGTTTCACTTGCTATTATTTGTTTGTGCGTACAGTTAAAATGTTGCAGATCACTTTCACCAAATCAGCGGAAAGTCAGTGACCACAAGTTCAAAACATTCATTAAGATATGTAAAAAAAAAATCAACCTTTAGGGTTTAGTGAAAACATTTTATTATTCTTGTAAAATTACAACTTTAGTCAAAAACAACATTACTTTAATATTAAATTCATATTGTTGTTTTTTTTTTTTTACTTTAACATCATTACTTTCACACCCAAGAAACAAAAAAACTTTTTCCTCTTTCCCTTTTCAAGGGAGAAAAGGGGAAAATATTTTTTTCCCCCTTTAAAAAAAATTCATTTAACAACTAAAAATAAAAATGTACTTAATCTAAAACACAAAAAACAATTCCACTGGGTGTTTACGATTGTGTTTTTGCAGCTCACAGCAGCACACATCTTGGTGAAAAGAAATAGTAAAAGATAAAAAAGCAATTGTATTTACCCGCAGAGCAGCGACTAATGCAATTTTCATCAACTTCATAAGTATTTATTGTGTTTGTGTGCGCAGATGTTATTCTGCCTTTTTCTGTTTCCCTTGAAGAGGGCGAGCGGAGGCTTGACAGGGTTGAAATAAAAATATATGTACATAATGAGGTCATACTCAAGAGGCCGCGGAGCTGCTTGCACGTTGACGATGGGCAGTTGCTACGGCAACCTCCTCTCGCTGCTGCCTGAGCCATTCATTCACACGCTGGGAGACTGGCGAGATGGGCAGAATGCAGTCGGAGGCGGAGTGGCTCTGTCTGTCCACAGGGGGGCGCTCATCTCCTTCAAAACATTCACAACTCAAGTGATGGTCAACATAAGCACACTCTGTTAAAGTACTACACTACCAACACTACTACTACTACTGCAGTACCCACAACTAATTCTTCTAAGCAAGACAGTGAATCAGCTAATACTACTTTTATTAATGCCTCTCATATAAAAAAAAATTGTAGTACATACTAAGTAAAAACACATACTGATAACAGTACAATGTTACTACTACTACTATTACTACTACTAATACTGCCACTGCTTATACTACTACAACTAAGAATAATACTGCTACTACCATTTGCCATGCGAAGAATTGCATTTGTCTGCATTTTGTCCATTAAGAGGCATACATTATTCACAGAGGAATTAAGAAAAGTGGCCAAAGCTCGTACACATCTCTCTCATGTCAACAAAAGGGAAAATCTGTTAAGTAGTCTCATAATCACACCAACAAGACTCTTTTTCTGTCACTAATCGATGCTTGGCTAATGGGAAAAGAAAGCTTCCGTGAAATAAATAAGTGACTTGGCAGCATTAACGTCATGTGAACACAAAGTGACGCGCGTTTAAATGGAATTATCAGAGGAGCTCTATTAAACGTCTATCTATTAAAAGCCCATGCAAGCTCAGCATAGAACCACAAGCATTAGAGCAGTAGTATTTGATTTTGGGCTCGTCCGTAATGATTTCTTTCTTTCTTTAGCGGAAGCCTGGAAAGGCATTAGCGGCTTGAACCTTTTTCTTTAAACGTGCACGTTAACGACCTGGCAAATGAGCAGGAGATTGTTGTTGTTGTTGTTGCTGCTGCGCCCGAGGCAGGAGAGGAGATTGCCAGCTCGGTTTCCGAACTTTCCACACCACGCAAGAGAAGCAATTTGCTGCCGTGTTGTGATTGTCTGGGCCTCGAACGGCACCGCCTCTTGATGGACGCTATCGTTTGCTTAAAAGCTGTCAGCATGAAAAACCCTTCGTTCTATTCCAATCAGAATTGATGATTTGTCAATGGTGTCGGTTAAAGATGAAAAGCGGATAATGTAATGCTTTAGCTGTCACGATATCGTGCCGTATTTCAATGTATATGCTTTGGATCTACTTACACGTGTCACATTGTGAGGGGAAAATAGACATCTGAAGGAGACGTATTATTTAAAATGGACTTTTGAATGACTTGTATACAAATAGTCGGGCATGTGGAGTGCTCGCCCTCCCATTAAGTGCGAAATTAAGCAACCGGGTAAATCTCTCATCTGCCCATTTCTGGCTGTCAGCGAGCTGTTCTAAACAAACAAATCTGGTCTAAGTAATGTTTTGTCGCATCAACATCATTAGTGTCAACAGTTTAATGTGATTGCAGACATGTTTCATTGAAGACTAAATTGTCCACGAGGTGCGAACGTTTGTTCACTGCTTGGCGACCAGTCCAAAGTTTGCCCCACTTCTCTCACCAAAAAGTCAGCTGCTCCAGCTCACCTGCGACCCTGATGAGTACAAACGGTATAGAAAATGTATGGATTGATGTCAGTTCCTAAAATCTACAATGGTTGTAAAAGTCTACACACCCCTGTTTAGATGCTAGATATTAATCATTTCACAGCGTTTTTCACCATCCATACGACCTGCAACCAGTCAATTGTGGCGGGGAGGGGGAGGTTCAAAAGGGGGGCCAGCAATATAAACAACTAAGGTAATGTGGTTGCACAAGTGTGCACAACTCCCTCTTAAAACCGGGGATGTGATTGTGTTCAAAATTAACTGATCACATCCTAACTCATGTTAAAGGGTAGTTAGCATTATTAGCGCCTCCCATTAACCCCAAGTAAGGTTCAGATGTTCTAGTAGGCTTTTCCCCCAAAATTTTCTTTCTTTCTTTCTTGCGATTTTGTGCTAACACTGACCGCTATGTGGAATTGTTTTGAATTCACTCCACTTTCACTGCATCAGTTCCAGCTAAAGAAAAACTGCCCCAACGTGTGATGCTGCCACCATAATGTTTCAGTGGTGGTATTGTTGTTTTTTTTATTTTATTTTAATTTTATTTTTTTTTACATGCACCAAGCATACTTGGAATCATGGTAAAGAAAAAAAAAAGTTCTACTTAAGTTACAATTTTTTTTCAAAAACACACTTGAAATCACTTAAATGTATGTGGGGAAATTAATTATGGTTCAATGAAACCAAAGCTAAACTTTTTGGCTATAAACTCCAAAAAGAAGCGTTTGATGCAAATCCCTCTTAAAGGCATTATTACTATTTTTTCAATTGAGTTGTACAGGTAATAGGTCACGTTAACAGTGGAAAAAAATGCTTTCAAATGATTTATCCTGGTTTTATTCTTTTTTTTTTTATCACAAAAACAAACAAACAAAACAAAACACAAAGCAAAAACAACAGTCATTGAACAGGCGTGTGTAGACTTTTTATTTCCACTCTTAGTATGAAATCATTTTCCCCCAAAATTAGCAAGTTAATATGTATTTTTTTTTATTCATAATGAAATAATTGCTATGTTGTTTATTTGTAAATAATAATGCAAAACTATTAGTATTTTTTTTATAAATAAAATAAAAATGCATAAAGGAATAAAATGATATTTTTTTCATATCGCAGAGTAATTAATTTGAAATAAAGTAGCCACACATTATCTTTTATAAATGTAACGTCCTCTTCATCAGAAAAGTTTGCCTACTCTGGTCAACACTTAATGCACGTTATTGCTTTCTTATCCCACCAGGGGCTGCTCTCACCATGTTGTTCATTCCTCACATTACCCAACAATATACAAACATGAGCTTGCTCGACACTCCCATGAATGATAAAATCAGTAAAAAAAAAAAATGGCAGCAGGATGCGGTGCAATCGCGCATGATAGAAGCAGCACACCGCATCACCTGGCTGGTGACGGCTGCCCATCTGGCCACAACAACAAACGATGACATTTTTCTACTACCAGCCTCACATGAAAATATAATGTTCCTGTCCCTGCACAAACTGTGTGCAGCCAGCCACCGAAGATGGATAGTTCTTACGCTCAAGCACATTTAACATCCACACGCTGCTACTTAATTGCCTGTTTTTACGATGCAGCGCACACCCACAGAAGGATGCTCGGCCGGGGTCTTGAAAACGGATGTGTTTGGATATCATGTTACAGCAAGATGAGAACGATTATTGTTGTCAATGCATCCGCATTGGACATTTGTTTACTGTTTAGCCTACCCATTAAATGAGGGTCATCGCTTTGAATTCGGATTACAAGAGAATTCAAGTGACAGATGAGCATTTGTGTATTAAAACAAAAAGATGTAGATGATTATCCTTAGTCTATATACCGGCTGACTTGGTGGGAAAGTGAGGTGTACCAGGTAATTGCAGCTAGGGCACATATACACAGACAACCAATAGCAATTTCACAGCAGTACTCAAGTAACCAAAAACCAGATGCAATTTCAGGGTCTGTTGGGGCCCCCGAGCAGAAATGAACTGGAGGCACCCCTCGAACTAGTGTTAGCAGCTTTTAGGCATCTCATTTCTATTGTCATTTTTCCCACTCTCTTCTTCCTCTTTGCACTTTAAATGAGAGTAAAACTTTGTACTTCGGGGAGAAGCTGAGTTTGGCCTGTAAGTGGAAGTTATAGTGAGTTTTTTTTTTAATAAAAATAAATAAATAATTAAGGTGAGTATATTTTTAAGGGTCATTTAAATTTGTCAGATGAGTGAACTGTTTTGGGGGTTGTAGTTTGTGTTATATTTACAGTTTAAACCATGGATATTTGATACCACATTTTCAGACCGATACCAGTATGAGTATTCACTCATGAGTATTCACCGATACCAAGTACAAATACCAGTAGTGCTGTTGATACATACAATTTCAACTCAATTGTGAGCAAAGATCTTTACTTTGGATGCATGAAGATTCCACTGACGTGTCAAACCACTACAGTGTAGCGCCAACTACTGGCGAGGAGGACTTGATGTCAGATTTCTTTTTCTTGCCTTAAAGGATCCTTGTGCAGTTTGTCACTTTTTTTTTTTTTTACTCGTGACTGCCACCTCTGGCCCAAAGCGTAACTGCGGCATCTGTGTTAGGCTCGATCATGGTGCGCGTGTGAGTACGTGCACGATCTTAAAGCGACAGCCACAGTGGACAAAGGAAGACATGACTTCTAATGAGGTAAGAAAAACTCCGCCCCTTCCCTCCCCAAAGAAACTGTGGAGTGTGCAGGGTCCACACACTCTACTATAAAGGGAAGATAAAAGCTGATAGGTGCAGTAAGAGTAAAACAGTCACGGCTCTTCGTAATCATCTGGGCATTGGTGGAGCTTGCATGATGCAGAAAAAGCTTTAATATGACCTTTTTAAACGGCGCAATGCACCTTTCCGTAGTGCTGGATGGTCTCGGCAGTAGCCGATACCGTGCCTGATACCGATACTTGGCAGCGGTACTCGCCCCATGCCTAGAGGAAATTTTTTAAATCGAATTGGTGGGGCGTCAAATACTCACAGTTTTAGGCTATTCATTTGAGGGATCGGTCCAAATCCCAATGGAATAGTGGAGGTTTACTGTCCTCAGTTTTGAGGATTGACAGAGCATAGCGCACGCAGTCACATGTGGACTCAGCATATGGCTGCTCTGTTTCATCTTCCCAAACAGCACAGTGACATGCTGGGAGTCACGCTCTCACTTTTATACACTTAAATGTCAGCGTGTGTGTGAGTGAGAGAGAGAGAGAGAGAGAGAGAGAGAGAGAGAGAGAGAGAGAGAGAGAGAGAGAGAGAGAGAGAGAGAGAGAGAGAGAGAGAGAGAGAGAGAGAGAGAGAGAGAGAGAGAGAGAGAGAGAGAGAGAGAGAGAGAGAGAGAAGCGCCAGGAGTTCAATATTAGATGACATGGGCCCTGATGAAAAGCGGTGCAACAACATATTTTTTTCTTTGCCACTGTTAAATCAGTTTGTTGATGCTGAAGGACACGCGGGTAATCACTTTATATTCCAGTGGAATACTTTTTTTTGTCAGCTTGATTGAAAATATTAGAAAATCATTACATTTTCCTCCCCTAGAGTTGAGTTGATGAGTGATGGAAAAAAAAAAAAAAGAAGAAATGAAAAAAAAAAAAATCTCGAGCTATGACAGCCAGCTCAACGTTTGGACCTCGTAATGAATGACATCACACCACTAGACGAGAGAACCTTTTGAACTGGAGAATTTACACTCGGAGTAATTCCCATTATGAGTCCATGAAATGAGCAGTGTCTGGGGGCAGGTGATTACGCCCCGGCGGGTTTGCGCTTGCTTCCGCCGTCCGGGATTGCCGTGAGTGACTGGAATTAAAGTGGCTTTCCATTCTCTCCGCCCCGTGGCTAATTGAAACAAGGAAGCTGAGCAGACGGGATTGGGAGGCATGAAAATGTCGCGTTCAGTGCAGGGAACTGCCAGGGAAAACAGCGCATGAATATTCATTTAGGGGGTTCTGCCATTGAGGTGGTACCCTCAAAGGTTCTGCTTTTGTATCTTCGATACTTTTATAGCACTTTTAAAATAAGGCTGCTGTAAATCCTGTAAAAGCTGCACCGCGCCAAAAAAGGCTGCCATAAATCTCATAAAAGATGAGAAGGTTCAAATAAGACTACCGTAAATCCTATAAAAGTTATGCAGGTTAAAATAAGGCTATCATAAGATGAGCAGGTTACAATAAACTACAGTGTGGATCCGGAAAAAGCTGTGAAGGTTAAAATAAGGCTCAGGTAAATCCTGTAATAGCTTAAATAAAATAAAGTAAAACAAAATTCCAATAAACACCCTAAACGTTTGGCAGGTTATAATAAGACTATTTTAAACCCCATTTGTGCAGGTTAAAAAATATGACAGTAAATCCCCTAAACATTGTGCAGATTAAAAGAAGACTTCCGTAATTTCCATTAAATTTTTTAAAGGTTAAAGCAAGACTCCAGTTTATCTCATAAAAGTTATGCAGGTAGAAATAAGATGGTCGTAAAGCCTGTAAAAATCTGCACAGGTTAAAATGAGACCACTGAAAATCCTGTAAAAACATGTGCAGGTTAACTTCCATAAATCTTTTGAATTTGCACAGTTTAAAAGAAAAAAAAGGTAAAGTCCATGAAAGTTATTCACATTGGAACATTTAAAATATGATTACCTCATATGCCATAAAAGATATGCTTATTAGAATAAGATAACCACAATGCCCCTAAAAGATGTGCAAGTTAAAATACAGCAACTATAAATCCTGTAAACTCTTTACAGGTTAGTGGATTACAATCAAACTACTGTAAATCCCCTAAAAGACGTTCACTTTAAATCCCATAGTGATGCACAGATTGTACAAGGCTGTACAGCTTCAAAACGGCTTAAAAAAAAGAAGCTGCACATTTTAAAGTAACATTACAGTAAAGCCCTTAAAAAATTTAGCTACACTGTGCAGATAACATATCCATCAAAAGTCATGAAGGTTAAATTAACGCTACCGTAAAGCACCTAAAATCTGCACAGATTAAAATACAACTCCCATAAATGCCATTGACGTTGCACAGTCTCTATTTGTGAGTTTGAAAACACACAGCCAGTGCATTGTGGGATAATGAAGACACATCCAACAATTAGTTCCATACCAGGAACAAGTTAGCGCTGTGATTCCTTTGTGTGCCGTTCCCAAAACGCGCTCGTTACCCATGAATATTCACCGGCTCGGCTGCCTCAAAAGAGAGCAACGTTGAGCACAATGCACCGCCCGCCCCCACTGCTCGGCTCCTTCACCACGTTGCCCACTAAGCAGGTGCAGAACCGAGCGACTGCGCCATTTACTTGAGACAAATAAACGCCTCCCTCAAATGTTCCCATCAGTCAGTTCACAGATGCTATTGTTCACTTGACAACATGACAGAGTTAACTGCTGAGTTTATTTGGTTGCTAACCAAAACAGCAGCACCTGCAGAAGTGGGGTTTACTGTTTCAGATGGAGAAAAGTGAACGTGATTATAGTATTAGAATACACGAAATTCTGATTCAATTGCATGCTGGAATATGAATCAAGAAGCACAATCACTGGTGGCGGCCATTTTGCCACTTGTTGTTGATTGAAAATGACATCACAGCTTGCAAGTGTCACATGACCAAACCCAGAAAACAGGTTTGCCACGATTGGATTGGTCGCTACCTGAGCCCTTTCCTTCCTTTATGAATCTGAATCAAGAAGCACAATCACTGGTGGCGGCCATTTTGCCACTTGTTGTTGATTGAAAATGACATCACAGCTTGCAAGTGTCACATGACCAAACCCAGGAAACAGGTTTGCCATGATTGGATTGGTCACTACCTGAGCCCTTTCCTTCCTTTGTTCCTCACTACCCTCCTTCCTTGCGGACCTCTTTATTGCCTTCACCTCAGACCGAGTCCTTCCAAAACTCCTTCCTTCCTTCTGTGTACAACATGCTGAAAACACATTCTTGACTAATTCCTATCAGCATTTTTGTCACTCATCACATCCTATAGGCTATAAGAATAAACAAGTTCATTTAAAAACGCGTTTTGGCCCACCTTGCAGTATCTGCAGGTACCAAACATACTTTTTTTTTTGTTATGTTTGTGTTGGTGCCGCACGAAGTGAGAGTTTTTCCTCGCACTGATTGGACTTGATATCTTCGTCATGCTTTACGCACACCGCGCACCCCACCACGCGCACCCCACCACGCGCACCCCACCACGCGCATCATCCGCCGCGCGCGCTCACACGCATCCCACGTCGCGGGGTTATCGAACAGCAGTTGCGTCTTCGGGATGGATGCAACCATTCCACTCTTTAATTGATCTTAATTGGTAGGGGGTGGGGGGGAGGAAGTGGGAGGGTACTACTGCTGCGCTACCCCTGACGAAGCTGCGTTGACATTTGGACCAAAATAAGGGATAAAGGCTTTTGCGTCGTTATCGCCGAACAGGCACTAATCTGCAATCAACACATTCGCCTTCTCCCGCACCCGGGTCGCAGTTCCGCGCAGATAAGAACGCCGCGCGGCTGCTCGTGGAGCATTAATCACGCGAGGGAAACATCCACCAAGGGGTGAAGAAAAAAAGAGAGGCACGCTCGCGTCGCTTGCACCCCCCCTCCCACCCTCTACCACCCACGATTCAAGTTCCAGACTTTTCAGCACCACTTCCCCTCATGTACAGCGCTATGTGGATTTCCTCGTGGATACGACGTGCAAGACTGGGACTCCGTATCTGAAGCTCCGATCTTTCAAAGCGTCGGATGTGGGTCACTTCGCGGGGTGGACCGCACTGGAAGCTCCGCAAGGAAAGAAAACCGGGGGTAAGTGCTGCAAAAAATGCACCACATGTACAAAAAACAACAACAATACAGTAAAGGCTTCTCGTAGGGTTGAAAGTATCACCAAATGAAGGCAGAAGACGTGCTTTTTTTAGCATGCAAAAGTGTATCAATTCGTGCAGCGCGACGACCAATTGTGCTTGTTTTGGTTGCGTTTGTGTCTTAAAAAAAAAAAAAGGTGCATCGTCTTTCTGCATGCGAGCATCCCGCGCTGCGGAGGCGCCTCAAGACTCCCCTCCCACCTGCCCCCCACCAGAAAAAAATTCGATTAAAACACGCTCAGTAAATACCAGCCGGACCTTTAAAGGCAGCAACAGCTGGTGCACATCAGCGGGAGCGATGCGCGCGAACTGCCCACTTTACACATGACACATATTCATCATCTCATCAGCCTTGAAACAACTTGAGTCATGTTGTGAAGCGTCCGAAATGGATGCTTGGTCTAAGTCACATTTCTATTCGGGTGTCTTTCCATCTTTGTGTGTCACATTTTGGCTGGTGAATGCTAGGATGAGCTCCCTTCGTCCTCTTGTGGGTGTGTGTAATGTGTGTGCGCCTCCCGATAGTGGCAGTGATGATGGTGACCACCCCCTCCCCCGCGCCCCCCCCCTCTTTCTCCTCTCCTTCTTCTTCCTCCAGCAAACTTTAATAGGGCACTTAAAGCTTGCATGCCTCTTAATGCAGCAGCATTATTTAGTTGTAGCAGAGGACATAGTGGCGCACATTAATATCGGCTCGGGCTCCCGGGTTCTGGAGCCCGCTCCCCGCGGCCTTCTTTGGCGGGGGCCAAAGATTAGCTTTGCGCCGGCTTATTCTCACAGCTTCAATTGGACGGTGCACGCCTGGTTGAAGGAAGGTGGTGCAAATATGCCATTGTCTGCATTCCGACTCAACTAGCAGCGTAATTACCTCAGGGCTCTGACTCGGCAAAATAAAACAAACCTCTGAGGTTTTTAATTCACTCCCTTGCGGTCTGCGAGGGGAAATACTTTCGATGACGTCTTGGGTTGTCGGTGTGCTTGATATTCTGCTTGAAATGTCTACTACAGGTTCCACAGACTTTTTTTGTGTGTGTGTGCTTTTGCCTTATCTGCTGCTCCAGTGCAACGTCAGCGAAATAGTTTCTCTGGTGCAGCTAAAAGACTCAGAATTGATAACAAAAATGGGCATTTTGTATATGAGAACAGTTGGCCTGATTAACATGCAGGAGAAGCTTCATTATCTGCCTTGGTTGACTTCCAAGTTGTTCTAATTTCAGAATAAAGTGAAGGAATCCAGGCTTTTTGTATATTTGATCAGATGGAAGAGCAAGGATGAGTGCACTACATGCATGGTAGAGGTGGGAATCTTTGAATGTCTCAAGATTTGATTCGATTCCGATTTTTGATCCTGCGATTCGATTCAGAATCGATTTTCGATTAGGAGCGATTTTTGATTCAAAATGATTTGATTGACAATGATTTTTGCTTCAGTCTATAGATGTGCAAGGAATTGTAATGATCTACTCCAGTCTGACTCGCTAATGCTAATTAGCGCGCTACTCGCTATCACTCAAAAGAACGGCTCCACGCTAAAAAAAAACAACTTTTATTGGAATAACTTGATCGTGACTTTTTTCCTTCTACTCTCCAATGTGGATACAACTTAACAACACGTGGAACCACACTGCCCCTCAGTGACCAAACCGGGTACAACATGAACAGTGCTCCAAATAAAGGCACACAGACAAAGGCAAGGCAGTATAAAATCATTTAAATAAAATCTATTTTGGGACATTTAAAATCGATTCTGAATCGTACTAAATGAGAATCGATTTTTTGGCACACCCCAAATGCATGGAAGACCTGTTAACATTCAGCAGATCCTCCCAATTGATCTTCCTGCTGACGCCCAAGATGTTCTTCTCTCAATGTAAAGTGAATTAATCCACTCACTTTGCTCAGTATATTAGAGCAGCTGACCTGTGGATACAGAAAGCTTGTTAAATCTCACCTGGTTGACTTCCAAGTAAGGTGAATTTCTCCACACATTTTGTATGTTCAAGTAGCGGAGTAGTGAGTATTGATGTGCACTGGCAAGGGCCTGCCCGAATATTTTGGTGGCCTTAAAGGGATACTTGACTCATTGAGCCATCTTAAGCAATACAAAGTTAATATTTTGTCCACAATTAATTGGATACTGTTGAGAATCTTTGTTTCCTGGTTTTTTTTTCAAGATAGTATAAGAATGCTGTGAGTCCGCTGAAATAACACACTCGCGAGAGGAACTGCAGCCATTTGTCTGTAAACTTGCTCGTGTCCAGAATGTTCTGTAAAATAAATCCTTCGAAGGACCTGTTCACCGATCTCCAGTCTGTATTCAGAAAATCAACATTCTCTCTACCCGAACAACAACGAACACGCGGAAGACAAAGATAGTCTTCTAACAATACCTTCACTTTTTTTTTTTGTACAATTAAATCCTTTAAAAACATTTGCCACTTACTGTCGGCTGAAGAGAACCTCACCTGTGCTGAGGAAGTAGGTAACAACCAATCATGGCTCACCTGTTTTCTGAGTTTGGTCTGCAAGCTCATTGATTTTGGGCCTCAAGTGTTGATAAAGTGCCTCCAGCTGAAGACGAAGAGGAAGAAGAAGAAAACAGCCTAAAGCCACCAGCAGTGCCTCAATGTTGCTGTGCTGCCTCTGGTGATGCATCGCATTGTTTGCAGGCCAGCTTTTTTCTCTTACAAAGAAAAACCATCCTGCCTAACACTGAATTTTGCAAGACCATCAACACTTCAGCCACATTCCTGAACGAATGTGTTGCGTCTATCTTAACACATGGCGTCACACCTCGATCAAAGTGCTTGAAAGGCTTCCAAACACAGACGCTCTCCTGCCTCCTCCACAATAGCGCGTCATATTATTTTTTTTACGGATTACCAAAACAGATCTGTGGTCAAAATCCCGCTAGACCTCGGTTATTTCCCTTTACAAAGACTCAAACTGGAAATCGGATGTGTGTGTGTGTGTGTGTGCGTGCTTCCTTCTCCTGCCGCCAGACACCATCTGCTCAGCGGGGAGCTTTTCCAAACAATTTCACTGTACAAAAAAAGGAGGTGAATCAGACACATGGACGCACTACAAACAGCCAGCTCTGGTGGTTGGCGTCCCTGAACAGCTCCATTCATCACTTACCAAAATAAATCCAACACTCTTATTAAGTTATTTCACACACATATATACTGCACAGAAACTGTACGTCTATCATAACAATATTAATAATGAAACATAACCGTGTTTGCTCATTGGATTGTACGCAGTGAGTTCGGCGATGGCGGATTTCAAAAGTGCATTTTAGGTCCAGTTGGAAAGAAAGGAAATAGAATTACGGCGGTGCTTTGACTTTTGTATCTTAAATCATCTTTCCGTGATAAAAATAACAGAAATGCCATCAATCCACCCAAAACACACCAACAAAAAATTTGGTTACATTTTCTGATACGATTACTTGATGAAAACTAGGCTTTGTTTACACAATCAGGATTTTTCAGGCCAATCACGATTGCCGATCAGCGGTTCAATTTTTTTTTATTTTCGATCACCGATCCAATCATAACATGGAGCAGTGTGCAGGATTGGGAGAGTTACTTTTAAAATGTACTACAGCTACAAGTTACCTGCTAAAAAAAATGTAGTTAGTAACGTAATCCAAGTACCAAAATAGTAAAGTAATGTAACGATGCCAATTCAATCAGAAGTTGGAGAACTATATTTAGAAAAACAACTTCAATCATCCCCGCGATTGGCTGGCAACCAGTTCAGGGTGTGCCCCGCCTACTGCCCGAAGCCAGCTGGGATAGGCTCCAGCAACCCCCGCGACCCTGGTGAGGACAAGCGGTTAAGAAAATGGATGGATGAATGAACTTCAATCACCATTTTTTTTTTAAGGGTAATACTTTAAGGAGAGTATGAAATTCTTTAAAGCGGCAATTCTAAACACTTTTAGGGGACATCAAGTACTTAAATTTATTTATTTTTTTTAAGTTTTGCTATTGCTATTCTTGGCAGCCCTGGTCCCTATATATATATGATATATATATATATATATATATATATATATATATATATATATATATATATAAATAAATATATATATAAATATATATTTAATGAAATTATTTTAAAAGATGTATTATTTACAATTTTTTTAATTGACAAACATTATTATTACTGCTAACTAATTTTAAAAAAAAGTTTATTAAACACCCTGAATAAGGTTAGCTGTAGAGGCACAATTTTCATAATAGATTATGATTTTTGGAAAAAATATTTTTATGATGTACATTATTTTCTATTGCTTAGCTTTCATTAAGAAAATAAATCATTAAGCAATTTGAAAATAATTACCTGAATTGATTTTTATTGATAAAATTGTTTAATATTTATGTTTATTAATTATTGTCTTTTGCTTTTCTTTCATTCATCAAAAGAAAATTATTATCAACCAATTTAAAAATATGCTCATTAAATTACTGAGTCATGCAGTTCAGGATTTTGCATTGTACATCCACTACAGTATTTATTTATGACATAGTAAAAAATATTATAGTTAACTAATTAAAAAAATAGGCAAAATAAATAGCCCATATTTTAAAAAAAAGCTCACGTAGTATGTTGCAGTGCAGTTCAACAAGCACAACAATAAGCGTACTTGCTAAATAAATGGCCACAAACGTGCCTCGTGATAAAAGATCGAATCTTCCATTGAGAATCGAGCAACAGGTAGCAATTGGCATCGTAAGTGGCTCGCATACATCTGGCGGGCCACATGCGACAAGTATGAATTTCACGCCGTAACCTGACTCTTATTATGTCGCTGACATTTCATTAATGTTGAAATATTGTGAAACTATTATAGGTTTTCAGGTTATTAACAGAGGAGGGGAAACAACAGCGGGGAGCGGCGCAGCACAAGAAGAGTAATGCTGTCGGAGTCTGCCTGAGTCATCGCACACACACACACACGCACACACATACGCACTACACACGGGCATTCTTCTTCCTTGGGCAGCGTTGTGTGAAATGGAGTGTGAAATGAGTGCACTTAACATCCCTGCTGTGGATTATGCACATTATCTTACACCGGGGTTCAAGAGCATCTTTGCCCGCGAATCTGCCTCCCAGTTCCATTTGTTTCCACGCGTGTCTATTTAATGTTCCCTACATGCCTCAGTCCATTTGTTACACAAGTTTGTTACGCACTTGAGTGCAGCCACACACGTCACATGAGACTTTGATACATCCGCCCTCAGATTTGACTAAGATTCAAACTAGCGGGTATTAAATTTGCGCTTTTGGTAGTGTGGATGTTTTTTTTTTTTAATTTATTCATTGCCAGTCGTTTTAAAAGCAGAGTGCCCCGTATTCATTTCATTTAATTTCATTACAGGCCCTTTTACAGCGTTTTGATTGATCTTCTATGACAGACAAGGGTTTGGGTTGAAGGAAAATGTTTCAAGTGAGGATTTAAAGTCAGTTGGGTAAAAAATAACCCAAATCGTGTAAAAAAAAAAAAATAATGGACAGACCCATCTTTTTGAGTTATTAAACAAACTAAATTAATGAAATGATTAAAGTAAAATAGTTTAAAAAAGTATTCCACAAAACAACCTTTTTTTTTTTTGCTTGTGGGTTATTCATTTGAATTGAATATTTCAACTGAATTTGGTAAAAAATTAACTCACCCAACTTTTTGAGTTATTTATTCCAAAACGTTGGGTCACCGTCAAATTAAATAATAATCCACAACTTTTTTTTTGACCCAACTTTTTGGGGTAAATTGAATAACCAAATTGAGTGAAAAATGTACCAACCCAACTTTTTGAATTATTTAACCCGGAAAGTTGGATAACATTAAAATAATAACCCAAACATTGGGTTCCTTTGTGGGTTATTCATTTGACCCAACTTTGTGTGTTAAGTTGAGTCGGTCCCTTTTTGACCGTTTTTAGTCTGTTTTTTTGAGTAAGGTTTCAATGTAAATTTCTAAATCATTGTTAGTCAGGGTTTGGGTTTCATAGTATGGTTAGGGTTTTAAATTGTGGTTTCAAACTTGGGTTAGGGTTTCAAGCAAGAGCTGAAGTTTGGTTTCCAATTCAGATTGTGGCTTCAAAGTAGGCTTACAAACCTGGGTTAGTGTTTCAGTGTTGTATTTCTTCTTAGCGCGAGCCACTGGTTACAGTATTTTGTGGATTGGGTTTCAAATTAGGATTTCAAAACAAGGTCTTGAATTAGGGTGTTAAGACTTGGTTGAGATTTCAAAGAAGGATTAGGATTTCAAACCTGTGTTAGGGGATTCTGGGTTTTGAGTTTCAAATGAGGGTTTCAGTATTGTTATATTTCTTCTTAGCATGAACTTCACTGGTTCCGAAAGTATTTTTGGGGGATTACAGTCTTCAGCTGGCGCACTTTCTGTGCAAAAGCGTATGTGGAACGTCAGAAGTACGTGTCAAAGTGACGCTGCTGTGATGCTGACGTATTTTGTTTTTGTTGCTGTGTGAAAAGACAGCTGCCGTTGGTTTGTGGATACATGCCCCCCCCCCCCCAAAAAAAAAGCACCAGTGAGCGGCAGGGAGTAATAATATCACACTTCTTTCCACCTCTGAATGTGGGTGCAACTGGATGAGTGGAAGAGATGAGTGCGCACGCCACATGCACGCTTCACGTACTCTGTATCTATATGGAGTAGAAGTCAAACGCCATCCTATTATATGACTCACCAAGCAGTCCAGTTCACGTAATGGTTTAAAATTTGGATTTCAAGAGTTCCAAATTAGGGTGTCAAGCCCGGGTTAGGGTTTCAGATGACAATTCATGGTTAAGATATAAAATCAGGATCATAATTTTATAGTACAGGTTAGTGTTGTTATCGTAGTGGTATCGGGGAATACTAACAAGTAACATGTCGATACCATTAATTCTGACGCTAATATAGGACTTTGGATGCAGCAACTTGTGTCTGGCTGATGCACGACATTCACGATGTGTGACATGTTCACTGCATGCCGAGCTAAGATATCCTATTGGCCCTTGAAGGCTCTGAACCAATGGCAGGACTGCTTTTTCATGTAGAGAAAAAAACAACAACTTAGGTATCGGTATGGTATCGGCATCGGCCGATACCGCAAAGCTGGGTATCGGTATCGGGGGCCAAAAAACGGTATCGAAACAACACTAGTACAGGTTCGAGACAGTCTTAAATTGTGGTTTAACCCAGGGTTGGATTCATACCAAGGTTAGGGATTCAAATCAAAGTTAGGGTTTTGTGCCAGGATTAGGGTTTCAAAGATAGGTTTGAAGACATGGTCGTATAACAATTTGGTTTCTAAACGAGAATTACAATTTCAAGCTAGGCTTTCAAATGGGAGTTTCACGTAGGTTTTTAAAAGTCAGGGTTAGAGGTTCAAGTCGATGTTAGGGCGTCAAAGAACAGTTTTAGCCATGTGTAGGGGCTCAAATTAAGGTTTTAACAAGGGATTATGGTTTCAATGTAGGTTTCAAGCCACTGGTTGGGTTTTGAGTTAGGGTTTAACATTTGGGCTTCAAAACTGGGTTATTATTCAAAATTACAGAGTCAAACTAAAGTTAATCTTAAGGTTTCAAACCAGCATTATCCTGTCAAAATAGGGTTTCAAGCCCGGGTTGGTGTTTCAAATGAGGATTTTTCGTCTCAAATTTTGGTTTCAAACCAGAGTTAGGCTTCCAAATAAGGATTACGGCTTCAAGTTAGGGTTTCAAATGAGGGTTTCAAAAATGTATTAGTGTTTCAATGTAAAGTTTAAAAGTTAGGATTATGATTTCATGTCAGGCCTTCAAAATAAAGGTGTTGGAGTTCATAATTTGGTTTTCTACCAGGGTTATTATTTTGAATTACACATTCTGCTAAAATTAGGGTTTCAAATCATGGTTACAATCCCTGGTTAGTGTTTCAAACGACGGTTTGATGCAGTTTAAATGAAGCCTAAAAGTGGCTAGGGCACAAACACGCACACACATGCACACACAATGCGCTGCGGCGTCTTGCTTGGCCAATCAGCGCAGTCAGGACTCCCGTGTGTCAGACGACATTTGATCAGCCATCAACGACACGCGCGCCAACATCAGCTTCGGCGTGACAAATAGACATCTGGCACGTGCGGCTACCGGCGCCAGCGACCTAGTCGGCCACGGCGCTTCAATTCACCTGCAGTCCCGAGCTCATCTGCAACGACGATATTGCAATTACACCTCCAATTTGTTTGCGCACCTGTTGGTTTATGCACGCTGGATTTATAATTAATACAAGATGCCAGCGAAGACGGGTGAGGGCGAGATCAAGCTGAGGGAAGGAACGCGCGTCTTTCCCTGCGGCTTCTCGCTGTGCAGCGGATAACACGAAGCTGCTGTGCGGCAAATATTCACGTTTGCAAAACAGTATCATTCTCTGCATTCAGTTATCGCAGTTACTTTGTTTTAATGAACCCGGTGTGGGCCACTTTGCGGATTGACATCAAACGAGTCTCGAGTCTGACTGAGCTAATAATAATTACAGTTATTTTGTTTTAATGATCCAAACGTCGACGACCTTGCATAATTACGATTTTGAGCACATGATTGACAAAACAGGTTTGTTTTCGAGTTTGTTTTCAGTGAATGCATAGCGATCAAAACTAGGCTAAATTAGCCATTACAATATGTATTATGCGCCAATGACGGTTATTTCGTTTTAATGAACCAAGTGCAGGCATCCTGAGACAATGAAATGAATGTTCATAAAATTTCTAATCCTAGAGAAGACAACCTAGGTTTGATGATGCAATCCAGGTCAAAATCAAGTGACTAAACAATCCTTAAAGAGCAAGTCAGCAAAATCCACCCTGGGCAATTGTGCACTCTAAAAACAGTTGGGTCAAAAATGGACCGATCTACTTGGGTCAATTTGACCCAACTTTGAGTGAAGAAATGGGTCTTTTAGTGTAAAACAACTAATAAATATTGGTCAGATCCTTTACTTGGGTCAAACAATTGGGTCATTTTGTATTAAACAACCCAGAAAGTTGGGTCAAATTGACGCATAAAGTGGATCGGTCCATTTTTGACCCATAATTGGGTTACTTTTGACCCAACTGTTTTTAGAGTGTGACAAAATGGCCCAATCCTAAAATGGATTAAAATGGCTGGATTTTCACAAACGCAATTTTAAATCAGAATGCCGTGTTTAGATTAGTGGGGGCACATACAAAATGTAAAGAACATTTTTGGGTTGACTTCCCATTTAAACTATAAATTATGTGTGATTGCAATTATTTACTGTTTTACTATTTGTATGTTTTTTTTTTTTTTTTTTTTTTTACAAATTCTGCTGAGGTAAACCACTTTGTCTTTCACCCCTAAAAAAAAAAAATGTAAATATGATATACGCTTATCATGGGATGACAATTATCAGCATCCACACACATGCACATGTTCCATTGCGCTAATCCTCGCGTGGGTATCATTAACGGCGGCGTCCCCAAAAATAAAAATCTATCAATAAACGCTACATCTTCCCTGCATAAAAGGCCAAACACGATTTAAGTGGAGGGAATATCCGCATCATCAAGCGCATCCACCTACAGGCAGCATTACAAAAGCAAGCATGTGTGCGTGCTTGTTGAAAGGCTTCACCAAATGGCACATGTTCAGGGAGCGAGACGCCTATAGCGCACTGCTTGTACACTATGTATGTCGACTGTACACACGTATATCCGCTAACATGCAAATCACAAATGGCGGCACGGAATGGAGGGCGGGTGTGGGGGGAATGCAAGGACCACCGTTTCTTGCGAATTCCCGCCAGCCCGCCACGGGCAATTTTTCTGTCCCCCACTTTGAGGGGCGCTTGTGATGCGGAGGCAGGTTGAGCTGCGGGGATTAATGAAAAGCTCCATCTTAGTCATGAAAAGAGCATTTTTACAATCTATTTAACACCCTGCATGCCAAAGGCTCGCATTAGGGACCGTTGACTTACAGTCGCCCACAGCGTTGTGTTGTGATGCATTCACCGCCGCCGTCGTGATCGTCTGTGGGAAGCCTTGCATTCCCCTCTCCTCCAAACCCCCTCTCCACATTCTAGCCCACTGAGTCTTTACACATTTGTCACACTCACGGTCAGAAAAACTCATTCTCCCTCACTGGCATGGAGTATGACACGCAACTGGAAGTCTGAAGGAGTTATTGGCGAAACGAGCATTAATGGTGCTGCCTTGGACTGCAATGTTCTTTTTGGGATGCGAGCCTGCTGGTCACTGCGGCCCCCCCAAAAAAACGACAGCACTCATGCCATGGAAATTGTAGAAAAATACAGTATGTACGACATACTTAGACATTTCTTCTTGTAAGCATGCTGCAATGCACTGAGTTCGGGAAAGTACTCAATTTCACGAGTGACGATCAAATTAAAATATTGCAATTATTTTTGTCAGTCTTTTGAACAAGTGTTAGAAAAGTTAGTTCCGAGTGTGTGTGTGTATGTACACACACACTCGCACGCACACAGGCACATACACATACTCACCCACATACAAAAAAATAAATAATAATAATAAAAGAAAAGAAAAAAAAAAGAGCAATGATGATGACATGTCAAATCGGTAAAATTACCGAATGAACAATAAATACTGAGCTCTCCAGAGAAAAAAAAAAAAAAGAAAGAAAAGTTTGTTCCGGTTTAAATTTGACCTGACTTTACTACAATGGAGTTTAGAGAGTTTTCAAAAAGCAAATTTCTCTTCCATTTACTCCAAATCATCAGCTTCTTAAGATAATGGCCTAGATCATATTTTGACAGTATTTGGTTAAGTTTTGAATGTTTTCTGAAACAAAAACAAAAACTGAAAACAATATTTCAGGAAGTTTATTAAATTTGCATACATTACAGGCCAAACGCTTGGACACACCTTCTCCTTCAATACATGTTTTATTTTCCTGACTATGTACATTGTGGATTTTCACTGAATGTAACAAAACTATGACGACAACTAATTAACACATTAGGAGTTATGTACTTAGCAAAAAAGGTGAAATTAATAAAATAAATAAATAGCCACCCTTTTTGCTGATGCTTTTTTTTTCTTGGCATTCTCTCGACGAGCTTCAAAAGGTCGTCACCAAAAACGGTTTTCCAACAGTCTTTAAGGAGTTTCCAGAGGTAAGAATGTCAAGAGTATGTAAAAAAAAAAAAGTAACCAGAGCAAAGGTGGCTATTTTGAAGAATCTATAATACAAAACACGTTTTCAGTTATTTCACCTTTTTTTTTGTTTTGTTAAATACATAACTCGACATCAGTTCATACATAGTTTTGATGCCTTTAGTGAGAATCTCCAAAGTAACCAGACATGAGAATAAAGTAAACGCATTGAATAAGAAAGTGTGTCTAATTTTTTGGCCTGTACTGTATTTATACCAATTCCGTACGGTGAAAGGCAGAACAATCAAACTAGATGGTACCTGGTATTATGAAGCTTCATGAAGCACACCTCGAGATGGCACTATTAGTTTAAATGTGCAGTCGAAATGTAATCAATGTCCATTGCACGAGCCTTTATCTTTAAACCAAAGGCACCATCCAGCGCTGTAATTTTTTTTTTTAAATACTCCCCAAAAATATCACAAGTTCTTCATGAAGCTTCATTTTCCCATCACTGTACTCACCCGTCCCAACTCAAAACATTATAGACATGATACAAGGTTTTCTGCGCTTGGTTCATTGATACAAAAATGCCTAAGCCGATAAAATGTAATAGTAATATAAACATTGAAATAGTAATAATAATCATTTACATTTATGCAATAAGAATACATTAAAATACTGATAAAACTGGCATTTTTTGCCACACCCCTCTTGGACGCTTTGTAGAATGCACTTTTGAAGTTTTGAGTTTTGCTGGTACCATAAACAAAACAAAAACAAATATCCGCCTCCATGGAGCTTGGCGGAGGTAACAACACACTGTGAACCATTAGGCGATGCCTTGCGTAGGTTGAAGTCAAATGGACTGGAGCCTCCCTAGAATTTCCCGAAATAATGCCACCTGCATTGCGCCGCACAATAACAACAAATGCCAGTACATGTGGAAACTTAAAGTAACTATTGTTGTTATTGTGCTATTCTGATTGGCTGAAGGCAGACCGTTAATTGATGTGGACGGAGCTGAACTCATAAGAGCTTTCCGCGTTTCCATCTGGGCGGCCTTGTTGACCAAAGCAGACTGCAGTGGAATGAGTGAGCATGAGTGCTGGATGTTGTTCCGGCGCTGGTGAATTATTCAACACAAACAGTCGCAATCACGCACTGACTGCACGCAACACGGGGGTCACGGAAGGCCAGGTGCGTCCCCACCGCAGTGAGACTCGGGGGGGTCACCGGAGTGTTCATGAAATGTATGCCAGAAAATGCGAGCCAGCCCTTTTTCTTTTGGCTGCGTCGGCGCTTTCCCTCCCCTTGGGTGGCTGGCGTCGGGCCCGGGACCACCTTGCAGCTCTTAGAAGGCTGTTAAAGGTTTGGACGGAGACACCGACACGATCCTCCGCCGCCACCGCCCACATGGAGCTCACCCACAAAGCTCTGAATGCAATCACGGCTTCTCTGGATGTCAGCATGAATTACTGTAACCCCCCCCACAACCTCCCGGCACACACACACACAAACACACTGAAGGCACCGCCTGAAACCAGCCAAGCAGGGGAAGTGGGGCAAAACCAACAAACACTGTGGCCATCTCTGCTATGACTGACCTCAAGGGAGCCTTTGTACAATGTGGCAAATCATGCAATTAATTGTTTCGTATAAAATAGACTAATTAACTAACCAGCTGACTGGCTGACTTTCTGACTGACTGACCAACTAACAAATCACAGACTGTCAGACTGATGACTGACCGAGTGATGTACTGACTGACTGCCTGACAATCGAATTATCCATAATCAACTAACTGAATGAACCAATGAGCAAAACAAACAAGCAACCAACCGTTGCCCCAAATGTGCAGCCCTGTTATGCTCAAACCCAACTGCATTTTAGGAACTGTGCTGCTTTTTGAATGAACTCCAAGCCTCGAAAACCCTGTCAAGCCTCCCCGGTGGTGGACCTATTCCGGTACTGGTCGGTCCCTCAGTCAAAGCAAAATGTCAGAATGGAGAATTGGGCCTGACAGCTCTTCCTGGGGGAGACTAAGTGGTGTCAACCTGTTGCTGGCAACATGGTGATGAACAACTTTCATTAAAAAAAAAAAAAAGAACAGAGAGGAGCCGAAAGTCCTCTGTTTTAATGTCACAGGGACGGGAACCCTTGAGGTCCAAATGAGGGGAGAAGCCAAATATGTCAGTGCCTTGCACAGATGAATAATTTACAACAGCTCCGATCATAAGCGAAAGCAAAGGTCCCGTCGCTGCCGGATACGCCAATTGTTGTCGCAAGCTATCAACAATACGGATGCTGCAGCGCATGTGAGGATACACAGTGGAAAGCCGCTGAAAGCAACAGTTTTTGTTTTTTGACTTTACTAATGGTAGGTAATTAGTCATTGAATTTGCTGACTAACTAATTAACTAAATAAATAACTGACTGACGAGCTAATTGACTGACTATCTGACATACTAACCAATTAACAGACAGGCGGATGGACAAATGACCAACTAGCTAGCTAGTATGCTAGCTAGCTAGCAAGCTACCTAGCAAACAAAGTAACTAACTAACTAACTAACTGTGAGTGACTGATTAAGTAGGCAACCGGCAATCTAACAAATGAACTAAGACTGCCTGATCATTCTATTGTGTGAAAGTTTAAACAGGAACGGTAACGCAGGCACAGGGGCTAACGCGACATAAGAGGCATCCTGGCTGGTCCCACCCTATCATATAAGTTGCAACGGCAACAACAGCAATGCTGTTTCTTCTTATTAGGAGCCGGCATAGCATTACTGCGACTGTGATGCTGTTTTTGTAAGGTCAAGTTGCAATATAACAATACTTTAAAGCCGCGCTTGGCAGTTTTGACAGTTTCAAATGGCAGAGTCGGAAGCCGTTTTGACATTTTAATATTCACAACTCAGACGGCCGTCATTGCGTCGCACACCACAAAGGGGCGGGGGAACCACAAGCTCAAGCATTGCTGAGTCCAAACGTTTGCATGGACTTCTTATGTTTTTTTATGTAACTCAAACTTGCTTTGTGTATCCAAAGGTATAGTTTCTTTGTGATTTGATTGTCACTGTCCAATGACGACCTTGAGATGAATTAACCCTGGAGAACCCAATAACCCTTTTCTTCTTTGGAAAATTATGAATTATACATTAAATGACTGCTATAAGTCCACTGAACACCAAAATATATGTTTTTTTCAATTTTAACCCTTTATTCCCCAATTTAGGATTAGGGCGAAATTTGACCCTTTTGGGATTTAGGAGTATCAATTCAAAAAATTTGAATAACAAAAACTGTCAGTAAACTATTTAGAATTTAAGAAAAGAATCAATCAAATACACAGCTACATTGAACAATATAATTTATTTGTTTTATTTGTTGCATTTTAGAACTTGATTTTGAATGTACAAACACACTTTGGCCAATGGGAACAAGAACACAGGGACAAAATCACTGCTGGGGAAAAAAAGAAAGGTCTTTGTTATTTGAGTAGCAGAATTTATAGGGGCCAAATTTGACCCCGTGGGTTCTCCAGGGTTTTATTAGACTAATCGACAAACTGATCAAAGGATGAGTACGCTTACTAAATCTTAGTTGTGTTTTCCAGTGGTTACCTTCAATTTATACTTGAATAAGAGCAAAATACTTTACGTGATCAAAAGATCTGCAGAAGAAAAAAAACCCGCAACAGCTTTTCCATTGATTACGGCTAGCGAAGACGCGACACGCTGGCTCCATTAGCGGGAACGTAAATGACGGCATTAGGGACAAGCAAAGGAGCTCGGACGGCCACAAGAACACGCAAACACCCAAAATCCATCATCAAGTCATTAGCGACCTAATGAGCGGCATCGAACGATGTTTTCCCCGTTGCTGTGATGCCGACTTAAAAAGTTTGAAGCGATTGCGCGACCGGGTGACTTGTTTTCTAGCGGCCGCCGGCTTTAAGTGCGTTGTAGGATGACGACGCACGTTTTCCCTTTTTAGCGTCAGACACTCGTATCGACGCTCTCTATGGCAGTGGCCAACACAGTGTTCAATTACATTGATTTTTCTCCCCCTCGCGCTTTCTTCCTTTGTTACCCTTGCCGGCTCGTTTTAGAAGCTGTGTGACTGCAGACGTAAAACAAGTGGAGCCCCTGAAATTATCTTATCAGATCAGTCAGGAGAGAGGAAATGAACTGAGAAAAAAACTTCCAGCTTCAACTTAAAGAAGCTCAGCTTAATAGGCTGGGTTGATTGTTTGTGAATGAACTGATTTCCGGAGATTAATGACGCTGTTTAGCTTTTTCCTGCTGCGCGATAAGAGCAAAATGCAGTGCTTTGGGTATAGACTGTTTCTCTAATAGTCTTCGGAATTAGTCAGTGGGGAGTTGTCAGTGAGCTCCATCCCAAAGACGTGAAAGGAGCACTTATTGGAAATGTATCACAGCAGGCACAAAAGAGATATTAATATTCTAACGTTCATTGGTCAAATAGGAAAATGAGATTAGAAATCAGGGGAACATCAAACCTCTACCAACGCCAAGCACACCTGATTTGGATCAGTAGCACATTGTGCACCTCCATAGAGAGGGACGCACCTCCTGCATGCCAATTCTGTAATGCTGTCTATACATCCATTTTCGTCCTCATGAGGGTGGGGTCATGTGAAACTGGTAATTATCCCAGCTGAGTTAGGGCGTGAGGCGGGGTATGCCGGGGCAATGCCGGGGCAATTATTCCAAGGAGCATGGCTTGGGATGTGGGAGGAAACTGGAGCGCACACACACAGATATGTTCCAACTAAGAGTTGAAAACCCACTTGACTGCGAGGTAAACATGCAACCCTTACTAAGCAACTAGCTACACTGACTAATTGACTAACTGTTTAACTTCCTATCATACTGTAACTGACTTATATACAAAGTAACTAAATTGAGTGACAAAATTTTTGGGCTGACTAATTGAGAAACTGTCTAGCTTATATATTGACTAAGAAGTAACTAATTATCTGACAAACTGACTGACCATCAAATTGAAAAGGTAGCTAACGAGTTAAATAAGTAACTAAACTGAGTGACTAATACACTAACCAAGTAACTAGTCAGTCAGCGCATTATTTGGGTAGTGTATCAGTTTAGGTTTTACATTGATTAATTGACTAAGTAACTATGTGCCTGAATAACTCACTGACTGACTAAGTAACTAATTAACTCATTCACTGCCATTGACGGCTATAGACGTCAAAAATTCATTTGAACAATTTCTATTAGTTTAACATTTTTTTCCACTTTTGTTAACAGTATGAAAACCTAGAAAAAAAATGTACATTTAGAACAGATATAAAATTTGTGATTAATTGTGAGTTAACTATTGAAGTAATGCTATTAATTTTAATCGCCTGACGCCCCTAATTTTTTAATAATCTTTAAAAATAAAAAAATATTAAAAGAAATGTCTAGGTTTTCATACTCTTGTTAAGAAAAGTGGGGAAAAAATGTAAAACTAATAGAAATAGTTCAAATGAATTTTTGACGTTTATAGGCGTCAATGGCAGTGAATGAGTTAATGAACTGACTTGACTAAGTAAGCAACTAAATTGACGGACTGATGAACTAGCAAACTAACTGGGTGAGTAACTAAACTGAATGACTGAATGACTAAATTGACCATCTTACTAACTGACTGAATGACTAAGTAACTGACTGGCTAACCAAGTAACAAAAGTGAGTGGCAAATTTGGGAAAGTATGTAACATTCTGACTAACTACAATAAATAGCTGACTAACTGAGTAGTAATTAATGTTGAAAAGTTCATTTTAACATTGCCTCTTGGCGGCTAACGTGAGACGGAAACAAAACAGTTCCAACAGTGAACAATTGTTTTTCACTGAGAACAACTCGGAAGTCAACCAAGGAGACGCGACGCATTGTGTGTTAAAGTTTGGCTCTTGCACTGAATTTGAAAGGTGTTTTTTATTGTCCTAAACTCTGACTTATTTCTTGTGTAATTGTATGTAGTGCTAAAGTGAAGGTGAGTCCTAAGGGCAGAAAGTGATGGGAATGAGATGTCACCAAGGTATACACAACTGATATTGAAGCGTAAACAAAACAGAAAGCTGTTGGTTTTAGCGCATTTTTCACCTGGATCTTTTATTCCCGGCTGACATTTATCATTTGTGTTACCGGCAAAGCCAACAATAATAATACACGACTTGAATTCAACCTGCTCTGCATTACATCATTTGATTAGGCAATTGAAACTGTGAGGTTGTTAAGACTTTGTAAAGAGACACAAAAACTGGGCCAGCAGGATCAATAAAACCATGACTCTGGTTTGAAACCCTAATCCTGGCAAGACCTAACCCAGACTTAAAACACTAATTTGAAAGCCTAAACCTTGTCTAAAATCTAAACCAACACTTAAAACCCTAATGTGAAACCCCATCCTATGTTTGAAACCCCAATTGGAAACCCTAACCCTAAAGTGAAGCATCCAATCAGAAGTTTCTGACGTCATTCTTGACGACAGTCCAATTCTCAGGTTTGAGGTGTCGCTCAGGCACTCGAGCGGGTGCGAACGACGCTTCTCAAGCAGCTCCTTATTTTGCCCAGGTGGCCTACTTTTCCATCCGCAGCAGCCTGGAGGCATTCTGTTGGAAAACACTTCTCTCCAGTGTGGGGGGGGGGGGGTGCGGGGGAGGGAGGACGAGGGGCGGGGCGTCTTTGACGGGACAAGAATGCTTTAATCTTGACAGGCAGGCAGGTGGAGCTCACCAGATAGAGTAAATCAATGGCAGCGTCTGAGAGGTAGCGGCCTTTTGTATCGACCGGCGAGCTCCCCCAACAACATCTTCGCTTGCGTCGCTCGCAGCTCTCTGCATGCTGACATCATTACAGACAAGCACATCATCAACCTTCAATCCTGACCGCCCATTCCAGGCAACAGTCGAAACCCTAACATCAAATCCTAAACCAGATTTCAAATATAAATTTGAAACCCCAACTCGACTCAACTCCAACTTGTTTGAAAATTAAACTCAGGCTTAAAATGCTTAATTTGTAACAGTAACTTTGGGTTACTATGTTCATTTGAAACCCTAATCCTGGCTTGAACCCCTGCTTTGAAATCCTAGCCCTGACTTAAAACCATGACACTTGCTAAAAACTTGAAAGTAATTTGTAAACCCAACACTATCTTCAAACTTTACTTTGAAACCGGAATCCTGTCTTGAAGCAATATACCTATCTTGAAACCAGAATTTGAAGCCCTAACCCAGGATTAAAAAACACAAATTGGAAAGCCTAATCTTGGTTTGAAACCTTAAAATACCCTAATGAAGGGCTTGAAACCCACATTGGACACATTGACCGTGGCCTGACCAAATTTTGAAATCCAAACCCTTGTTTGAAACCCCAACTCTAGTTTGAATATTAAACTCAGGCTTAAAACGCTAATTTGAAACAGTAACTTTGTTTTACTATATTCATTTGTAACCCTAATCCTGGTTTGAACCCGTGCTCTGAAATCCTAGCCCTGATTGAAAACCATGACACTTGTTAAAAATTCTAACCCAGACTTGAAAGTAATTTGTAAAACCAACACTGTCTTCGAACTTTACTTTGAAACCCGAATCCTGGCTTGAAGCAATACACCTAGTTTGAAACCAGAATTTGAAGCCCTAACCCAGGACAAATTGCATAGCCTAATTTTTGTTTGAAACCTTAACCTATACTAATAAACCCACATTGGATACATTGACCGTGGCCTGGCACAATTTTGAAATCCTAACCCTTGTTTGAAACCCCAATGGAGACTTGAAACCCTATCCCTGCCTTGAAACCCTAATCCTATCTTGAAACCTGAAACCTAACCTTTGTTTGAACCCGTAATAACCCAGGCTTGAAACTCTAATTCCCAACCCCCAATCTTGGCTTGAAACTCCAATTTCAAGCCCTAAACCTTGCTCAAAACCCTAACCCAGGCCTATTACCCATCTTTTGAAACCCTAACTTGAGCCAACCAACTTCCAGTCATCAGTGGCAAGTGGACGGCTAACCTCATTCAGACTGTCGTTTTTCCAGCTGCCTGGAGGTCGAGATTGGATTTTTAACCCTTTTAAATTCCATCATCTGGCCTTTGGTCTCCTCTTCAATCAGCCGCCAATTCCTGCAGAAGGTCCGTATAGGCTAACACTTTATTGCTATTGGCGCTTCATTCCCAAACTGAGCCACTGCATAAAGGGTCAACTTGTACAGAAGGACGTTTTTTTTTTTCATCAAGGTAGCAAGATACTAAGTACTGAATCCGATGAGCAGGAAGTCAAGCAATTTTTAATAAGCTTCCACATCTTCCTGATGGATTCCCTGCAAGGCAACTCCTCCATCCAGGAGAACAAGACTGCTTCTCACATTTCACTCCATTTATCTCCCGGTCTGCGATCGTAGTCCTCCATTAGGCCTGCATGGAAAAGCATCCCATGCCAGGAAACCCAACAAAACAATATGGGATTGCACGTTTCTTCTCCTCATGGGTTGAGATCCAAACCACGTAAAAAATAAAAAAAACTTTTATTTTTGAAAGTCTGAACACACTTTTTAAAGGATTCCTTATTAGTTTTTGTGATAAGAGCACCACTGAAGTGCTTTTTAAAGCACAGTAATTAATACAAAAGGCAGTGTCCTTTCATGAATATGTTTATTTGTCACTCCCATTAAGTTTCTTGTAAAACTGACGTATAAAACTAGAGAGGATTAACTCTTTCACTGCCATTGACGGCTATAGATGTCAAAAATAAATTTTAACTATTTCAATTAGTTTAAAATTGTTTCCACTTTTGTTAACAAGAGTATGAAAACCTGGGAATTTTTTTTATTGTACATTTTGAACAGATAGAAAATGTGTGATTAATTCTGAGTTAACTATTGAAGTCATGCGATTAATTACAATGAAAAATTTTAATCGCCTGACGTGATTTAAAAAATAAGATGACTAAAAATTAGGGGTGTCAGTCGATTAATTTTTTTATCGTAATTAATCGCATAGATTCACTAGTTAACTCACGATTAATCACAAATTTTGTATCTATTCTAAATGTACAATAAAACAATTCTAGGTTTTCACACTTTTGTTAACAAAAGTGAGGGAAAAATGTTAAACTAATAGAAATAGTTCAAATGAATTTTTGACGTCTATAGCCGTCAATGGCAGTGAATGAGTTAAAATGGTATATTTAAACACCAAACTGTTCAACCAAATCATATAATTGTAAAACTGTAATTGTAAAAAAAATACATATTTACAATAATATGTCCTATGCACCTCCACAAGTCTAAGCACAGCATTCTGATTAATATAGTATTTGTGGAATATGAATTATGAAGCAAAATCCATCCATTTTTAGCCATCTCAGGAGGCAGCCATTTTGCCACTTGGTGAAAATGACATCACAGTGTCAGGTAACGACCAATCACAGCTCACCTGTTTGCTGGGTTTCATCATGTGACAGTCGCGTGCCGTGCCTTCCAGTACAAGGCAAAAATGGCCGCCCCCTGAGAACGGATGGATTTCACTGCACTACATTTATTTCCACAAGTTATATTAATTTCATAAGCAGAATATTGTGTTTGGAAGAGTAATAAAATAAAATACTGTATATTATAATCAAGATAATTTTTGGCTTGACTTCTCTTTCAAAAATGCAGAAATTGAGCCATTCTGCGGTGGGGTTTTCCTCATGTTGATGTTTCTGGAAAAAAAAGGAAGCGCAGCCGCGTTTCCTCGGGCGAGATGGAAGCGGCAACGTCTTGTAAATAAATCACAACAGTCATCTGCATTTTGCTCTTTCTTTAATTAATGCTCCCTCAGTACCGCGATCACGTCTCCACTAACATGGAACGAGCGAGAAAAACACAAACCTGTTTAGAAACCTTACTTTGGAACCCTAAACCTGGTTTGAAATGCAAATTTGAAAACCAAACTGGAATTTGAAACCTTAATCTTCGTATTTTGTAACCTTTCAGATCGTTTATGAAGCTAACTCAGACTTGAAACCCTACTTTGAAACCCTACTTTGAAAATCAGCACCGCACTCTCGTCTCCACTAACATGAAACGAGCGATGAAAACACAATCCGTCCACCCTACAAAACTTGTTTGAAATCTTACTTTGTAAACCCTAACCCTAATTTGAAAATCAAACTGGAATTTGAAACCCTAATCTTGATTTAAAATCCTACTTTGTAACCCTTAACTTTGTTTGTAAAGATAACCAAGACTTGAAACCCTACTTAAACTTTGAAACACGAAGGCTGGTTAGAAATCCAAACAGTGGCTTGAAAACCATACACTGAAATTCAAATCCTGAATTTAAAAAATGGTGAAATCTTAACCTAGACTTTTAAAACCATAATCCTAACTTGAATCCCAAACGTTGGCTTGAAACTAACTTTTGAAGCTTTAATTCAAAACCTTAATTTGCAACCCTATCCTTTGTTATACTTTACTCTTACCTTAATCCTAGACTGAAACCTTAACTTGTACCCCTAACTGTGAAACCCAAACCCTCGCTTGAAACACAAACCCAGGCATCCAACTTTGGCTTGAAACCCTACATTGAAACTCTAACACGGCTTGAAACACAAATTTAAATGTCAACCCTTGTTTGAAACCCTAACCCTTGTTTACAGTTTCAAACACATCCAGCCATGCATCCAACATAATGAAGCGCGGTTAGTGATGCAGTAGTCGAGTAAAACGTGCGTTTGATGTAATATGATAGAGGAAGACGTTTTTATCTTCACGCGCGCGCGTGCTCGCTCGCTCTCCGCCAGCCGTGTTTGCTGTGACAGCTGTGGCGTGTTGTCGCCGCTGCGAACTGGAAAGGGCCGAATGCATGCGCCACTTAGCCGCTGCGAGGCTTGGCAGAAGCGGCGCCGCTTTAAGAAATGGTTGTGCGCCGGCGCGTCGTAAGTCCCCAAGTTGAGTGTTTGTTGTCTTTTCGCATCACGCAAAATGAAAAGACGGCGCGCGGAACAGCTGGCACCGCAGGCTGTCAATGATGGCTTTTGCGCAGGCCCGGTCGCGGGCCAGCTCGGTCTGAATTATGCAAATACGACACAAGCAAACGTGCAATCAGGGCATTGACAATCGGACTTGTTCGTCTGCCGTTTGTGGAACCCGGATTTCAAAGCTGGACTTGAATCCTTACGCCTTGCTTGAAACCTCAGCCCCAAGCTTGAAACCCTAACCATGACTACGTGCCATAATTAGAAGACCTAACCCTGTCTTGAAACCAAAAATTAGAAACTGTATACTGTACCCTAATGTGAAAATGTGGTAAATAGCGAGACAAAGGCGAGTTGTGTTTCCTTTCCACGCAAAACTGCCAGCTACTCTCTTTCATATTTTAAAACCCTAATCCTACTTTGAAACCCTGCTCTAAAACCTTAATCCCACAATGAAACCCTATGTCAAAACCCTACTTTGAAATCCAAACATTGGGTTAAAACCTACTTTGAGACCCTAACCCCATTTTAAACCCCTAACACAGTGGTGTCCAAACTACGGCCCGGGGGCCGCGAAATATACTAAAAATGGCATTTGACACTGTTAAAATAGATTTAAAAAAATGTTTGGAGATGGTCAAAGTAACAAGGGTGTCCAAAATAAGTGCCACTAATACAAATAAATTAGTTTACGTATATACTGTAGCATTTTTTCCAGATATGCATATACGCATTTTTTTTAGGACTAAACACAATTTCATAACATTATGTGGCCCTTGCGTCTTTCTGGTTTCCACCCCTGCCCTAACCCTACTTTAAAACCCTACCCCAAAAACCTAATCCTACTATGAAACCCTGTTTCAAAACCCTACAAAAGCCCACTTTGAAGCCCTCGCACTATTTTGAAAGCATACCCCCCATATCCTAAAGTCAAAATGTGGCGATGCGGTAAATAACGAGACGGAAACGAGCTGTGTCCCATTTACTCTCCATACAAAACTGTCAGCTACTATCTTTCAACCATTTAATATCGATATCATCCCTTTTAATCGAGAAACACGTCAACACCCCCCCCCCCCCCTCTCTCTCTCTTAAAGCTACAGCTCCCAGGCGAATATTTCTCCCTGGAAACTGGAAACCCTAACCATGACTTGAAGCCAACATTTTGAAAGTCTAACCCCTGTCTAAAACCCAAACCAGGTTTGAAACCCTAACCCTTGACTATTTGAAACCTAACTATAACCTGAAACCCACATTTTGAAACTCTTTCCCTTGTTTGAAACACAAACTTGTCACTAAATGCACTTTGTGTCCGTCCTCCCCTAGTGACAAATTGCCTTGTTGTGGTTCTTGCCACAGCATGTGTACATATTTCAAGTGTGATCCACTCAAACTGTCCAAACATGGTGGCTGCCTCATGTTAACCCCCCCCCCCCACCTCCCCCTTTCCTCTCATCATTCATGTGCACGCATGCACTCCCCATTCATTTTCCTCAGGCAGCCGTCCTCCTCCCACCTATTGATCTGCTGCAGCGTCAACATAGTGGAGTGTCAATTAGAAGGGCCCTCCTGCCCATCTGTCGCTGGAGCGCAACTCGGGCCGATACCCGCCCGCCCCACCCCCCACCACCACCACCACCGCAACAACGACAACAAAAGTTTCCCGTGACAGCTGCTCAAGTCTCGCACGGAGTACAGCCAACGCCATGTGATCTAAATATGATTCATATTCATAGAAAACTGCAGAGGAGGCCCAGACGCTCAATGGGGGGGTTGGGGTGGGGGTGGAGGGTAATCATTGTGTTCACAATATAGATGTGCGCACAAAAGGTGAAATTAATAACAATGTCAGTCTTGGAAAATTGGGTAAGCAAATGGAGCATCTTAAAAACAAAACGATAGAGAACATTGCGGATTGCAGTTTCTAGCAAAGGTGTGCTTCATTTGTATGAAAGGACACAAAAGCCACAAATCGTCAAGTCATGTCTATATTGTGGTCACAATTCATTTGAAGCCTTGCTTTGCGATCCGAGTTCGAAACTCTAACCCTACTTTGAAAAATCAACCCTGGTTTAAAACTCCACTTTGAGACCCTCACCCTAGTTTGAAACCCTAATACTGCTTTGAAACCTTACTTTAAAACCCTAACTCTTTGCTTGATAACCATCTTTTGAAACTTAATTGTAGCCCCACTTTTAAACTTACCCTTGCCTGAAACTCTAACTCGAAATCCCAAACCTGTCTTGAAAACGTGAACGAAGTTTAAAGGCCTTATTTCCTTTTTGAAGGTCTAACCCTGGAACCTTAAATTCTAACTCTGACTTTTCTTTAAAACCCACATTTGACAGTCCACCAGTGACAATTTCACCAGCAATCAGTGACCCTAACCCTTGTTTTGAAACCCTCATTTACAATCCCAAGGATTATTTTAAACCCTTAACTTGGTTCGGAACCATAATTATAAATTTGGGTCATTGAATTTTTAATTTTAAATGGCTAGTGTTCAGAGGTGGCAAATCCAGGTCCAGAAAGTAAAAACTATCAAGCTATCTAGCTAGCACAAGGGGCTAAAAGGCAAACTGTGGCAGGCATTTTACTTTCTGGACCTGGAGTTGCCACCTCTGCGGTACAAAAAATGTCAACAATACAAAAAAAAATCCAGTCGAGAAAATGATTCCCCACCCCCGACATCGACTAGTGACCTTGAAGGTTGCGCATGTGGTCTTATCTTCCTGCCTGCGAGTCAGTCGTTTATCTCCTGCTGGAACCCGAACATTCTCCAGACCTCCTTGAAGCGCCGATTCTCACCGCCGCCGCGTCGCCTCGATATCAAAAACCGAAAGACGCGACTCCGTGACAGGCGTGTGGGCGACGTGCAAACGATATAAGCACCCTAGCGCCCCACGCTGCGCCTCGGTGTGCAAAAAAAAAAGATGACTTCGTGAGAAAATATCAGAGGGCGGAGGATATTTTAGATGTATTACCACAAGTTGTCAAGGTTTAGTTTCAGAATAAAGTTGTCAGTTCATGAGTTTCTGCAATGACACGTCCTTATTTGCCTGAAGCTTAATGGCCTTTTTAAAGAAAATAACGCTAAAATGAGCTTTTCGCACCCGTGTGAAGCCTGTTCTCTTGATATCAATCTACAGGGAAGCTCTCGCTGACATTTTCATGCTGCTAAGCACTTGTCATGCATCCAAAGCACATTCTCACAGAGCTTATATCCTAGTGTACACACTTCAGCAATCTGCAGCGTCACGTCAGACGTTCGGAAAAAGGATATGCAACAATGGCGGTGATGACAAGGGACATGCTAAAGTTGAAGAAAAAAAACGGGCTATTCGCTATTTCACAGGCAAGGCAAGGGAATTCATATAGTGCATTTCATACAAAATAGGATTTACATGAATAAAAAGTACATTTAAAAACAAAAATTGGTAAGATAAAATACATAAATAAGATTAAAATTAAATAAATAAATGAAAATAGTAAATAAATAAAATATAGCATGCTAAAAAGTATAAAAGAAAAAAAAGTGCAAGAAAAATAATGTATTTCAGTTTTTTTTTTTTGGTACAGTGTATAACTATTTGATGCTACCTCCTGTTTATTTTGGGTGTAATTCCGACATCGACAAAACCAGATGGCGGCACACTAGTTAGTTTGACACTATCAATTTAAAAGAAGAACCAAAACAGGAGGTACTTTCGGATCTGTCCATTTTTTTTGCTGAAGATGATTGAATTTCACATCCTCTTTAATCCTGAATTTTATGCCCGCGGAGGTGCATCCATCTATCTATCTATCTATCTATCTATCTATCTATCTATCTATCTATCTATCTATCTATCTATCTATCTATCTATCTATCTATCTATCTACGGTGAGACTTATCTAATTAATTGTAATAAGGACTGGTGCAATAAGTGCAAAATCCTTTTACAGGTCTTCCTTACTAGAACTGAAAAGTTGAAGTTATGACCTTCACTACCAGAAAATAACTTCTAATCAACATCAAAATGCACAAGTATTACAAAAATAGAGATTTAAACACAATACAGTTCTCTTTTCAACTCTAAACAATTCTGTAACTTTTAAAATGATCTGCTTTTATAAGTTAACATCAAGAAATCACATTTTGATTCATAAACTCTTTAAATACTTTTATCTAATAATTTAGTCTTTTATTACACCATTGGACTGATCTTAGGCATTCATCTGAATATTTTTTAAGGTTACACCACTGCAACAATAAAACATTTAATTCGTCAATAATTTGATGTACCACTAGAGGGAGCTTGCATATTAATGCTTGATTAAAATAGCTCAGACAGGTGGTTGTTTAACATTGAATTAAAATACATCCTGGCTAAATCGGAACCGCATTGACAACAACGATAAAAGCCTGACGCATGATCTTCCCAGGTATTAAATCTCCTTTTAGGCCTACGGACATGTTGACGTGGGAAATGTGCAGTGCTGCAGAATAGTTTCTTTTGGGACACTTTCTTGGCAGCAAGAGCTCACACAGTCCTTGCTGCTCTCTTTGAGCTCATGCTAGAGATGCCAGTGTGCCAGAAGATACATTTATACCATAAACCATAAAACAAAAACAATTTGTAGAAAATTTCAACAGTGGAAGAAGTACAAATACTTTGTGGGTTGTACTTAACTAGCTTTTTCAGGTATCCGTACTTTGGTATAAATATTTATTATTACTTATGACTTTCTACTTTTATTACTTACCTTTGAAAACATTTGTTACTCTGGCCCTACCCGGCCCTTTTTTAAATAAAATTGCTTGATGTTTTGTTTCATCTGGTCGATAACAAGCCTTATTTCAAGGTATTGGTACGAGCAACTGTAACCAATACACGATCAGGAACTACAAATTATTACTATTTTTTTCCTGGTGAGCTCAGTATTGTTCATTCGGTAATTTTACCGATTTGACATGTCATCATCATTGCTCTCCTTTTTTTTTTAAATGTGGGTGAGTATGTGTATGTGCGTGTGTGCTCTCCAGAAAAAAAAAAAAAAGGAACTACAAATGAGTCGTCTTTTTTTTTAATTTTTTTTTAACCTGATTCTGGCTACTTAATTCTGTCTGTTAGCGAGAGCCACTACATCGTGATAACTTACATTGATGTTTCTGCATTTGGCAATTTATTATTATATTATATTATTAGTATGGGATTTTTTTTAATGGGCTTTAGGTGAACTGATGAATACACACACACTCGCACGCATGCACGCACACACACACGCACATACACATACTCACCCACATACAAAAAAAAAAAAATATATATATATATATATGTGTGTGTATATGTATATATATGTATATATATTAAAAAAAAAAAAACATTTATTAATTTTTTTTAATTTATTTGTTTTTTTTTAAAAAAGGAGAGCAATGATGATCTCAAATCGAATGAACAATACTGAGCTCTCCTGGGATAGAAAAAAAAACAAAAACAAAACAAAACAAACAAAAAAAAATAATTAGTCATCTCACTTTAAAATGTACTGTCTTTGAATTGTATTGCCCCTCATGTATCGAAATACATATCGAACCATTTTTTATTGAAGAGATACAAATCCTTATATATATATATACAAGTACGGTATAATTTTTCATTTTTTTTACCATTATTTACTTTTATTTATTTATTTTACTTTGATACCAAGGGAGGAAATATGCTCAAATTTGTCCCGATTGTCTGTATGTGTGTGGTTGTCAAAAAGTATAGTAGACCTTTCGCCTCCCATCCAAAAGTCTTCTACCTCATCCACTTGTCTACACTGCAAGCCGGCGGCAGTGAAAGGGCACCTGGAGTGAATCACCTGTGAAAAATGACTTGTCCTCACTCGGTGGGGAGATAGCCGGGTGTATCCACGGGACCTTGTCACTTCCCATGTGCTCTCAATGAATCTCGGCCCGCTTGCTGATCCAAGCCTTTAACCCGTTGGCTGCGGTAAAACAAGGGCCTGTGCATTGACTGCATGCAGGGATATTGCTTCTTCCGGGGCCCGTTACATCATCGAGCAGGAGCCAGAGTGTTGATAAGCGCTTACAACCACGGCTTTTGGGTGAAGAGTGGAATGTCTGTTTTCAATGATGCTATTTGACATGCTCTTGAAATGAAATGAGGCTATGCTGCTCATACTTCCTTCTTTCATTTTTTATATCACACCCCAAAAGTAAAACACAATTTAAAAGAAAAAAGTTCCCAAAACTGCATATGGGGTTACTCTATGGAAAACAATGGGTATTTGCTATAAATGAACGGCTCATCGTATCTGTATTTTTTTTCCCCCAATACTCCATATCAAGTTTGTAAATATAGCGGAAATTTCTAACGCTTAAAGCACAGAATCCAATCTAAGAGCCGCATATTGTTCAGAAAAGCTGCCCACAGGGTTTTCACAGAAAATATAATAATCGCTGTGGTCATGATTGCTCAGAACCAAGAGTCTTCTTGTTTAATGCAGCAAGTCTATTAAATCGGACAATTCCCTTTCAATATTAAAGTCCCCTTTCACTGCTAATAGCGCCATTTCCATTCCCGACTGTTTGCTTTAGCCCGCGAGGCCTCATCGTACATGCTTCTGAGGCCTACGTGTGACTTCCATTGTAAAACGTAGTAATTGACTTTGCCTGGTCGTGGTGCGTGGACACACCAAGGTAACGTTAAAATGGTCCATTTGGCACGATGAGCGATTACAGACAGCAATGTTTTTACAGCTTTAATGATTTCCTCGATCCGTGTAGCAAAGAGCAGCCGTCCCTATGACAATGTTCATGTGATCAAAAATGGCCCCCAAAAGTTGTGATGGTGTTACAAGGAATCTATGACAAAATGAGAAACTTACGGTAAAGCCACATGGAAACTCATTTGGTGCTAACTGTAAAATCATTTTTTATCATACCCACTTTTAGCCAATAAGAAGCAAAGTGGAAGAAAGTCAACAATAGGGCTGGATGATTATGGAAAAAAATAATCATTTTCATTGAGACTGAAATCACGATTAATAAAACGATTAAAGTTGCTCAGGAAATCACGTACACAATGTGTGCCGGGACCTCACATCCGCAGACAGAGGGCGGGAAATTGGAACCCGAATCCAGTCTGAAAACTATTGGCTAGAGGCTTACTGTGAACAGCTAAAGTGTTAATCTGCTAATTAGAAGATGTTTGAGTTCTAAATGGTCAAATAAAGATTTTTTGGGGGGAAATTTCTACATCAGCTTTAATACTTGATTTGAAAACTTAGTATTAGACTCATTAAACTCAGCTACTTAATAACCTCATGTCGATTTATCCCTGCACGAAATTAACTTGTAAATAACATACGGAATTTAAGCCTCTTGCATTTTCATTCTGCTACGTCCACACCTTTGATGCCTTGCACCTTTGCACACATTGAAAACCTTGAACAAGCTTCATGCTTATCTCGTTATCATATTTATTTAATTTTATGCTATTTTCACAAGTCTTTGGATCTACTTGGGTAACCCGGGACCTCGGGTTTGTATTTCGTGCCACGTCATGTGGAAATGAGTGTTGGCACGATGAAAAAAAGTCCTTCGATCATTGTTTACTGTTGTTACTGTTACTGCATACTGTTGTTTAAATTTTTAGGAAAAGAAAATTCCTTCAATCCTTAAAAACTCAAATTTAAATAGAATTTGAAAGGACAATGAGAAAATGAATTAGTAATAAAATAAAATAAAAATATACTACAATAATTGCAATTGAAAATACAATTAGCATTTTAGCGTCTTGGGCTCAGTGTGGTGCCGCACACTTAAAATGAGAACAGAAGAAAGTTGCGTTTGAACTCTAGTTATATTTTTTACAGATTAAGAAGAATTTGTGTCTTTGACTAGTGTGCATGTGTTTCCTTAGTATTTGTGTGTGAATATTTGTTATTTGAAGGAATATCACTCCCAAAGTCAATGCTAATTTTCTGTGAGCATTTCAGTGGGATATTACATTGACAATTAGCACAAGCGCTAGCAATGTTTTTAAAAACGAAGCATATTTAAATTAACTAAACCATGCGTGTCATTATTTTTGTTGTCTTTAACTTTACAGTAAACTCCAACAAAGGGTGTCACTAAACAGCTTACAGGGGACTACAGAATCACATACGGCAAATGCTTGCGACGCAGGCAACCTGGTGCATTTTCTTCAAGTATATTGTTTCACTTTCCTTTCTTTTCTTTGGTCCTTCCTCGGGTCTCCTGACGGCCTCACGACTCTGGCTGGAAGTGTTCGGTTTAGGTGAACGGTATGGGATTTTTTAAATAGGTTTTAGGTGAACTAATGAATACACACACACTCGCACGCACGCACAAAAAAAAAAAAAATATATATATATAATAATAATAATACAAAAAAAAAAGGAGAGCAATGATGATGACATGTCAAATCGGTAAAATTACCGAATGAACAATACTGAGCTCTCCAGAGAAAAAAAAAAAAGTATATTGTTTCAAAGATCAAGAGAAGTCCAAATAAAAATCACGGTTAAGCTTTATAACTTATTCATCTAGATCGAGTCAACAAGTGCCATCCATCCATTTTCTCTTGCCCTTGTCGACCCCCATTCGCGATCGGGCTCCGCATCCACACTTTGCCAGTATTTTGTCCCAAAAACACGAGTGTCGTCGTGCGACATCCCGAGCAAAGCCGACACATTCAGAAAACGTTAATTTCTCTGCTAGAGAATGTGCGCACCTTTGGCAAGGCTGACAGGTGAAAAGCGAGCACGTGGGATGTGACATCAACCTTGAGAGAGAGAGAGAGAGCGTGACAGCTCAGTCTGAATTCAAAACACGTCAATGCAAGGTTAGATTTGAAAAAAAAAAAAAAAGTATTGAAAAGCTAACACAAATCCCTTTGCCTTGTTTTCTCTTCCCCGCACGACCTCACTTGCTGCCTTCTTCCTTTTCATCTTGCAGGAATTCAGTGCGAAGCTTGCGGAACCAAGCGGGCCCACGGGCTTTGACACATAACGAATCCCCCGCCCAGGGGGGACAGTGAAGATTCAAACTAGCGATTCCAGCGGACGTCTTCTAGCTGAAGGAGGTCATCTTCTACCTTTTGTTCTTCCCGATGCCCTGAGTGCAGGATCTCCATAGACGAGTCGATTTGGACGATGGAGTGAGGGAGTGGACGTGAGGAGAGCGGGATTACAGCTCTGCGAAAGAGCCCGGCTCGTATCGGACATTAAGCGACTGTCTGAGTGAGAGAAAACATGAGAGGAATCCTTTCCTGTGCCAGCTGCTTGGAGAGCAATTAACCTTCCGGCCAGTGCGAGCGACTACCTGGCTTGTATTTTCTCGATTGCGGCGCTTTTGCTTGTACGAGCGGCGGTCATGTTTCACCCGCCGCTTTGCAGACCGGACTGGACCGGCTGCCAGCGACACGGCGTGGTTCTCCTCCTGCTGCTTCTCGACAGCTCCCTCAAGGCCGCGCAGGCCGCCAAACCCAAAGGCCCGGGTCACACCCACCTCAACTCCATCCGCATCGACGGGGATATCTCCTTAGGCGGGCTGTTCCCGGTCCACGCCAGGGGCCACGAGGGCAAGCCGTGCGGCGAGCTGAAGAAGGAGAAGGGGATCCATCGGCTGGAAGCCATGCTCTTCGCTTTGGACCGCATCAACAACGACAACAACCTGCTGCCCAACATCACGCTCGGCGCTCGGATCTTGGACACTTGCTCCCGGGACACGCACGCCTTGGAGCAGTCGCTGACTTTCGTGCAGGCGCTGATCGAGAAGGATGGGACGGACGTTAAGTGTCTGGGGGGCGGGGCGCCCATCATCACCAAACCTGAGAGGGTGGTGGGCGTCATCGGAGCCTCGTCCAGCTCCGTCTCCATCATGGTGGCAAACATCCTGAGGCTCTTCAAGGTAAGGACGGATGCCAGAACACCTGCTTGCGTTTTTGTCCGAGTTGCTATGTTGGTGTGGCCGAGAAATCTGACAAGGCTGTGAATGAGGTTTAACAATGGAGAACCCAAGAACCCTTTTCTTCTTCGGAAAATTATGAATTATACATTAAATGACTGCTATAAGTTCACTGAACACCCAAAATACATGTTTTTTCAATTTTAACCCAATTTTAAAGGTGAATATTGAAAATCCGGCAAACTTTTACCTGCTTGCGTCAAGTAATAGGGATTTTACTTCCAGTATAATTTTTTAGTGGTAAATTTGCGATATGGTTTGAAAGCTAAAAAGCTTGAAAAGCGGTGACTGAATTACGATGACATTTTGTGTGTAGCTGCGACCCACTGACAAAACCCCCCCCAGCTTTTAGCTAAGATCCGGATCTAATACTGTAGATTTGACTCAACATGTGTGAGCAAATTACGTTGACATTTGGCGTGTCGCTTAAGTATGACCTACAGCTAAAAGGATTAACTTTTGAGCTTATATCAAAAGGTAAACCTCTACAGTTGTGACTTGCCTCTAATGTGTGTCGCTTCGGTACGACTAAAAATGATGATTACCTTCTAGTCATGACTGCAACTTCATCAACACAGATTTTGGTTGCAGATTTTACTGATCAAAAGCTGTGACTCGATTCTGATGAAATTTGTGTACAGACGCTCCCCACCTTACGAACGAGTTACGTTCCGGACGATCGTTCGTAAGGTGAATTTGTTCGTAAGTTGCTTCAGTGCTATATTTTGTATTATAATTTATGTTTAAAGCCTATATAAGTATATTGAAGGTTTATATAAGTATGTGTAAGGCTTGTACAAGTAACCTGCATTGGTTTGTACTGAAAAAAACTTTTAATAAAATGGAGAGAATACGTACAGTACTGTACTACGTATGTTAGAGAGAGAGAGCGAGACACACACACAGTATGTACATGTACGTAATAAGATAAATAAAATGAAGTTTAACTTACTTTTGAAAGATGTACTCGATGCTTAACTCATTCACTGCCATTGACGGCTATAGACGTCAAAAATTAATTTGAACTATTTCTATTATTTTTCCACTTTTGCTAATAAGAGTATGAAAACCTAAAAAAAATCGAATTATTGAACATTTAGAACAGATGTAAAATTTGTGATTAATCGTGAGTTAATTATTGAAGTCATGTGATTAATTACAATTTAAAAAAAAAAAATCGCCTGGAAAAGAAAAGAAAATATTATTAAAAATTAGGGCTGCCAGGCGATTACAATTTTTAATTATAATTAATCGCTTGACTTCACTAGTTAACTCACGATTAATCACAAATGTTATATCTGTTCTAAATGTTCAATAAAAAAATCTAGGTTTTCACACTCTTAACAAAAGTGGAAAAAATATGTTAAACTAATAGAAATAGTTCAAATGAATTTTTGACGTCTATAGCCGTCAATGGCAGTGAATGAGTTAAGGAGATGATGGAGGAGGAGGAAGAGGAGGATTTTATATCATGAGAGATTCTTCGTTGTCGCTGGAAACGGCTTCAAAAGTTATTTCCTGCTTCATGGGGACCGGCGTTTCTTCCTCCTCCTCCTCGCCACGTTGCTCAGCCTCCAATGAGCTCTCACAGCGCCAATCGTCGGTATTAGCGGCGGAAAGAAGCACTACGCGCAATACAAAATCGAACTTACAGCATTTCTTTCCGAACATTTTTCGACATACTGTACGCGCAGAAATGTTCGTATGTACCGTTGTTCGTAACTCGAAAGTTCGTAAGTAGGGGAGCGTCTGTAAAAAATAGCTTACCTTCAAATCATGATCCCACCAAAGACTATTAGAATTTCACGTTTAGCTTTGGTAGGGACCAAGCACTTTTTTATAAAATGGAATAAAAAAATTCAGAGAATCAAGAATTCTGGCATTGATTTCACTTTGTGTTGTTTTCTCTTGGGGGAGATTTCCCGCTTTGTCAGTGTCAATTTCTGGCACATTCTCATGTAGCGTTTGCTCTTGTGTATTTCTTTGATACGAGAAGCGGCCATTTGATTGATTCTTTGATTTATGTTTGCTCTTGCTACAAAGAAAAATACGGAGCAAGAAAACAAGAGAAACATGATAAGGGTTTGTGTGATGCGTGCTGCAACGCAGTGGGCGCGTTCATAAGTTTCGATGGGGAGAGTGAGCCGGGGCATCCCTCGCTAAATCGGATCACTCTGACTTTGCCCGCAAGGAATTGGTTGCTAAGCAGTGAGAAGTATTGCCTGTCACAGTAGCCAAGCGCTTAATATGTTACTATTGGCTTTCATTGCCACCCGCTGTGGCCTTTCTTCCAAGTTGACTGTTTAGATGTGCTAAGGCTATAGACAAACAACGCTCCGTTCATGCAAGGCTTTCTTTTTTTTTTTTTGTCCTTATAAGCGAGTTCTCACGTACATTAAGTAGGACTTGACACAAAAAGTAAAGCACTTATACTGAGCCCATTTGTCACATGAGCAGTTGTTTACAAATGCAAAGAAAAGAGTACGGTAGCTATTGTGAAACATGGACGCTTTGCTGCATTTGGCAAAGTAGAATGTCCTGAATATGACTAGCAAGACATTGTGGGGTGTCGTGTTGGAATCATTGCTTTGCGAGACCCAGCACAGGGTGTCTTCAAATCTGCGAGGATAAGCGGTAGAATTTTGGTCAAATTTATGCCGGCTTTTTTGACAATTGTTTACAGTGTGCGGCACGGCACGGTGGCTGACTGGTTAGCACGTTCGCCTCCCAGTGCAGAGGACGTGAGATCGAGTCCGGGCTTCGGCCTTCCTGGGTGAAAGTTTGAATGTTCTCGCCGTGCTTGCGTGGGTTTTCTTCCGGGTACTCCGGTTTCCTCCCACATTCCAAAGACATGCAGGGCAGGTTAATCGAACGCTCCAAATTGTCCATAGTTGTGAGTGTGGATGGTTGTTCGTCTCTGCCATGTGATTGGCTGGCAACCAGTTCAGGGTATACCCCGCCTACTGCCCGAAGCCAGCTGGGATAGGCTCCAGCACCCCCCCGACCCTTGTGAGGAAAAGCGGTTAAGAAAATGGATGGTTTACACTGTAAAAAAAAAAAAAAAAAAAAAAAGATTTATAATGGGAGTTAATGTGATCAAAATGGGCATTTTATATATATATATATATATATATATATATAAAAAAAAAGTGGTATAAATCTTCCTCTTCCATTTGCAATAATTTAGAAACTACCGCATGGTGCAATTTTGAAACTCTATGTTATGACAATCTTCTGAAATTTTTAGCTTCGTAGTATTTTTTTTTATATAGATAATATTTTTTCAAATTAAATACATGAAAAAAGCCCAAAATTTAGCAAATACTACTCAGGGGATAATTATTAAAACCAGTGATTTTTAGCACCGCTATTCCCGCATATAATCACGAGCACTCTAGTTTGACTTTTTCCCGGCCTCTTTGTTGCTTAAAATCGTACTGTATGCGAAAGTAATGCCTGCGATAATTCAAACAAAAGATAATTTCTCCTTCAACTTCAAAAGCAAGTGTCACCATGTTCGTTGTCTCTTTGAGCTAATCTCGCCTGGAAAAATGATAAATAGTCACCTTTATAACGCATAAGTTAAATCTACGAGGGTTTTCCCACAGTAAAAGAACTCAGCCGGCTGTTTGTCACAAGCTCCTTGATACGTCACCTCGAACTGTTACTTCCTTGCCATTGTTAGCTCTTTGACTGCCAAAAACGTTAAATAACGTTTCGTAAAATCCTATGGAGGAGTGCCAAAGACGTTAAAAGACGTTTTTTTCAAAACAGGTGAAACTAACCATTTTCTATTGTTGATTACTCAAAAACGGAATAAGGTAGAAACAAACTTTTTTTTTTTCTGATGGAAGATGAGAGTCCAATCTTGTTTTGGTAGTATGTGTGTTTCCATAGTCCAAACACATAATTTTCTATGGACCTTGAAAGATCAGTCAAAATGCTTAAAATCGGCTGGCACCCACGGCATCCCTTTTCTGAAAACGTCTGGCAGTCAAAGAGTTAGGATGCTGCTTCTCTGACTCCGTTTTTCCTTGATGAAAGTGATTACAGCAACAGTCGATGACGGCGCATTATCTTGATTTAGCCTTCGTTCGACAAATGAGCTGCTGATTTCATCGTTGCGTGTCAGTGGGCGCGTTCACGAGGGTTGTGAGCGGAAGAACATGCCGCATACGTGTAACGAGGCGAGAGCGCACGTGATTCAGACTGTTAATCAAATGTGGAGTTGTGAATTGTTGTAGGATTTTGATAACTTGTTGTTATGTCGTGTCTATGTTTCATGTTTCCTGTCAAGGGACTACAGAAGTAAATCAGCTGCCGCCAGATCAGATATTACACATTACAACATAAGTCAAAGATAATGACAATCAAACTAAAAAAAAAAACTTTTTAAAAAATCGACAAAAAAATAAAGCTGACCAAATATGATGTAGAGTACTTTTGCCACCTCTGGACATGATAAATCCAAATAACGGCAATCCCGCCATGGACCGATGGCTTCTTTGCACTCGTTGAACGAGCAAACAAGTCACACATTTCCCTAAAGTCAACTTAGATGTTGGTCAAACCAATCATCACTTTTTAATCCCCCTCCCACCCCAAACTCTCGCTGAGGGAAATCATAGCCAGTACGCTGATTGCTCAATAAAATTGGCTGAATGATCATTAGGTGCGGCCCTGGAATACACAAGCCGGCGAGTTTTTATGACCAACCCATGCTCAGCATGTACCAAACCACTGGCCAGTTTCATTTAATGATACGGAGGAAACTTTAGCCCATCTATCATTTACCAAGATTGTTTGAGAAAAGGGGCCTTTTGTATTTGTTTGATTGACAACGTGGTCCCAAAAAAATGGTTTGAGTCTTTGCAATTGTTTGCAAAATTTTACAAAGCCAGATAAAAACAGAAAAAAAATCACTAAGTTTGCAAACATTCATTGCTCAGTGAGATATCAGCTTTATCAACATTTGTAAAAAAAATAATAATAATAAAAAAAAAAGGCCAGTGCCGATACTCGACATTTTGATGAGAATCAGTCCGGCCGATCGTCAATCTATCCCTAGTAATATTACAACAAATGAATCAAAGTTACACGAATCAGGTCATGAATTTAGGAGGAGAATAAATTAGAAAAGCTAAATTAATATTTTACAAATTTAGAGGGAAACACTATAATTTTACTGCTAAAAGACTTTGGGCTCTAGTTTGATGACTGACGTAAGTCATCCCAGCTCATTTTGACAGGTGGCTGAAAAGATTAATTTAAATTGTTGATCTTTAGGGTGTCTCCACATAAGCATTCCACCGACATGTTAATAAGACATGTCAGTACTGTTTTAAGACATTGGGGAAAAAGCACAACATGTCGTCTTCAACAGTACATGCAGAAGAAAAATGTCATAAAGCGCAGGTTTTCTTTTGTCTGACAAGCCAACCGCGACTAAATCCTGCTTTTCAAACCTGCTTTTTTTCTCCTTTCGTTTTTAGCGTCAGAACATAACGTTCGCCGCGCGTTCCTACAGGTAATGAGCATCCTCCATCCCACTCCGCTCGCTCACTCGTGAAAGCACGCTACTCATTCTCTCCTCATTAATGCGCGTTAGCAGCTTCCTTGCATATTTAATTGGCATTTCTCTGATCTCGCACATCTCTTTCTACTCATCGCGGCGCATTAGCATTCCTCTCTACTCGGTGTGTTTCCCGCATTTTGGAGACGGCGTCGCTGCACTCGGATGGAGGGGTCAGAGGAACGCTGTGCTAGTACCACCAGTTTACATGCAACAAAAATCAGTGCAGCTTGGCTTACCTTTTTGGCTTTGACATGATACTTGTAGTGTAGTGTAGCTCACAAGTCATGGGCAGAGAAACTCGGTACGGGCGTGGTTTTTTTGTAAGTAAGCTAAATTGTGACAGAATTGAAAATGCCTCTCTCGCAGACACATTTTCAGAATTAGGCAGACAAAAGACGTAGCAGGTGGTTTAATTTATAGGTAAGGCCGGCACTCCAGAGGCACAACTATTTTGATACAAGAGCTTAAAAGATACATTTGTTATAATATAACCCCTTTAAGACCTGTGCGACATTTCTGTTGGTTTACACTTCTTATCAGAAGCTAACTATGTTAGCAACGGCTAATTTGCGCATCCAACAAAACTCAATGCAGATCTGCTTCACTTCGATTTTGACACGAGAGTAGCGGTGTCTGTATGTTAGTGTTTCAGACTTGAAAGTGGCTCTGGATCTTCAGCCAGCCTAGCTGATCAAGTCATGGGTTGAAAACATGGGTGTGGGGGGGGGGGGGTGTGCTTATTATGTGAAATAGCCCCACTGTTATATAACAGTGCAGGTGGGCTTTCTTGCAGGCACATTTTCAGAAGTACAATAAATAAATATATATAAGATCTATGTTTAATTTCACACTTGAGGGGTGGGCGGTCACTCCAGAGACCCAGCTGTTTGTGTACAAGCACTTAAAAAGTCAATTTTCCCAAATATGCCCTATTTAATACCACCAAGCAGTATGGTCGGCTTCAGTTGAGCGGTCGACACGGAATTAGGGAGAGAGAGAGAGAGTGAGCAAGTGAACAAAAGAGAGAGAGAGAGAGGGAATGAAAGAGAGGGAGAAGATTGTGAACGTGATGTAAAGCAGGTTTGTCACCGTATGGATTAAGCAGTAAAGCGTTAATGGGGAGTGCAATGCGGTCATTTAGGTCGGGTCTCAAGTTATGACGTTCCTGGGATACACACACACACACACACACACACACACACACACACACACACACACACACACACACACACACACACACACGCACACACATATATAAGTGTTAGTTGCCTCTACCGGACCTCCCGATGGCCCCGGCGCACTCATCAAATTCGGACGCCATTTGCCGCATGAGCTCCCATGCAAAGACAAGAAGAAGCGCTTTCAATGGCGGGACACCAATGCGCCGATGAGACTCGGCGGACGCGGGCCATGTGCCGGGTGGCTGTTTCCCGCCAACAATTTTACACAGCAGGCAGCAGCGTCAGCAGCCAGGTGTCACGAGTTCACAGTCTGATGTTCGGGCAACTGCATGCCCCGCCCCGCATATGCTGCTGGGCAGTGGCGAGTTTGGCATTTGTTACTATGGCAACTGTAGCGTTTGTACTAAAATGGCTTCTGCTTGCAATAGTGCAGGAGAGCACTCAGAAAGACACTAGAAGACTTTTCACTCATGGAGGCAGCAGTTCATACACTACACTGTGTGTATGTGGTGACACATCACCAAAGGCATATACACACTGACATCCTTTGACATCTTCATCGCGCAATCACATTTTTGTTGCTTAAGAGAAGTTAGCGAACCTTAATCTGTTCTGTGGCAGCTAACAAAACTCAATGCAGCTCTGCTTACCTTTTGCTTTTGATATGACTCCTTGGGGGATGTGGGCCTTTCGGGAGGAGAGCGTTTCAGGAAGCGTAGTATTTCTTGAGCTTGAAAGTGGCTTTGGATCTTTGCCCTGGGCGGAGAAACTTGCTTCAGTTAGGCGGAAGTACAACACGTCTCTCACAGACACAATTTTAAATTGGGCAAGTAAAAGGATTATTTCTGGTACTAAAAGAAAAACGGAATATTTAACTGACCTCTTAACTGACAGTAGCAACGTCCAATCAGAACGCAGAATCAACAGCCCCTTTTTTAATGATGACAAAAGCAAATTTTTCATTGGTACATTACCTTAATGTGAGAAATTAAAGCAAAGCATGAGCGTGTGCGGTAGGACAGAAATACGTGAGACTAGCGCTCAAGCATGAGTGTTGACAGCTCTAGCATTTTAGCCTAAGTAACATGCTAGCACAAACTAACATGTCATCACACGTGGCCAAGCAAATATTCGTAGTAGCACTTAACATACCGTATTTTCATTTTATTTCTGTATTAACACACACATAAGGCGCACTGCACTATTGGGCACAGGCACGGTTAAACACAAGCTAGTTCAAAACATACGCTAGCATGCATGCTAGCGTATATTTTTTAAAAAGGCAGCGGAGCAAAACTGAGTTCGGTTGTACTCTATTGAAGTATTTAAGAATGTAAACAGTGAGTTTGGTTGTACTTGAAGTATTTAACAATGTACTCATGTTACTTTTGCTCAAACCCTCATCCACTGATTCCTCAAAGTCCTCATCTTCTGTATCTGAAAACGAACAGCTGGGCTACGTCTCCATCAAACACGCCAGCTTCCCTCTCGCCATTGTAGTATTGTCAAGAGTCCGTCGTTACCGTGCGGCTCCTCAGAAATGATTTTGCAAAAGCTCCAACATGAGTGCAAGCAGGCACGTTTAGCCCAAGCATGCAACATTCATTCTCAAATTGTGGCGTAACTCGCTCTAGCAGTTCCATAAAGTGAAAGCGGTGATGATAAATGTTGGGGAATACAGGCAAATTGTAGCTCGCTACAGTGGGTGAAAAGCAGAACTATCTTTTCAGTTTCACTTCTGATGGTACATACAAGGAACGTCATCTAAACCAAGACACCAAGATACCATAAAGTCAAACTTTCATTGTGTTGCCTTGGCAGAAAAACAGCAAATAAATGACATTTTCAGTGAATATCGAAGGAAAGACTCAAAAGAAAAATCCGCAAAATTTGGGAACAAATTGGTCTCTATTTTTAGGCTATTTTTCTCCATATCTCTGTGGCCCTAATCCTCCTCGGCAGGCTTGAAATAGCGGACAAGGCACCCCGAGGCCTCAGTGAAATAAGAGCAATTGAGAAGAGGAAGCGTCGAAGATGAGCGTTTATCACGCAAGAGCACACAAGCGTTCCACATCTCACTCTTTTCTCTTCGTGCCCCCGACGTTCACACTGGAGACGGAGATGACGCTGACCTGCAGAGCTTTCGTTCATGCGCCACGTTTAGTCCACCTTGAGAACCTGCGTGGCGTCTCACATTCGTACCGAAGGGAGTCGTGACAGCGTCTTTCTGTTTTGCCCGCCAACAAACATTCTTTTCCCGGAGGTGAGCGCCATTTGCTCCGTCTCAATCTCAACCTCCTGACTTCATTTACGCCCATGTCAACAGTTCAGCACTTTTGCTTTGGTTTGTTGGTTGAAGGAAAACGACAGCAATAAGAGGATAAAAATGTGGTCGAACGATTTAACCCGACAACAAACAAAAGGCACATATTTTTCTGCTAAAAAATAAGCAATATGCTTGTATTAGACGGAAAACAAAGCTAAATGCTGGCAAGTGCGCAAGAACAAAGACGAAGAAATAAGCAGGGCGGATCAAGCACATCAAAGTTCATCCCAAACCTGACGCGCAGCCTCAAAGGTGCGACAAGACCTGTTCTCACGCCAACGCTGAGTGAAGCAACATTGCGGGAGTTGACACGCTACAGGTTTGTGTGCCATTATTCAATTGGAGTCCAACTGTTCAACACAGGACTCATGTTAGGTTAGGCCTTAAATTTATTCATATATCATAAGTCATATTTGGTAAATGCTGCCTGCGGGGATTTATTATTATTATTTTTTAAATAGTACGGAATAATTAACATTCCACAAAATGTGGTTATAATTACATATTTAACACCATCTTCATGAGGCTCATCAATAGCATTAGCTAGCATGCTAGCCTAAATAACGTGCTAGCACAAATTGACATAACGTCAAACAAATACGTTCATTAGTTTTTATATAAACAGTATTAAGTCATTAAATACATCTTTTTGGACGTTCTACACAATAATAAATTCAATGTTTTCAAATACAGATAAATTGTAAGCATCTTGGGCGCTCCCGTATTATCTAGCGACTCGTGTGTGTGTGTGTGTGTGTGGTGTTTGTGTGTGTGCAAAACAACTTCCTGCCTTCTCTCGGCAACTAATATTCAAAATGACTATCAACGAAATAATGAAAAAACATTTGACAAGAATTCCTATTAAATAGATAAATATCATAATCCTATGATAATAAAGTTGTGATATTACAGTAAAAAAATGCTTTTAAATATATTAATGTAGTGCTATTTTGACCAGCAGATTTTTTTTACAAAACAGCTTGAAGAAAATAGAACACTACTAGCACAAGGAGAAATAAAGAGAATCTCGAAAGTTGTAATGTTATTCAAAATTAAAACAGCCATTTAAAATGTCGTCACATTTTAGTCGGCACAGCCCGTTGGATTCATTATTATTTTTTATGCTAATTGTGCCGACTTGAAGAGTGCAAGGAAGGACTGACCCTGTTCTTAATTGCGTTCAACAGCTTGTTACGTGATTAAAGTCAAATTAATTTCCAGTGTTAACAACAGCGAGTGGATGCTATTTAATTAGCCTTGAAAAACAAAACAACAACAACTCTTTAAAGGTTATACAATAAACAAAACTGAATAAAACTAAGCCCAAGCATACAATTTCCCTTTCAGGATATTGACAAAATGGATTTGATGACAACGGCATCAGCGTCGTGTTTTCGTGGCCTTATTATTATTACGATTGTTATTATTGCTTCATATTCCGTTTGTGTTATTTAGCTGGCAGACGAGCATGTTGATTCACGCGTTGGTGACCCATTTGTGTGGAAAAGATATATTGTGACAACACCCGAGGCCACGTGACAGACACTCTGCGCAAACAACTGGAAGAACATGTGACACGTATACATTCCGTTCATCCGCGTTTAGGACCTCGAGGGATTTCTTTCACATGCAAATACGGGATTGTTTGTCTTGGGAGTTGTATTATTACAAGGGGGGGAAAAATCGCATAATTCGACATATATATTTTTTGTAATATTAAAAGATTTTATTTTTTTGGTCACATTAAGAACTTAATATAACAGGGAAAATGACGGTATTTCTTTTTTTTTTTTTATATATATAATTTTATTTTGCAGAATTTGAAAGGCTCTTTTGATTTGCCGGCAGTCGGCTTTGTTCTCTCCCACAACGGCGCACAAAGATGCAAACACCCACTTAGCATGAGCAGGACACAAAAATAAGGACCTAGGGGTAAAAAATGCTGAGTGAGTGTTATCATGGACTGTCAAAATTTTGGAAGTAAGCCTTGATTTACGTCAGTATTCATCTGCCTTTTCTCAGCGTTACTTAAAAATGCTCGTTTGATTACATTTCGACTTAGTGATTCTGCAGGTCAATCAAACATCATTTTCCTTGTACCTGCAAACTTGACAAATATCCATCACCAATCCAAACGCAGACCTTCACCCATCTGTTGCTGTTCTTCACACGCCAGACACTAGAGAGAGAGTGTGTGTGTGTGTGTGTGGGAGGGTGCGCTTGCACACATATGTCCATGTATGTTGATTTAATTTGTTTTATTTGTTTATGGATTTGCGTGGAATTGAAACGTCGCGATCCGCATGTAACGTAACATAAGGTACCGCCAAAGCAAACAAACCATAGCTCGGAATGGCTGCATAATAAAGCTGCAATAAAGCGCATGCAGTCTAGAGAAAAGTGGTTATTGCGTCTTTGTTCTCAATTCTATCTGGGACGAGATCAACCCAACTAGTAAAGCAATGATGTGCTGTGAGTTCTTTGGACATTTGCACATCAATGTACTCAAACACCGAGTGATGTGTGAGGCTGCAGTAACATAAGCCCATAAGAGAAAATGATCAGTTAAAGATTTTTTTCCCACTTTTTTCCCAACCAAATTATTCAAGTAATTCGATTAATCATTACAGCCCTTTGCTAGACTAATGACTAGGGTTGCTATCAAATATTTTAGAATTAATTATTCTAGCAGTTATTCTGATTATGGATCTAGTAATCGGATTAAAAAAAAATCATTTTGCATTTGAGTTTTTTGCGAAAAAAAAAAGAAAAAGATTGCTAACTCTGAAGCAACCCCCTTCACTCCCGGTTGTTTTACTGGATTTTAACCGAGTTTGCAAAACTTACAGAATACTGTGTTCTATTCTTTTAAAAACATGGAACCTACCAAAAGAAAGATTGAAAAAAAAAAAGTATCTGTTTCCGTTTTGCAGCAATTAGCAGTAGAATATAGCTATGTTTCATCAATATTCACATTCCTGGTGAAAACACTGACAAAAAGAGCTGGTTGCAACCTGGCCCTGGTTGATCTCTTATACTCTGCTGTCACCTGCTGGCCGTTTTTTTTGTAATTACTACCATTGCTTTAAGCCACCTCTTCATATCAGAAGCCGCTTCAAAGCCTTCTGTATGCTCTTGCATTAAAAAAAAAGAAAAAAGAAAAAAAAAGAAAAAAGAAAAAAGAAAAAAAAAGAAAAAAAAAGAAAAAAAAGAAAAAAGAAAAAAAGAAAAAAAAACTTTTTTTTAAACAGAAATACGTTTTTAGGTTTGAATGAGTTAACTTATTGTTGTTGTTTATTTAGTATTGTTAAATGATTTTGCAAAACAAACAACTAATAAGCATGATCACACAAAAGGCAGTGATGTACAAGTTATTAATTCACTGAACTGACAATTAATTTGACATTTTCATGAATTGATTATGATTCAGCTGCTGGTTTGGGCCGTCACGTCAGAAAAAAGGGCATAAATGTTGATCTTGCAAAATTAAAGCAGTTGTTTTCATGGACACAAAAACAGAAGGGAGGCTTTAATACATCGCCGTTGAGATTAAGTAAGGCTGCAGCCAACTAAAACAATGAAGGAGCATTCGTAGTGTAACAGCTCCTCTGCTTGTAACCATGGCGATATTTGGCATCCAATCGCTTTTGTCTATTGATTTGTTATCAAAATAAAAGGTTGTATGTTGCTAACTGATGAACAAATGTCAATGTCCAAACGTAACCATTTATGTACATCTGAATATGCGCTGATACGCAAAGTTTGTCAGGACCAAAAGGTCTACAGGCTAATCATTATTGGACAAGACGATGTATTGATCTATGTTGTCTCAAAGTAACTACGCTCTTTTCATGCTTATCTTACCAACATTACCAGTGTGGCTGATTAGAGCCGCTTACTGATTGCTACTCTAATAAGCTGGGAAAAGGGCAGTTTCTTTGTATCGATCCCAATCAGCTGTCTTTCAATTGGCGGACACAAGAAACAAGTTGAGGCATTTTCATACGGAAAGCGTGAAAGGCCGCCATCTTGGTTTGAAGCTGCCATTTTAGAATTATTCATGCCATTTTCCTGAGTGAAAGACATAGTCTGCCATCTTGGTGTGAATGAGTTCTTTTTTTCCCATTTTCATGCATATTTCAGATGATGTAGAGATTTTAACAAATTACTACCAAATTTGAATCACTTGTACTAGACAGATGATTGATAATAAAGTCATTGTCTATAGAAGGAATGTGACGTGTATTTCTGGACTAAAGTCTTAGAAAAATTTTCCGCTATTTTGGACTGTAGGATACCTTTATCTCCAAACTTGTGTTTGCTAGGTGACCTAACAACAACTGACTTACCACATAAACAATTTCAATCTACACTTGTAGCCCTTACTATCGCTAAAAAAACAATTCTTGTTAACTGGAAAAATAAACAAACTCTGAATATCGACCAATGGTCTAACCTCCTCATAAATCACATTTTAATGGAAAAAATATCTGCCTCAAATAAAAACCAAATATCAAAATTTATAGAAACATGGTCTACGTATATAAATTTTTTTAACCTACTGTAATTCCGATTACTTAATTCTGTCTGTTAGCGAGAGCCACTACATCGTATCAATAACTTACATTGATGTTTCTGCATTTGGCAATTTATTATTATATTATATTATTAGTATGGGATTTTTTTTTAATGGGCTTTAGGTGAACTGATGAATACACACACGCTCGCACGCACGCACGCACACACACACACACACGCACATACACATACTCACCCACATACAAAAAAAAGGTATATATATATATATATATATATGTGTGTATATGTATATATATATATGTATATGTATTTAAAAAAAAAGAAAAGAAAAAAAAAACATTAAATTTTTTTTAATTGATTTGTTGGATTTTTAAAAAAAAAAGAAAAAAAAAGGAGAGCAATGATGATGTCAAATCGAATGAACAATACTGAGCTCTCCTGTAAAGAGAGAGAAAAAAAAAAAAAAAAGAAGGAATGTGACAGTTAAGTTTGATGACTGGCTGTAAAATACAAAACGTGGCTTCAAAATTCGGCTCCAGTTTCACTTTGCAGCATGTGGAATTTGGCAAAAAAAAAAAAAAACACCCAGCCAAAAAATACCCATGTAGTTTTCTATTTTGATTTGAAGCTCCCATTTTAAAGTTATTTGGATTGTATATAGGGGTGCTTCAATATTCAGATTGCTACAAGATTTTAACCGTCTATGCTTGACAAATGGAGAAAATGGAATTAGGAATTTTAAAAAGTTTTGTCACTATGGATGCGGGCGACATTTAGCGTCCCACCATAAAACACAAAACTCTAATAACGGCACTTGAAAACTCAATCTGCAAAACTAACTTCGCCTAACAACATGGAATTTCGCTTTCATTTGGTCTTTTTCCGAAACTGGTTGAAAGACAAATTTTTCAGGGAGATTTTGTCCTATTCCTGCCAAATATTAACCACCTATAGGCAACAGATGGGCGGCGCCAAATTGCAAAAATGGCGAGTTTTTCCTCATTTAGTGTGGGTGGAGCATGGCAATGAAATCTGAGGTCACCCCCCCCCCCCAAAAAAAAATAAAAAATAAAAATAAAAATCACAAAAGACACAAGAAGTCAGTCATTACCTAGAGTTTGAATTTGACATTTCATTCTGGCAGCCAATGTAGATACTGGTTAAATGCATGATGTTAAAATGATCAATGACAGTAAAAGGACAAGACTAGTTGTCAAGAGGACACTCCATTTACCATTTTCTGACATTGTGGGTGTCTTATAGAAGCACTGTTATGCGAAATTACCCTCTTCCCAGTGTGTTTGGTTGACTGATTAATTATTCAGCCAAGGTTGTTCTCAAGTCACTTTAGACAGCCACCAATTGGCTCTGACCTCCCGTGATTGTCAGTTTGACACCGAGCTTGACAAATGCCAAACAAACGCCGCATACCCGCGTTTCCTTACCTTCTCGTACCAAAAACAACAACAATACGGTCATGCAGGTGCTCGTCTTTAAGCGACAGGTGAAAAGGCCACCAGACTGGGTGGAAACCACAAAACCTGTCATCTCCTTCAACCCAATACCGTCTAATTCGGGATGCAGCTTGGCGGTCTCCAGCGAGGCATGCGAGCGAGCATTACGCACACGTCTAGCACACTCGGAGATGTCGGACAACGCCTCGGGCGCGAATGCTGCGCAGTGCGGATGCAAGCCAATCGTAGACGGTGACTTGTTTCCCCGCCTGGTCGGGCCTGGTGTGTCGTCTCATACTACAGAGGTGAAATGTTCAGGAAAGAAAGGTTAGCAAAACAAGCAGAGTCACGACGACAGCAATCCTCTTTTTCTACATCGTTGTGACAAAAAGTGGCGGTGGCGGCTGCCTGAAGACTCAAACTCATTCATACATGAAACTGTGTCATTATGTTCACCATTGTGGGTCAAAGAACAGGTCGGCAGTTTGGAAAGAACACGCGGCTTTCTGGTGTGGTGTTCACTGACCATTTGGGAACACTTTCAAAAAGATGCAAGGTACTAAATGAGTCAGCGACCTCTAAAATGGACTCGAGCTCACCCGGCCTCTACAAAGGCATTTTGCAGTGTTGATATCGGGCATGTCCACACGTATGCAACTATTTTTTAAGTTAAAGTCCACTTACAAATAGACAATTCCAGCAGAACATTTACACAACTTTTTTTTCCCACAGTGGACACCATCTCCGATACGTTTTTTTTTTTTTTAACTTTATATTCTAGTGTCGTAGCATTTCATCATTTCTTTTGTATTTGTCTGTTGTGAGCTTATTATTATTGTGGAAATGCTGAAAGCAAGGCTCAAATCCCGCCTTAGACGGGTTGCAGTTTAATCGTCTTTATTTTTTTAATTTATCATTCAACTACAATTAACTCTTTGACTGCCAAAAACGTTAAATAACGTTTAGTAAAATCCTATGGAGGAGTGCCAAAGACGTTAAAAGACGTTTGTTTCAAAACAGAGGTGAAACTAACCATTTTCTATTGTGGATTACTGAAAAACGGAATAAGGTAGAAACAAACTTTTTTTTTCTGATGAAAGATGAGAGTCCAATCTTTTTTTGGTAGTATGTGTGTTTCCATAGTCCAAACACATAATTTTCTATGGACCTTGAAAGATCAGTCAAAATGCTTAAAATCGGCTGGCACCCACGGCATCCCTTTTCTGAAAACGTCTGGCAGTCAAAGAGTTAATAAATAATTAATTATATCATAAGCATTCCATAAGCATTCCACATGCATTTAAATATTAGCATTCAGCTTCAACAGCAAGTCTACTGTGGCTTGGTGGGTCGTGCGGCGGAGCTTTGATTGGTAAACAGGAGGCGATGGTTCGAATACCACCTTAGGTGGTCGCTTGTTTTCTTTTTGTTTATTTATCATGCAACTACAATTAATAATTTGTAATTTTCACATAATTTATCTTTCAATTGACTTCATAATCAATTTACTTCATAACCATTCCACACACTTTAAAATCTTAGCATTCAGCTTTCAGCATTCCCATGCAAGTTCTCCAGAAATTTTATCTAGTTATTATTATTATTATTATTATTGAATTCAATTACAATTTTTGTTTGCTTATCTATCTTGGTGGGGGAAAAAAACATACTTAAGGAGTCCGAAAAATATCTCTGTCCAAAACTCATTCAGTAGCGCCTGCGGGAAAGTAATAAATAAACAAAGAATTAAAAATGCCCCTGGCACCAGTTTCACCGGTCAATATGAAATTGGGTGGATACGTCTAACTACCATGGCAGGATGCATGAAAAAGTCTCATGCTGAAAATTAAAGTTAAAGTTTGCCATTTTGGTTTGTAGTAGCTAAATATATAAAGCATAATAACAGAAGTATAACAGGGGTGTTTGCCTAAAATAACAGAATACGTCTTTTCCTGGAAACCAACTGAACCGTGAATAACCAAAGTGGCTACAGCTGTCGTCTTTGAACACAATCTTAGTTTGAAAGTTTTCCTTGCCGTCGTCTGTCTCAAGCGTCGTATCTTATGCTGCCAAGCTGTCACTTTGAGAGAGAAAAAACAAACGGTACTTATGCTTGCACAGACAAAATGGAGGATTGGACCCACTGGTGACAGCTCATCTCGCTTTGACAAAACACTGAATATTTGATTACAAACAGGAAGTTGCACAGTTGACAAAAAAAAATGCGGATTGTAAAATTTATGGGCACTGGGCATGAGGAAATGCAACAAAGTGTGGCCAACATTTCATATTAGCATCTGATGCTACAAAACAGCGATTTAGTGGTTTGTGATTGTGAACGGTCATTTGTCCTATGTCTGGCTGGCAACTTAACCAGAGTATACCCCGTTTCTCTCGCCAAGAGTTAGCTGGGATCCTGATGAGGACAAGCGCTATAAGGTTACGAGTGTGGCAACTATTGGGATATTTGGATGATTACAACACACACTGATGAAGCTATTTTCTCGCCTGTCTCTCTCTGCGACGGCGGAGTGTGTCGGCGTTGTTCAGTTCCGCCGAGATGACGCTTTTAGACAAGCGTGAAGACACGAGCGTGCAGGTGCTCGTCCAATGTGTACGCGTATGATAAAGAAGAAGCTCAGAGGTGTACACGCTCAATGCATATGCCTTGGCGCATGTCTTAAATCAAGGGGTTTCAAACTGAAAAGCAACATTGCAGAGAAATAACTTTTTTTTTTTTTCTCAGGAGAGCTCAGTATTGTTCATTCGATTTGACATCATCATTGCTCTCCTTTTTTTTTTTTTAAAAAAAAACAAACAAATCAATTAAAAAAAATTTAATAAATGTTTTTTTTAAATATATATATAAAATATAATATATATTTAATATTATTATTATTATTAAATTATATTTATTATTATTAAATTATAATATAATATAATGGGATGCTGGACTATAAACCAAAAATAAAAAGTAATCGTGTAGCTCTTTCAAATATAAACAAGGACGCTCAAAACATTACGGAGAGAACGTGTCAGAGTCTAACGGACTGTTGGAGTTCAAATCAAAATAAAAAGGACTGAATTGGAAAAAGTACAAGCAGAACAAATAAGTTGGTAGTTAAACATGGATGCACACAACGTTGCGGAGTGACCAAGTGTCAGAGTTAACCGGACAGCTGGAGTTAAAATGGCTAATTTAGAGGCAGACTGCATAGCTCCTTGGAACATATAAAAGGAAACAGTACACTCTAAAAACTGTTGGGTCAAAAATACCCTAACTATGGGTAAAAAATGGACCGATCCTCTACTTGGGTCATTTTGACCCAACTTTGAGTCAAGTGTGTGTAAAACAATTCGTGAATATTGGTTAAATCCTTTACTTGGGTGAACAAAAATTGGGTCATTTTGTATAAAACAAGCCACAAAGTTGGGTCAAATTGACCCATAAAGTGGATCGGTCCATTTTTGAGCCATAATTGGGTCACTTTTGACCCAACTGTTTTTAGAGTGTACATACAACATTATGCTGTGTCCTAATATTGAAGTTGCACTGGTACTATTACGGAAAAATGTAGCTAACAGGACGGAACAGAGACAGACTGAGAGGAACTAAAATGCGGCGTACCTCGAGAACATCAAAACGCACAACATTGTTGAGCGACCACACTTCAAAGTCTACTGGAACTCATACAGCAAAACAAAATGGAACTATTGGGAGAAATTCAACAAAACGGCACAAACAGCGGAAGCCTGAACAGAACAAATTCACAAAGCCCGCCGGAATTTAAACATTGTCACACCACGTTGGGGGTCGATCGCGTCAGCATCTACCGCTGTGCATCACACAAAACGTAATGCAGCTCTGCTTACCCTTTGGCTTTGATGTGGTGTTTCACCTCTCTGAGTCCATCCAGAAAACAACTGCTTGAAAGTGGCTCTGGATCTTCACCCAGCCTAGTCTACAAGTATAGAAACTCATCAAATTGGCTGAAGAAACATTTCTGGAAGTAAGAAGATAACAACATATTCATTTCCGTGTTTAATTTCACACTTGATTTGTGAGCAGCTACTCAAGAGACCCAACTATTTGCTTACAAGCGCTTAAAAAGTCAATTTTCCATAATGTGTTTCCTTTAAGTCTCTTCTACACATTGCCACTCATGATGAGTCATAATGTATACCCTGCCCCCCCCCCCCTCAACCCCCCAAAAAAGCGATAAATACAAGCATCAACCCTAATTAACAGCTGAAAATAGTCTTGTTTGAGCAACAGTTAACGAAGGTCAATTAGTGCTCCTACTTAAAAATTCACACTAATTGCAAGCAATGTTTAATGAGCTTCCAAATCGGAGGCAGCGGCAGACGCGGAAACATGTTTTATTTTCTTTGGGGCGGAATATTTTTGATGAAAAAATAAATGGACAAAGAAATAGTAATAATGGCTCCACGAAAAGAAGCGACGCCCTTTTTTTCGCCCCTCTTGAGCCAATTAGCGTTCAAAGGATGTCGCGTTTGACGTCAGGCCGTCAACAGAAAAGCCCGTGCTCGTGTTTTGCGCGGACTGATGAGTCCGTTGCCCTTTAAGGATATCGGGAGGTGATACGAGTTCACTGAGAATCGTTATGATTGCAGAACTTGATACTTCCTGGAAACTTTACAAACAAAGAGTCATTTGAAACAGACAACGCATTAATATAAACAAATAGACTGTCACTGGTGGCTATAAGAGTGAATGCCACATTTCACTAATGAGGTCAATTTGGATTTTTGGGACCGCATTACGTTGTGTTCCCCCGGCATATCTCGCAATTTGGTGGCTAAAATTCGAGTCGATTTTAGACTCAGTAAAGCAAGGTCTAACTTGTGGCCCAGGTGGTGGAATGCGATTTTATTGGATTTGATCAAGGAGCAGGCACACAGATTCGGCACTGCGTGGACTTGTGTGGTGGATGACATCATATTTTATAGCTCAGTTTGCTAACTTCACGAGATTTAAAAAAAACTGGTGATTTTTGGCTGCTTAGTTCATGTTCTATAAACACAATATTAATTCATTCACTCACAGCCATTTTCACTCAAGCAACCCCCTTCACTCCTGGCTGTTTTACTGGATTTTGACAGATTTTGCAAGGCCCACAGAATATCGTGTTATCCATCCATTTTCGTGACCGCTTATTCCTCACACGGGTCGCTGCATATTGTGGGTTAACGTGACGTGGTAGTTTGTGACGGCACCAAACTTGTGACAGACGGCAGTAACACAATTTCGTCCTGAAATCACGTTCAAGCTCCAGTTAAGAGCAGTAAGACATAAATGACGGAGGCTGCCAGCTAGTAGCAGCAAGCTAGCCGCGCTAGCTAGCAGTGCTAAAGTTCCCCAAAATCTCTACTGTGGTTCTGACGTCACTTATCGTCACACAGACCAAAATCTATGGGAGAGAGATTCAGAGAGGAAAATAGTGTAATGCTAAAGCACAATTTAAATGTAAGTTTTTAAAAAATAAAATAAAAGTTGATAGAAAAAATTAAAACTAGTTGGTTATTCATTATTACTTTCAAATGTATTTTTTGTTTTTTCTATTTCTAATTGTTGTTTAACCAATCAAGAATATATATTTCTATGCAAATATCTGATTATTTGCTAGAATTTTCAGTAGGATATCTGAATACCAAAATATTTGATAGCTGCAGCCCTATTAATATTAATTTTTAGTTAGTTTTGTGGCATGCACACAAGTGCCTTCACCCCCCCCCCCCCCATCAAATCTAGCTAGCCTGCACACCGCAAGCCATACTGCTTATGTATAACTTTGATTTGAGATTTGCACAATAAATGTTGTTATCCAAAGTAAATTCATTCTTTCATTGTTTTAAAAAAATCTATTCTATAAAGGACTACGTAAGCCAGTAATTAAATCTACTTCATAAGCATTCCACACGCATTAAAATCTTAGCAGTAACCAGTAAATTATTTATTTAAATAAAAATAATAATTCTATACCATGATAAATAGCATTTCTGTTTATACCGTGATATGAATTTTGGGCCACATCACCCAGCCCTAACCTTCTCTTTAAAATAGTAATATATATTTGAATTCAATATGAAAAACTCAGGTCAAGTCAGGCTGTCGGCAGACATGTTTATCACCTCCTCACAGATACACACCCGAGCAAGGCACTTCTGGTCAAGATGTCACACTCAAGGGAGGAGATTTGCCGGCGGAAAAGGGGATCTAAGGCGCGGATGCAATCGGTGCGGCGCAGCTCCCCGGACGACGGTCAAATCAAAGGCGCGCGAGTGAAACTTTTTCCAAATGTACCGCTGACGGGCACGGTTTGGCTGTTGAAGCATAATGTAGCATTGAAGTGTGTGAAATGAAGATGTAATAATTCAGTTGTCAGGCATATAATTGGACATTATGCAAATGGGGCTGATTTGGGTTAATGAAGTTTACCCTGCATGCAGCATATATAGTGGCATACGCCAGCAACACAATGGGAAATAATGTACTTAAAATTGCTATTAAGCATAAGCTAGTATGGTGGAATACGAAATGCATAACAATTATGACAAAAATGTGGATGCACACAACATTGCAACGTGACCATTTATCATTATCTACTGGAAAAGGAACAAAACAACAAGATTATTCTGCAGATAAACAGAAAGAATGAAGGCAAACTGGGTGAAACTAAAACATTGCTCCCTGGCACATAAACTGTGGAATGACCACGTCAGATTCGACCAGAATGTAGCATTTTAAAACTTGAAGACTCATTTATTCAAATTCAACAAAACAACAAAAACATTCGTCGCATAGCTCCCAAGAATGTAAACATGGAAATATTGCGGCACGACCACACTTTACATTTTAAATCATAATGCTGACATATGAAGACGTCGTCAAATTTCATGAGGTCGGGCTTTAGGTTAGCAAGCTAGCACTCATGCATCTTTCATGAAGACCACTACTGGAGTTGCCCTTTTTTTTTTTAAAAAGGCTGCAGCCATACAGCGGCCATGCTGCTTTGCTTTCAAGGCCTGCGGTATGTGGTGCAATGTAACAGCCCCCCCCCCCCCCTCCCCCAATCAAGCAAAAAGGCGCTGAGTGGAGATCCAGCAGATTCATTAAAATAAATGTGACGGAACTTATTGAAAAAATGTGTTTAAAAAAAATTTAATCACTGGCTATAAAAGAGGCTTTTCGGCACTTTTTTTTTTTTTTGGTGTGCCGCTCTGTTGTATTATATAAAAGAATGAAGAATTTACAAAGGTTGTTACTTCAATTAGCATTTGAGTAGCTGCGCGGCTGGTACAGGCAATTTCGCTCCACAGCCCTGATGCTACTCTCATATACTACAACTGCGAAAATTGTTTGGTAGACTTGACCCACCCCCGCCACCCACTCCGTTTCCGTGCCATTTATATGAACCTTTGCCATGTAAAAAGCCGGAAAAATGCCGGCTTTTACAGGCAGTGTAAAAAAGTAGTGACCGTGATACTCCCTAAGATGGTGGAAAATTGCTCAGTGTACTCCGTCCTTCCATTTTATTTGGTGCTATTTATATAGACCATTTATATAGAAATAAAAGTAACACGGAAACAAGCTAGAAATGCCTTCTTACTGGCAGTGGAAAAGGAATTTGACACAATTGGTGTCACAGCTCAACTTCGTCGTCCATTCCCTGTCGGCAGAAAAATGCTGGCCTTTACAGGCAGTGTAAAAGGAGTTTGAAACACTTTTTCCCACCTCTGTCAGGACACAGAAATTTGCTGGGTCGACTTCATACACCCATTATTTGTTGTTTAACCGAATAGCGATACACAGTAAGCCGCGTAAAAGGGTCTTGACACGCAACCTCTGTTATGGTTTCCAACGCTATCTCTGAAGAAATTGTCCGGTCAACTTTATCTCCCTGTTCCGTATCCTCTGCCATCTTGAAACACCGGTGGTGTCACATTTGATATGACCTTTGAAAGCAGATCAACTTCATCCATCACGTCTGTGCTGAGGAAGAAAAAGGCACATCTATGATGGCTCCGATACTACCTCCAAAGGTGGAAAATTGCCGGGTTGACTTCATGCACCCATTTCTTGTCGACACGGGAAAAGGCGTAAAGATGTTGACCTTTGCAGGCAGTGTCAAAGGCGCTTCACACACAGGAGGTTTCCAAGCTGTTATGCAGAATTTCCGGGTTGACTTCATTGACCCATTTCATGTCATTTATTTACAACAGTGACACATAATCTGATGGATTTTTATTGGAACTATATAAATAAACATTCCATAACCACTTGTACGACTGACCTCAGCTACCGCTCTTGACTTGTATCGATATTTTCAAGATCAATACGGTTCTGGCACAGATAGAGGACAACAGTCCCGGTAGGACGGCGACAACACAGCACTGCAGTCTTAACAACAGCGTAGCGGCACAAGAACACTCATTGGCCTCAAGAGGAGCCCAGGAATGGAAGCAGGAACCTTCCAAATACCCCGAGAATCGATCAACCTCCTGAGATTTGCAGATTTACAGTAAATGAAACAAGACGAGAAGAAGCGCCACGTTGTAGACAACGTTCGGCGCGAGCCAGGGGAGAAGCTCGGGAGCCCCTGAGGTGACAGCGCCGATATCAATGTGAAATGATGACGAGACAAGAGCGGAGGCGTGGAGTTATTAGGGTTAGCGGCATCAGAAATTCGCATATTTCGCCAAAGGGGAGAGAAAACAGCCAGCGGGTGCGTCTGTTTAATTAGCAGGCAGGAAGTGTCGGGAAGCTAATGTTTTCCTTTCTACATCAGAACGTCGCAAGTTTGTGCAATCCAGGTCAAGCTAATAATGTCTGCTGCAATACATTCACTCACTTTTCCCAGTTTTGTGCCTGAAGGCTCCTTCTTTTTAGACACACTTTTAGTGACTCATCCCAGTCCTATAAAAGAGAAGGTCACATGGAATAAAAATTTACGCAAGGTTATTTGAACAACTGTGATTTCTTATGCTATTACTGCATCTAAATGCAGGTGAAAAAAAAGTTCACAAAGACTAATGGTCCCATGCTTTAAACCCGTATCCCACTGAGGGACGAATTCTCTAAACAGTTTTAATGGTTCTTGTCTCAATGCAATTTTGAACACGCTCAAGAAAATCATTGACTGTTTATTGAAAAAACGCTTGGTGAACATATGCGAACCTTGAACGAACCCTTACCGGAATTTGCTACTTTCGCCAACACTCGCAAACATTCACCCCTCAGTGGGATACTTGCGTTACGAGGTTTGCATAAACTTTGAGAAAAAGGAAATTAGATCCAGAGGTGTCCTACAAGCTGTACTAACTATAGATAAGGTTAAAATTTGGCAGCGGTTAGACAAAATATCAAGGAAAAATGTCATTTTTGGGGACCCCTTAAATACTTACGTACGTCTATTCATGATACACAAGTCTACCCGAGTTTGTGTTGCTGAGTGAAACTGGTTTTGAGGCCTGAATATATTTTCGATCAATTCACTAGGCAAGTTCCTTTTGTAGGACCCCTTTAGAAATAGCCAAAACATAACAACAATATGGTCTAAAGGCTTCTGTCCCAGGTGGCCCCGCTCGCCATATAGATCACATTAGTGTTATCATGACTGCACATGATAACTACTGATCTCCTCGGACCCCCATTATTCCATATGGACAGGCCATTGATGGAGGCAGTCAAATAGAAACGGCAAAGGGGATCGATGGCTACGCAGTGGCGGCAAGCTCTCCTTGTGGGAGCCATATTATTAGATTCCATACCATCTGATAACCCTTTTGCTTTTGATTGATCTTTTCCATTTCAAGCCGTGCGCCCCCGGATCGATGCTTCTGCCCTGTGGCCCGTAGAGCGAAATGGTGTTTTTTATAATAAAGGAGCCCCCACTCATCGTCGGGGTTAATTCCATCAAAGCTGTCTTGTCGACGAGATGTAATTTGCCAGATAGAGACAGAACAAAAAGAAGAAGAAGAAGAAGAAGAAAAAAAGCCTTTTACATCATGTCCTCGTTGCACAGTGTGTTTCTAAAGATCATCTAAAAGCTAGGAAAGAGTAATGAGATTAGAGTAACAATAGACCTAAAATGGCTGCTTCAAACCAAAATGGCAGACTTCCTATAATCTTAATATCTTTTTTTTTTTTTAAGTCTACCTATGATTAAGATGACTGCCAAGTTATATGTTGCCTATCGAAACTCTCTTTGGGGGCTGAATTTTCAAAACATTCATTGGGTAAACTCCTTTTGAAGGGCCCCTAAAAATGTGTCAAAATGACCACTTCAAACCAAAATGGCAGACACATCACACATATCACCATGCTAGGTATGGCTATGTCACATTCCTATGTGAAACCGGCTTTTAGGGCAGCATTTTATTGCTCTTCCTACTTTTATTTTTTGAGATATTAAATGAGCCTTACTCATCGTAGATGCTTTTAATCTGTCAGATTACATTAAACCAAAAGAAGGGAAAAAATATCCATCTTTCAAAATGATGTAATCATCGCGCAATGTGTTTCTAAGGGTCGCTGCACACCGTGTGACGCTTACGAATCGGACTAGGACTCGACTATCACCAAAAAAAAAAAAAAAACAGTTGGCCAATCACCCCCGCACATTGGGTGATTTTGCATAATGGCTCCATGCGATCTGAACAGTGTGGGCCTGTATCGCCTTCTGAGTGTCCTAGTAGGATGCAGGTTGCTCCAGAAAGAGGAAACGGGTGAGAGTAGAAAAACCTCAAAACTACTCGGTTTGATATCTTGCTGTATAGAAGCAGACTGTTAGAAAATCAGAATAGGTTGTCATTGATTATGTGATGCTATATAATTAGCATACCAGCTAACATGTCAGCTATAATTATTGTTTATTCTCTTTTAAAATAGTACCTGAAAACAGGACATGATTTAAGATCCTTATGTTACTCCCGTAGCACTTTCTGTACTTTTGTTGCTATCTTGCGCTAAATTTGTACACTACAACAATTAGCATGTTAGCAATTGATCAATTCCCATTAGAAATAGCACCTGGTGACAGGGTAACATGTAAAATCCTCCCCTATGCCTTTGTGCTTTTGCTACTCAGTTGTCATCTTGTGATATGCTAACATACGAGAGCTTAGCATGTTTAGCATGTGTCTAAATCATATTTTGAATGCAGAGAAAGTAAATTGAACTTCATAATCTGCACAATCCTTATTGACGCAGGGGGTTTAGGTCCGCGGTCCTGATTGAATCCATCCGCTTGATAATTAACTATGCATATTTGCTTGAACTCATTATTGATGAATAAATGTTTTCGTAAGATGACTTCTCCACAGTAATTACTCAACCCGTACAACCCCCATGATCCACGGGCCACTCACTAATAAGCTTATGAAAAGCACAAGTTGCCGACACTCCATAAAAACGAGCGTGGCCGAGACTATTTTTGGAGATGGAATCAAGTGCGGTTGAGGGTTTTGTTGCCTTTATGTCATGACTGACTAAGATAAATGTGCCATTGAAAGCGTGAGAACAAGAGAGTACATGAGCAGGGTCATCAGATTAGACAGAAGCCGAGAAGAAACAGCACTGTGGGATTCATTTTTTGTGTATTTGCGAAGGGATTCACACGGCAAAGTCAGAGATGTTCGCTTCAACAACCATCCATCCGTTTTTTTTGGAATAGCGCTTGCCCTCAGTGCTGCAGGTGAGCTGGAGCCTATCCTAGATAAGCGTGGTACACCCTGGACTGGACGCCAGTTATTTGCCAAAATATGACTAAAAAGACATCGAAAGGAACTTAGAAAATAGCTTGGACTTCTTCGTGTGTAACTATATCGAACCCTTCTCATTCTGCTGTATCTTGCCATTCCATAAAGTATGTGTAATCTTTCAATAGTTAGTCAAGCTTTTCACTCAGAATCTGATGACTTCATTCCAGACCTTGATTAAACTGCACACAATGATTATTTGATCCTGTGTGTGACTTGGACCGACATCAAATATTTCCATCGTGACGGGGCGGAGAATCAATCTGCAATCAGAACACAGAATAACCTTTAAGGCTTAAACTAATTAAGTCATCCAATTAGCAAAGCGTTGCTAATTTAGTCATCCAGCACACACAGCATTAGCATTCACTCGGAGTCGTGTTCATGCCCAATAAAGCCCTCTTTTGTCCGGAATTGTAAACTACTTCGAAAGCACCAACAGTTGTACAATTTGCAGTTTAACATTTTTTTTTTTTGGTCTGAAGCAAGCCTCCGGCTGTGTCCAAGTACTTTTGTACAGAGTTAGCAGGTGTTTTAGTGGCACAATTTCCATATATCTCATGTGATTATAACTTAGTAGGGGGAGAAATACATCGTGATTCTGGTCCATTTTCAGGGTAGGCTCACATCTTACTTAAAGCGGAACTCAACCGCCCAAAATTATTTTTGGGACAATAATACCTTCTATGCAGCCCAGCTAGTCTAGATATGACATTCTGGTTGATATTGTGTCAGTGGAATACAAGTTAAGCAGCAAAATCCAGCCATTTGTATCCATCTCAGGGGGCGGCCATTTTGCCACTTGCTGTCGACAGAAGATGACATCACAATTGCTTAGGTCTCAGTTAACAACCAATCACAGTGCAGCTTCAGAAAACAGGTGAGCTGTGATTGGTTATTGCCTGAGCAACATTGATGTCATCTTCAGTCAGACAGCAAGTGGCAAAATGGCCGCCCCTAAGATGGATAAAAATGGTTGGATTTTGCTTCATAACTCATATTCCACAAATGCAATATTAATCAGAATGTCATGTTTACACTAGTGAAGTCACATATAACAAATTATTGTCAAGAAATGTTTAAAGTTGACTTCCACTTTTGAGATAACTTAAGTATCACTTTGGAGAAGTTGCCTAACCCAGGTAGATGTTTCGACCGTATATCACTATATTGAATATTTATTACCCACTTTCTACTAATTGTCCATGGAGCTCCAATATTTGGATTGTTCCCCTCACTTTCTCAGTCTTCCATTCTCTGACTCGCCAAAGCCCGCCTGACCCCCGCCGCAGCTGTAAAGCTGCCCATCATCCACTTTTAATCATTAACCAGCGCGCTGCGAAGTGCCAATCCCTCCCACCATGTGCCAGGCAGCTTGAGCCCACTGATCATGCGATTTTCGCAGCTGATGACAGGAGCGTCCAAGGACGACGTCGCCGGGATCTTTGAGGGCTGCGCTGACACATTTGCTCAGCCGTCCTTCACTAAACTGTCCAGCGTGGCCACAAATGCGAGTTTGACAAGATGTATCCCCTCATCCTGCAGCTAGCCTGCGGTTATGGCTCTTCTTTTAGGCATAAACGGATTTTTTTAAGTCAGAAGTATGATCTTTGCATGCTGAGGGGACGTACACAAGCAAGCATGTCATATTCGCACAAGTAATATTTACACTCATTTTCACTATTTTAGTGACGCATGGGCTGGAGTGTGGATGATAGGTTTATGAATGAAAAAATAATGTGCAAATTTACTGGTCGAGCATGAGCAAGTAGATAAAAAAAAGGGTTCAAATTTTAGGGGCAAATTGCCACTATTTAGGGGCAGTCTGGTATGGAGGAGCCAAACTGCCAAAATTAAAATTAAATATTTGACTAAATAAATAAATAAATAAATATATAAATAAATAAACAAAAGTGAAAATAATAAAAAAAATTAAATACAAAAAATAAATATAAATGTAAATAAAAATTTCAATGGGATTTATTTCAACATTTATTTTTATATTTATTTTAATTTTTTTGAATCTTGTTTTTTATTTTGTATTCATTTTTACTTGTATTTATTCATTTAGGGATATACTGTAAATATATATTTTTATTTTTCTTAATTTTTTATGATATTTTTTATATCTGTTTTTACTTTCACCTTTATTCATTTATTTAGTTAGTCATTTATGTATTTTTTTTTTTTAGTCTGGCAGTTTCGGTTCTACATAGTCTGGAGCCCTGTTACAATAAATAAATTAATTATGTGACTTGTGCCTGAAAACTGGATTGGGCAATCTCATTAGAGACATTCCAGTCCTTCCCTTAAAAAAGGAAAAGCCGGATTTCACAGGATAAACTCACAGCTGTGCGCCTTCCATTTCCAGCACCTCGCTGTGACCAACTCCGTTTTCTCCAGTTGCTGCAACAGTGGAGTTTATTCGATGGGCTGGCTTGGGGGGAGGGGGGGGGAGGGTGCACTATCAACTGCCTTGCCAATAAAATGTCTTCTGCTCCCCAGAACTGTCGATTGGTTCCACCTTATCTACCTTAAACATGCCTTTGCTGACTTTTTTACGCTTCTTTTTCATGGAGGCTTTTCATTGTTTTTGCATGTGCACATAAAGACGTCAGTCATTAGTCCATTACGGAACAAAACGGTGTTTAACAGGCAATTCAATTAAGATGAACATCCATGATTTGATGCAATTGATATAATCTGGGATATAATCGAACAATTCTACTAAACCTTGGATTTGACACATTCTATCAAACGAAGTCTAATGGACAATAAATGGTCGTTTTCTCATCGGCGGAGGTAAGAAGAGGGTGGGTGGGGTGAAACTGATCGTGGCCGCTGAGTGCTCCTCCAAACAGGACTCCAAACAATTGGGAAAATATAGACGACAAAGCCCGGCTGGGGGAATTGCTCTCAAAAGGCTCTGATTGAAAGCCTGTGTCAGGACGGCTCAGGCAATCAAAGGACTCGTGTATTTCAAGTGGAGAGGGGTCGAGTCGAGAGCGCCGTAAATCGGCACGTCCTGATCTGCCATTCACGAGCTCGCCGCTTGTTCTGCGCCCTCGTTTGCAGCATTGTGCTCCAAATCGGGACGGGGATACTTTCAGCTGAACAGTCAAGGAGAAAATACTGTGCTGCAGTACACGCAGGTTTCTTTCGGGAAACTACCCTGTAATTAAGCAGCCGCCTGTTGGCTTGAAATGCTGCCAGAGCAGCAATAAAGGCTCCCCGGCACCTGCTTGCTTCTCTGAAAAAGATGTCACAGAGATGGCTAAAAATAGTTTGACTAGCGGCTTGACTCGCTCCAAACCCTGTGATGTTGTGAACGCTACATCCAAGGCGCACAAATGCAATGCGTTAAGGACGCCGTCAGAGTGTTCAATTCTTCGCTGGTACTTTTATCAGTTTGATGAACGCTACGCGGCGACGGTGATCACCTTCTAGTCACCTTTCCCTCAACCAATTTGTCAACCAGCCGTAACCCCGAAGAGGTTACGGCTCCAAGAAGCAATTCTGCCGGCAGTTGACACTTTGTCAATGACACCGCAGGTTGCGAACGGTTATTCCCCAGCCCGCGTCGTCATGGAAACATTGCCGTGTGATTCTTCTCATCTGTCACTTGCCGCTATTGGCTGCTGCCGTCGGTAAACGCCGCAATCACAGACAAGATAGTACCGAGCCTTAATTCTTATGATGCTGCCCCCAGTTTTATAAAATGCGGCGACAAAATACGCCTAATAGCCTCTATTACGTTCATTGGGGATCATTTTAGTGGTTGATGTGACGGGAAAGTGAAGCTGCCTCAGCTGTGGCCGCTAATTGGTTAGCGATGTGTCGACACTAAGATTCGGACTTACCAGCACAATAATGGATTACTAAAAGCGTAATAGTAGTGCTTGTATTCATCCATTTTCTACGCTCCTGGTTGTCATTGACTATGTTTACATGCAGTCAACATTCAGGTTAAGGTCCGAATTCCGGTTTCTGAAACAATCGAGGTAACATTTACATGCGTGGCGGACCAAGTTGTTCATTTGTGCTCGATTGGAATAACCCGTTCGGACTGCGATGCACACACATTTCCACTTTTAACTTACTATACGTTCAATAAAAGATATTATATTTATGTCACTCGCCACACTAAATAAATGACACCGGCTTAAGTATTTCCGGTGGATTACACGCCAGAAGCTCGGATTTATATCCTTGTATTTACTATATGTGTATTGCTGGAAGACACTCTTTGTCATTCCGCGTGTTCGTTGTTGTTCGGGTTGAGAGAATGTTGATTTTCTGAATACAGACTGGAGATCGGTGAACAGGTCCTTCGAAGGATTTATTTTACAGAATATTCTGGACACGAGCGGGTTCACAAAAAGCACAGCTGCTCCTCGCTCAGTGTGTTATTTCAGCAGACTCACAGCATTCTTATACTATCTTGAAAAAGTATTACAACGCCTCCTACTACTAAACGTAGTTAGTGGGGGTCGTGGGTGAGCTGCAGGATATCGTAGCTGACTTTAGGAAAGAGGCAGGGTGGACCCTGGACAAATTTCAACGTCTTTAGTCAACACCAAGTTTGGCCAGAAGAGTATGCCAGATAAACTGGCAACGGTTGCCCTGACTACTTCTATTTCTTCTTCTGTGATCTTCACAGGTCTGTCTTGGCGCTAAACTACAAAACGTAACACTTGGTCGTATTTTGGTTTACGGTAAAACGACAAATATGGTCATTATTGTTGGAGGACTTGTCGCTCCCACGGCCAACACAGGTGTTTCAAACGATCCGCTAATTAGCAAGCTCTGCATGAAGCCTGATACCGATCCTCAGCCTCGGCTAAGGGAGACATGGAAAACGGACTGGATAGGGATATTTGTCCTCATCGTGTGTAGTCTCTCTCACATTTAAAAATGTCATTAAGATTCCAGGCTATGTTGAGCCCTGCACTTGTTATTCTAAATGGGCTTTGGCTAACATTTTGGAAGTTGATGATGTCTTTAAAAGCGACATTTTCTCGAATTTGACTGTCGGGCCATCATTTAAATGAAACCAGCGAAGCTGACATCTGTCGACTTCAAGTCAACAGCTCATCGATTGCCATCACATTCCCACTTGCCTTCCTACAGTTGTCCGTGAGGTCAGACTGTCAATCGGCCCAGTGGGGGAGCCTTCAGTTATCATCAAAAATTCATCAGGATCTGTCGATTTTTTTTTTTCTTTTTACCCTGGCCACTCTAACACCTGCATTAACCCCAGCATGGCTTTGAAGGGGCACATTTTTAATCATGGAGGAACTGGAAGAGCATCAATAATTGAGCCTTTTATTCGTTAACAACAAAGGGGAAGCAAGAGGGAGAGTCCAGGAAAAGAGGATTCTGCAAGGTTTATCCAGTCCCAGGCTGGACAGGAAAGCCTGATCTTTGGGCTTTAGGAATTTAGGCTGAAATATGAATCGTGTTTCCTGCAGTGTGCAGCGTTGACAGATGTGTGGGCTGGCGACAAGTGTCATACAGGCACATAATGAAGATGATCGGCTTTTGAGTTTGACAGCTCCCAGCGAGCGCCCTTCCCTGGATTTCATAAAAATCAATCACATCTTATTGTCAATTATGACATGAAGTATATTTTATTTTATATTCTGAGCTTCTCTGCCACTCGGCCGCATCGTCCATTGAAGGGGAGGCCCTCCATTTTCTATATTATTGCTCGCTTTTATGACATGAAAGGACACGAGCTACATTTCTCTTTCCGTCTGCTCCTGATCGCTATCCAGGCAAAAAGGCTAATTTTAAAGTGGAGCAACAAAAAGACGGGGCCAGCAGCCTGAAAGCACTCTTTTATTTGTCTTTGGTCTTCTTCACTCTTTTATTTATTTATTTATTTTTACCACATTTCTCCTCGACTGTAAGCACCAAGTGGATATTGTTAATAAATGCATACAAGCTGCCAGCGGCACCTTGCATACTAATGCAATTCACGGGTGAATATTTATTATTGCACCCCAAATGCAGTTAAGAGCCAGCCGCAGCCCACCCTGGGAAAAGATACCATTAATCGCATCCCTGCCTGGGCTCTTTATTTTGGAAGATAAAAATCTTCGGCTGTTCAATGTATTCAGAGATGGATAGATTTAAAGAAGAAACGTCCTTATACGTTGAATTATAAACTGGGTATTGAAATGAGCTGCTCTAAATGGAAATTGTTTGCCTCAGAGTGCATGAGTGCAAATAATAGCATATTCGTTACACAGCCTTGATTTTAATTTACTGCAGTGACCACAAAAAGTAAACAAAAAAACGCAACTCTTTTTCCACATACGAGATTATGATTGTTGCGTACATTTATTGTCCAATAGCTCTTTGACTGCCAAAAACGTTAAATAACGTTTCGTAAAATCCTATGGAGGAGTGCCAAAGACGTTAAAAGACGTTTTTTTCAAAACGGGTGAAACTAACCATTTTCTATTGTTGATTACTCAAAAACGGAATAAGGTAGAAACAAACTTTTTTTTTCTGATGGAAGATGAGAGTCCAATCTTGTTTTGGCAGTATGTGTGTTTCCATAGTCCAAACACATAATTTTCTATGGACCTTGAAAGATCAGTCAAAATGCTTAAAATTGGCTGGCACCCACGGCATCCCTTTTCTGAAAACGTCTGGCAGTCAAAGAGATAGTTTGTCAAAAGCGGTGTTCACAAAAACCTATAATCATGTATTTGAGGGTTTGAAACGCCTTTAAGGCTTGAAGGTCTGATGTCTCTATTGTCAAAGATTACCTGTGGTGTGGGGTGTGTAAATATTGATTATTCCGTTAACTACAACTCGGTGTGTGGTGTGCTGTGGTGGTCATCTTGATAACACCACACCCAAAATATTAACAATAAAAACACAGATGCCGATTTTTTTGTTGTCACGTCTAAGGTCTCTACCGAATAATAATCGACATGGTCTCGGATACAAATTGACGTATTGTAGTTGGCGTACTAATGTGTTATGTTAAACCTGTTTGCTCATATGCAGCATCGACTTCATGAATAAACACCATCTGGTTTTCTGTCTTTACAAGGTGTCATCAAAATGCTGAATAGAACATTTTTGTTCGGGTTTCTTTCAGACGGCAGCATATTTCTTAGGTTCGTCTCATTAAAAATATAGCAAGACGGTAGAACATGATCATTATTATTTTAAACATGCTACGTGACAAAAACCTAGTAAGAAGCGGAAGGATTTTGTCTTTGTGCTGCAAAGTTTCAGGTGCTATTTGGACAGTCTGGATTACAGTATTATGCTGTGTAAACATCACTGGCATTTGCAATTTCTTTGGCCCCCAATTGGACATTCCTTTTTTTTTTTTTTTTTCTGGAGAGCTCAGTATTGTTCATTCGGTAATTTTACCGATTTGACATGTCATCATCATTGCTCTCCTTTTGATTTATTTATTTTTTATTATTATTTTATTTTTTTTGTATGTGGGTGAGTATGTGTATGTGCATGTGCGTGCGAGTGTGTGTGTATTCATTAGTTCACCTAAAACCTATTAAAAAAATCCCATACCGTTCACCTAAACCGAACACTTCCAGCCAGAGTCGTGAGGCCGTCAGGAGACCCGAGGAAGGACCAAAGAAAAGAAAGGAAAGTGAAATCCAACAGAATTATGCTGTGTAAACATCACTGGCATTTGCAATTTATTTGGCCCGCAATTGGACATTCCTTTTTTTTTTTTTTTTTTCTGGAGAGCTCAGTATTGTTCATTCGGTAATTTTACCGATTTGACATGTCATCATCATTGCTCTCCTTTTGATTTATTTATTATTATTTTATTTTTTTTGTATGTGGGTGAGTATGTGTATGTGCATGTGCGTGCGAGTGTGTGTGTGTATTCATTAGTTCACCTAAAACCTATTAAAAAAATCCCATACCGTTCACCTAAGCCGAACACTTCCAGCCAGAGTCGTGAGGCCGTCAGGAGACCCGAGGAAGGACCAAAGAAAAGAAAGGAAAGTGAAATCCAACAGTATTATGCTGTGTAAACATCACTGGCATTTGCAATTTCTTTGGCCCCCAATTGGACATTCCTTTTTTTTTTTTTTCTGGAGAGCTCAGTATTGTTCATTCGGTAATTTTACCGATTTGACATGTCATCATCATTGCTCTCCTTTTGATTTATTTATTATTATTTTATTTTTTTTGTATGTGGGTGAGTATGTGTATGTGCATGTGCGTGCGAGTGTGTGTGTGTATTCATTAGTTCACCTAAAACCTATTAAAAAAATCCCATACCGTTCACCTAAGCCGAACACTTCCAGCCAGAGTCGTGAGGCCGTCAGGAGACCCGAGGAAGGACCAAAGAAAAGAAAGGAAAGTGAAATCCAACAGTATTATGCTGTGTAAACATCACTGGCATTTGCAATTTCTTTGGCCCGCAATTGGACATTCCTGTTTGCACATGGCTACTTTATTGTGTGGCACCGTTCACCGTCAGAGGCTGAGCTAGATTGTGTTTGTTTACAGTGTAGCATTGTTTGACTCGTTCCTAGTCAGCTGTAAAGTGTTGCACATCCATCCATCCATCAGCACCTGTTCTCATTTTGGGTTGTGGGTAAGAGAAAAGGGGTACGCTGAAACCCCAGGCAGGTCACTCATCACTCGCAGAATAAGAAGTCTTGTAAAAAACAGCCTGTATCGCCTCATCAAGCTAGCAAATCCTCAAAAAGCCTAAAAGTTTCTCCCACTTGCATTTGAACTTTGTTTGAACCTGATGTCGTTAGTCAAACCGACTGCTGCGGTTCAATAAACTAAAGACACCGTTTTTTTAAACTCCCAAAAGTTATAAATACACTGGCAAGTCTGAGAAATGAACCACGGGGTCATCGCTGCACAACCAGTTATTCAACCGAAAGCGGCAGCCGATAATGGCTTATTGACCGGGGGGGGGGGGGAGGGCAAACTGATGTTGCTTCGCGGGAATTTACGATTGCTAAATATTCACTACCAGAAGCACTTACACAACACAGTAATTTATTTGAGAGAAACTGTGAAAACAAGTCGCCTGCTGTATTTACTGTAGAAATATTACTTAATTGAGGCATGTGCAAAGAACCTGTCCTTTTTTTAAATTTTTTTTTTAAATGACATATAATTGGAATTTTGCTTTTTAATTGCTTGTATACACATTGTTGGGTCTTTGGACTGCCTGCCCACTCGTCAAGTAGATTTTTTTTTATTCACCTGCTTAGGAAAATATGTCTATGAGTGAACAATTTAGCATTTCTAATTTACATAATAATCATAAAAAAAAGAAGCATTTACAGTATAATGAGAGTTACTTATACATGGATTTTCCCTATTTGGGCACCGTGCTTGTCCACAAAGACACTTGTGTTCCCTCGCTTGACGCACAGATCTATCAAAAATAGCATGTATATTACTACTAATAATAATGATAATAATAATAATACCTATTTAATCATAGTAGCAATTTCTGTGTTTTGAAATACACTCAACAAAAATAAAAACTCAACTTTTTTATGAGATGAACTCAAAGAGCTGCTTGTCTACCTCCGCTTTGCTCTCGCTATCTTTTACTACCTTTTCCCCGTTAGCCGCTCTTGTTAGCCCGCTCCGACTAACTCGCTTGCCCTAGTTCAACGGGATGCTCGCTTGCTCACGCCAAATAATCGGTAGAAATTGGTGGTAGGCTTGCGAAGTGTGGTCTCCCTGAGGCACCACAGTGCAAATTTTGGTGCAATCGTTCTAATATTTTCGGAAGTGAGCGACTAGAAATGTCAACATAAATGTTGGTGACGTCGAATCACAGTTTTCAGACATTAGGCGACATAAAGCTTTTCTACATTACACGCTTAACTCTAGCACAATCACAGTTTGACAAGCGAGGAGGAGCATTTTACATTGGGGTCGGCAACTAAAAAAAACAAACACTTGAACCCATTTCACAAAAGAGACCACGGGAGCCACAAACCCTTTGGACATATAAAATGAAGATCGTTTTTCTTTCCCTTTTTATTTCATTTACAGACACAGCCTTAAGCTGAGTGGCCTATTCTGAGCAATATGTCAGCACATCTGCCATATTGGATGTGGCCATTGTATTGCTCATAAAAATCTGCAAATTATATTTGTAAAATTGAATTAAAATGATACAATACAATCGAGAGCAATGGTTCAGTGTTAATCCAATGACTTCTGGCTTTGATGATACAGCTCATATCCAAGATGAAAGTTAATGAGCCGTCTTCACAAATCACTTCACTTTGCCACAATCAATACGGGTATGGTGTTGAACTGTTGATGTATACTTAACTCATTCACTGCCATTGACGGTTATAGACGTCAAAAACTGATTTGAACAATTTCTATTAGTTTAACATTTTTTTCTACTTTTAACAAGAGTATGAAAACCTAGATTTTTTTTTATTGTTCATTTAGAACAGATATAAAATTTGGGATTAGTCGAGAGTTAACAATTGAAGTCATGCGATTAATTACAAGTAAAAATTTTAATCGCCTGACGCCCCTAATTTTTTAATAATTATCTCGTCAAGCTATAACATTTTTTTATTGTAATTAATCGCATGACTTCACTAGTTAACTCATGATTAATCACAAATGTTATGTCTGTTCTAAATGTACAATACCACCCCCCCCCCCCCCCTAGGTTTTCCTACTCTTGTTAACAAAAGTGGAGAAAAAAATGTAACTAATAAAAATAGTTCAAAGGAATTTTGGACGTTTATAGCCATCAATGGCAGTGAATGAGTTAAGGTATGGTCTATGTGTATGTGCTGTCTGTAAATGTTGTCTATGGTAATACTTGCCAGCACTTGTTGCAAAGGGTGCCATTCAAGACTACTGCGAATATAGAGCAGTAGCATCAAAATTATGGAGCAAAGTAAGTACTGACTCTAAATACATTCCATGTGCCGATCCCTATCCCCGGCTAATAGGCGTCCACTAAACATGGTTTTGGTGACATTGCAATATTTCAGTATCAAATAAGGCTGCTGTATACTCCCTCTATTGTTGTCCACAGTCAGGAAGCAGCTGCTATCGCACAAAATCGAGTTAGCGTTATTTCTGAATCCAAACAGGAAGTGCTTCTGCAGCTGCCGTCTTCAGGAGTCCTGTTATCTTATGCTAGTTGGCCGGAAACCATTATCAGCCAAATCACAGCCATGCGGACACTGCACACCAGTTGGCTAAGTGAACCATGACATTACCAATGGCTGCGACTGCGAACCAAACTGGCAGAAACACTTTTGATGGTGGATGAGATGCGTTCAGAACTGCCAACAAAACTTGTCATTACCCTACCAATCAATTAAAACTAACGACAACACCAAGATTTATCAGATGGCGGCAAAGTAATAATTTCATTACTTTGATAGATCAAGATAGATTAGATAGATTTTATGCCAAATAATGGAGGATATTTTACAGAAACAAACCTCAGCAAATATACAGATTCACCAACCTTTTACAAAAAAAAATATTGACCAACCTTTTGCAAAAAAAAAAGAAAAAAATCCTTTGTATCTTGTGACTATTGTTGGAATTTGAGTCCTCCTTTTTGTCAAAGCGCAATGTGTAAAGACGTAAATAGCTTTATTAGCATCTCTTTTGAAATCTTACTTAAAACAGTGGCTGTACAAGTAATAAGCGTTTTGTTTGTTGAATTATTCCAGACATAATTGCTCTGCTTGTGCTGTTAGAGATGAAGGAGCACCGTGTAACAATGCAGACTGCTGTGTTAGCTTCTTGCACTAGCTTCTTGTGTTAGCTGATGACTCACTTTGATATAGTTTGATATAGTTCCATATGCTCATCACTTGTGATAACAATTTATTCTACGTGTACGATTATTAGTGCCCTTTCTATTCTTTGACATGTGTCTAACATTACAGTCTACTTGTTTGTTCTGTTAAAAAAAAAGGGAGCGCTGAATAAGGATGAAGAGTGCTATGTTAGCATCTCTGCTGATGCTACTTAAAACATTGCCTGTACCGTTAATAAAGGCTTTATGATGGTGACAGTTTGAAATCTGGAGCCAATTATTCCAAATATAATGGCTCTCAATGGGAATTTTTTGTTTTGAAAGCGGATTGTGGTTGGAAGTTGGATGTATCGACAGAGAATACGCAGATGTGAGCAACACTATAGTCAGGGTCAGCTCAAGTTGAGAAAATTGAGTTGAGATCTCCTCCTGCAGCCTTGTCTCCAGGTAATTGTGTTACCACAGACAGGAACTACATTCTCAATTATACTTCCACCCATCCGTCCATTTGCCATGCCTATTATCCATGCAGTTCAGGGGATGCAGGGAGCCGCTGTACCAGAGAACAGAAGAAAAAGAACAGACAATTTAAAATTGTTGTATTCACTAGCTTTGTTTTTCGAAGAACCTTGGCAAGCTGGCTGCCGTAACTGATTGTAGGTCCGGGCTAAAAAAAAACCCTGAATGTCAAGTCTTGCTTGTCCCCGGGCATCGGTGTGTGCATCTTTAATAAAGCACAATAAAAACAAGGACGTTTATGGAGTTCAAGACCTTCAACAAAGCTTAAGTTGTGCCCCTCCAAAATAAATATATAAAATAAAATAAATAGATAAATAAATTGGATGGCAATAGCAAAACAGGAGGTCAGCTTTCATCCAAAGAAATATTAAAGTAGACATACACGACTTCGAAAAAGTGAAGCATATGCGGCTTTTGGGGGAAATTTCACAATAAACCTAAAATACGTTCTAACCTAACAGGTGAAAGATTTGACCTTCTCTAAATTTCTAATGCACACGACCGGCTTCTCAGTGTTTCAGTACTTTTTTTGCACAAGACTTATTGCCTAGGGAAATTCTTCCACAAGCCACAAACCATGCAATGACTCCGTAAGGTCAACACTGCACAAAACACAATAAATATTACACACACACAACACAATATGCAGCGCAATCTGTTGTTTTGGGCATTTATGACTGTGTGGGAATTTTGTTTTTCCTAAAAATCAGCGCAGTGAAACGGATCGGATGATGCTTTGATACAGCGGAGTGGCATCGAGTCATGCAGATAGCTGATGACTCAATGGTTGAATGCCAAATGTGAGTTTACAGTCTAGTAATACTCTGAGGTATTTAAAAGTTGTCTGCTATTTCTCTTGCTTCATTGTTTATGTTGACGTGGTACTGGAGGACCGATGTAGTTATCCGAATACTTGAAGTAGTCCTTGCTGATAGGCTAATGTAGTCAATGGTGTAGACTGGTGTGTACAGGAAAGGACTCAACACGCAGCCTTGTGGTGCTCCAGAATTTGGTGTTGAGTGCTGGTAATATTATTGCGCCACAAAACTCAAAAATCAACCAAGAGATTTGCTGGTTTACTTAGAATTTATATAGAAATTTCCCTCTTCATGATCTGGTCACATTTTGACATGGGCCATTGTGAGGCCACGGATCTCAAGAGTGCAACAGCGTCATCAGTAGGCTGCAACAGAGATACAGGAGATTTCAAAATCTGCAGTCAATTTTGCCATTCAGCTCTTTGTTAAAGAACATGGAAGTTGGGCACATTTGGACATTCAATAGTTTAGAGAAGATGCAAAGGTGACAGTCCATCCAGATTTTTTTTTTTCAATTTTCCCCCCCCCGGTGTTTTAATAACATATTTGTGATACGCTTTAATCAAAACACCGCAGGGCTCAAGATTCCTAATTCTTCATTCACTACACTGAATGTCTGTGGCACATGGACACGTACGTGCACATGCTGCTATTCGCAGTAACTGCCCATTTAGAGTCTTCAATGAACCTAACGTATGTTTTTACAATGTGGGAAAACCACAAGGATGGGGAAAACATGCAAACTTCACACAGGAGTGCCAGAGCCAAGATTCAAACTCGAGACCTTTCGACTGTGAGGCAAGTTGTGTTAACCACTAATCCGCTGTGCTGCGACTGGAATCAGAACACATACAAAAAAATAAATTGTGTTTTTCCTGCATTATCTACAAGGACGCAGACAGGATGTGCGCAGTTATTTCATTTATATTCACACCCTCCAGTTTGTGTCCTTCAGCAAATGCTAGCATAAAAACAGTACAACTTTGACAGTGTTATTCCTTTGCATCCACTGGGAAAAAAAACGTCCATCGTTTTAGCTTTTTTTTTCCCGCCGTGATGACGAAGGCTGAGTTTTCTAGTCATCTCCGGCTACAAAGACCTTTTGCCACAACCGCATCTTCGGATGCCCCAGTAACCTACGATCGATACCTTCAACAGAAGGAAAAAGAAGGCCCCACAAAAAGAGAAGTCTATTTTTAACTGTGGAGAGGCTCTTCTGTTCATTTTTGGAGGTGTTTTTATCAGAGCCTTTCTGATGCGCTCGCACAGTCCTGGCGTCCTTCCTCTTTCCGAGCCATTATTGGCAGCAAAGCCATCAATTCAGCCATTGTAGACGGGACGCTAACAATGAGTATGTATCGTATACGGAGCTCTTTATATACCAGGGAATGCCTTGAAGTGTTGCTTACATCAAACTGGACCAATTATGGAACATTTATTCTTTCATATTCACTGAGGGAGCACACTCAGTGAGAATTGGAGTGTCTGTTTTTGTAGTCTTCTACATGTAGACAAATGATCATCTATCCATCCAACCATTTTCTATATTGCTGTTCATTGTCCTCAATAGGGAGTAGATGGTGGCCCTTGGTGACAGGTGGGGGTCCAGCCATGGCCAAAATCACATTAAAACCCTGGAGAACCCACGGGGTCAAATTTGGCCCCTATAAATTCTGCTACTCAAATAACAAAGACCTTTTTTTTTTTTTTTTTTACAAATTTAACTTCTAAAGTCCAGAGTGCCAATTCTGACCCCTGCATGGGGCCATCTAGTGGATGAATATTGCACTTACATGAGCCAGAGTGGTGGTGACAAGATGGCTGGCAACATGTTGGAAATCAATCCAAACAAAACCATCTTCTCAGCAAACCATCAGATGGTAAAATTGTGTTTTTTTTGTTAATCTATTTCATATCATGTTGCAGAATGCCTAGGACTAGGTTTTATATATATATTTAGATAAATTAGCAACTCTGAGCTAGTTCAAAAAACAAGGGTTAAAATTGAAAAAAACATATATTTTTGGTGTTCAGTGAACTTATAGCAGTCATTTAATGTATAATTCATAATTTTCCAAAGAAGAAAAGGGTTCTTGGGTTCTCCAGGGTTAAAAGAAAGTCTGGATTGGTCAGAGTCCAACAGGGTCATGTTGGAGGTACCATTGTATAACGATGATACAGACAAGAGTCCATTGTGCTTGGATCACTTACAGGGATTGTCTACATTTTAACACGTCTTGATTTATTCATGACATTAATGTTGTTGTGGACAGCAGCTGGACACTTTATAGGTATAAGTGTTTACATTGAGCTCAAAAGCAACGCCACTCCAGTAGCCAGACATCCTCCTAATTGCCGTCAGCCGCCGGGCGCAGATGAAAGTTTGACTTTGTCGGAGTAAGCCGAGCAGCAAATAGTGGAGCCTCTTGAATAGAAAAGCAATCCCCGCATAATGATACCACAAATCAGATTCTCGCTGCTCCGAGATTGCGCCGCAAACAATGGGGACTTTATGTCGTCGTTCCAATTGAGGCGTTGCGATATGAAGTGGCGAGGTGCGGAGTTGTAGAAATTAATTTATTATCGCCATTATATTATTACACAAAGAGACTTCATTTGTCTCTTTTTGCATATTGTTGTGATCCATCACGTTGCTGCTAATGATTCGACATCATATGTGACTTGCTCATCTGTCACACCTGGTCTCGCCGATGCCGTTTTAGTACATTTGGGGTGGAATTCACAAAACTCACCACAAATCATCCGTTTTTTTTTTTTATAATGAATTTGTATTTGAATGAAATGTGGTATGCACGGTGTGTGCAGCAATATCAAAGTCCTTGCTTTTATTTGATTTATAATACAATTTATTAGAGCTATGATATATCTGACTTTCTGCCCTCTTGAGCAGAACTCAATGGGGAAGAAGAGCGATTGCACTTTAACAGGATTCAAATAAATAAACTATACTAAAGTCTCCCAATAAGGCACTCTCATAATGTCTCTGCAGTGTCTCTTTAAAGTATATTGCTTTACCCCCACCCAGAAAAAGAAAAAAGTCTAGAGATTTACTCAGCCAGCTTTGGACTCCTCCATAACATTTCCATATCTCACATTTGACCTTTAATATTTTGACAGGGGACTGAATTGAGAGGAGACAAAGCCAATAGGATTTAACTCATACCTAGGCTTTGTCTTCCACATGCTTCAATCATGGCTATGGCCAAAAACTGCCATATTTCCTCAAATAGTGGCCTGGCTGTGTATTTTCTTCACTGCAGAAAGTACCTTGGGTTTATTTGATGACATTTAGCTTTGAAAGTAGGACGCAACCAAAGAAGCATGTTTGAGGTGCTTTGTAGAAGCATTGCAGTAATTCCAATGCAAGGTGTGTCGTGATATGCTAACTCGGGTTAGCACGGCTGTGAGTCCATGCTGGCATGTACTTTTACAGTGAATTTTATATTTAGTCCTCCAACGTGGCAACCGGCAAGATCTGTTTTAGGTGCATTTCAATTAATTGCGGTGAATCCAATGCAAGCTTTATGCTCACTCGGGTTAGCGCAGCTGTGAGACCATGCTAACGAGTGTAGCCTTAGCTTAGTTTGTCAAAAGTGGTAAGGAAGCTACAAGGTATTCTTTGAGGTGCTTTTCAAAGAATTAACATGATTTAAATTTAATGTGAGAATATGCCTACTCGGTGTGCACTTGTTGCACGGCCTTGAGACCGTATCACATTTTTTGCAGTGTTGAAAAGTCTTTCATGTGTAAAACTGACAAAATGTTTTACTTATCATAACAATCCATCTGCCAACAAGTGTAAGACCCCACTCGCACCTGAGCTCCTCCATCTTAAGTGCTCGGCGGTCTCCCCCCGGCGGTCCCTTTTGAGTATCTGAGAGGCCCAGGGTTCTTTGAAGCACCTCTCGTGTGTGCTTAACACAGCAGAGCCCCATCTGTTGACACAGGTAGCATAGCATCAGGAGCATTTTGTGCGTGTAATGCTTTTTCTTTGCCTTTAGTGATGATGGCAATAAAACAGGATGTGGAACTTATTGCGATTTAGAGGTAACTGCAACAGAAGCATTTTCGTTTTCTTTGGCTCGATACCCATCGAAAGAAGCGAAGAGATAAAATGTGACAATAGCATAGAACAGGATGTAACTTATTGACACCAAATAGAGGTCAATTTGATGCCAATCATCAGAACCAGAAATTTTACATATTGCGACGTAGCTACATTGAAGCAACAGAATCGGTACTGTGTATCCATTTTAGTTTTTCCTTTCAACCACAGACCAGATAAAAATGTGATGGCATCCGCCCTGGCAAAAACTTAATCCTTAACACCCATTCGCCACGCGGCATTAAAACTCTACAGACGCTCGACGATGACAACGTGTAATTGTTCAATTTGCATCAGGCGGCGGAGTAAACAATGAAGACGTTTTCGTGGAGGGATTAGTGAAGACAGGAGGAAGGGGGGGGGGGGTTAACTACACGTGGGAAGGCATTAGCATAACAACGGCAGGTCGGCGTACCTGCCTGCTGTTCACTTGTGTCTATCACTCTATATTTTACCACAGGGATGAATAATGGTCGGCTCTCGGGTGATGTTCACCTTCAATTGGGGGAAACATGACTCATGTGCTGGAGTCAATGAAGGGATGAGGTCACATTGTAAATCACTGCCAGTAATGTTCAGGTTACACACGTTACATGCATTACATATAAAGTTTCACTATTCTCAACTATATACAGGGCGGGCCAAACGTAAATATACAGTACAGTACAAAAAAAAGAAGCCAAACACACAAGAACAGTACTGCTTCAGTTGCTATGCTACCATTAGCCCAGGATGCTAAACTATGACCGTTTATGGAGAGGAGGGGGATTCCTCTACTGATCATATGGCACAAACACTGACGAGTCTGTTAGTAAGCAGTGTGGTCCCCTCGCATGAACTTAAAAAAAAAACAAAATCCCTGTAAAGATGCTTTATTTTGAGCCTCGCCGCTGAGCCGTGCGCTGTCGAAAGCATATGGCTGCACACGACGCAAACACACATCTCCTGCCAATGCTAGGTACGCTAACAAACCGGCGGGAGGAAGTTTTCCGGACTTAACTTTTAGGATAAAAGACGTCAGTGCATCTTTGGAGAGTGATCCAAATGGGAAACAGAAGAGCTTTTTTGGAGCTGGCAGTATGATGATGATGATGCTCCAAATAGCAGATTCAGATGAAGACAGCAGTGGGAGAAAAAAAATTATGCAATTGGGTGGACATGTCTATCAGAACAGGAGACATGGAAATGTCTCAAGGAAGGATCTATGCCATCAAAGACATTAAAAGGTAGTGTAGAGTTTGAATAGTCAGGTTTCCATCCTAATGTTGCGACTTATGCCCGTTTCCATCTGTTATTCTTTTGCGAATATTGAGAGGGGACTCCATAGAAATGTGATCCACCAGTAATTTAAAAGAAGAAGACGACTAGGAAGCGACTGCGCCACGCAATGAGCTCGTGTGAGTTTTCTTTTGTAATTCTTGGTAAACCGTAGCCTTTCTTTACTGTTTTCCATCTAAAATAGCATTAATATTCGCTTCTTTAATTAATTCCAAAAAGATTTCTGTTTCGTCCCCCCCCAAACATACCTTACTTTATCGTCCGCCATTGATTTGTGAGTACAAACATACATGTGAAGGAATATCCAGTCATAACGTGCGACGTAATATCCGGTCTTGCCAAAATTCGCATTTTCCTTTTTTTTCATACGCTTTAAAATCCACCCCTAAAAACCTTTTGGCCCCTTTTTCGAATTTCTAGCGTTTCCATTCAATTTTATTTTCGCATTTCTTGAAAATCTAATCAAAATGGGTGGATGGAAACCCAACTCGTTAGACCTTGTAAACATCAAAGAGAGGTTCGTCTCAGCAACAAAACCAACAGACATAATTTAGAATTTCGCTAATTTCGAAATGATCAAATTACTGTTCAGTGAGTCTTATTTTTTTTCTGTAAACATGGAAATTGTGAACAAACCTAATGCACGTTTTAGTTGACATTAAAAATGTTAGGCGTATTCAACAGTGCTAATGTAGCTATTTTGTAAAAATCAAAGACTTTTAGTCTCCAATGAATCTTCATCGTTTCTGTGATTGTCAAAGTCGTCGATATCAAAATCCATTTTTAGAATTTTGCGGATCCGACATACCTGTTTGCGTAAACATAAAGACCATTTCATTCTCTTAAAAAAAACTAATAATTTTTTTTTTGCAAACACCATAGACAGTTTTTAGTGGACCACATACATCAAATACAATTCACCTGATTTATTAACATCAGAGACACCAACGTGTTTTTGTAAATAGCGATGGCTAAATCAAATCCAGTACTATTAACATACATGTTTTTGTAAACATCAAAACCAATTAGTCTTCAGTTAAAAAAAATAAAAAATACAACTGGTGCATCCGCATACACGTTGCCCGCTGAAAAGCATAATTTGTTTTGTAAGGATGGTGTCTTTCCCACCTGCTGCCGAGAACACAGGCGACATTTAACGAGCGACGTGTTGAAACGTGGGAAATTTGTGCATTTCTATCAGCAAACCATGCATCACCTTGACAGGTTTTGAGTGTGCCTGCTACATAAAAAAAAAAAAAAAGTGTTATTTTGGGCTCCAGACTGTACCCGCTGAAGAGCTTACGCCGAGTAACGTACTGTAGCTGACAAGAAATAATTGCCAGGTGCACTTGTCAACACTTTGCTATGGTGTAAATATCAAAACTCCGAACTTCAGTCTTATGTGTGTCACTGAGAGAGAAAGTGCAACATTCATTTTACTTTCAATCAGACGCCATCTAAAAAGATGGAAAACACATTTTTCTCCCATTTGCGCATTAGTTCTTCTTTCATCAAACATATTCAACAGCAATCTCCTGGTGAAAATGTTATTTTTAGGGGTCTCGAACATAACCAGGCTGACTGGAAATTCTTTGAACATGTCTTTTAGAACAGGTTGCATGAAAAAGTCATCTAAGGCTTTAACAAGACACAATGTTCACGTTTTAAAGATTTTTTTGAAAGTCTTCAATTAATCTTACCGTACACACATTTGTATACGCCAAAGCTCATTTAGTCTTCAGTGAACCTAATATACATTTTTATAAACATCAAAGACAAAAGGGTCTTCATCGGATCCAGGGGTGGCCAAGTTGGGTCCTCTCGAGAGCCCCTATCCAGCCTGTTTTCCGAGTTTCCCTCTTTCAGCTCACCAGCGAGCTTTGCAGAAGCCTGATAACGATCCTGATCATGAATCAGGTGTGTCAGTGGAGAGAAATATGGAAAATAGGCTGGATAGTGGCTCTCGAGGACCGGACTTGGCCACCCCTGATCGGACCTAACATACGCTGGACATTTTTTTGTTGTTGACATATCAAAGACATTCCGGTGTCTTTAAGAAGCCAGAAATGATTTCCAAACAGAATGACGTCAATGTTGCCCTTTCGTCCAGATCCCGCAGGTGAGCTACGCCTCCACGGCTCCGGAACTGAGTGACAACACCCGCTACGACTTTTTCTCCCGGGTGGTGCCGCCGGACACGTACCAAGCGCAGGCCATGGTGGACATCGTCAAAGCGATGCGCTGGAACTACGTCTCCACCGTGGCCTCGGAGGGCAACTACGGCGAGAGCGGAGTCGAGGCGTTCATCCAGAAGTCTCGGGAGGACGGTGAGTGAGTTGTGTGTGTGTGTGTGTTGGGGTTGGTGGGGGGGGGGGGCTTCATCCGAGTGGACATATTGTACTGTGCTGCGGTAAATTGCCCAGGCAGAAATGAATTAGTTCCAGAACAAGGAAAACGTTGAAAGCAATTTGATAGAATCTCTGAAAGGCTTCATGGAGCTTTTAAAATGATCGTTAAGGCTTCACATATATTACATGTAAATGGATTAGAGGTGTCAAACACACTCTGCTTTCCATCCATCAGTGTGGACAGCTGACCTTTGGCAAGAGCAGCAGGATACACCCTAGATTGTTCACTTGTCAAACACAAGAAAAACAGACAAAGTACAATCCACACTCATATTCATGTTCTCTATGGACAAATTAAAGTTCTCAATGAACCTAAAATACAAACTCCATACAAGAAGACCAGAGCTGAAATTTGAACCCCGTCCCACAAAACTGTGAGGCAGACTTTAACCACTATACCACCGTGCTGCAACTCTAACTTTGTCTGTGTTTTTTGTTTTTGTTTTGGCAAACTGGGTTGCGTCTAGGAATGAGGCATGGAATCCACTTATGTATTGATTAGCGCTGTCTGTTTGAAAAACACATCCCCCCTTCTGTAAAACTGCACTCTCTATATTATGTTTGCAGGGTGTGGGGAAAAAAAAAAAAGAAGTCTTGCAGACGTTCTAAGATGCTCATCCAGCACCACTGCTGGGAGTATAAAAGTAACGGTAATTGAAAGCATTACTAAACAAAATGTTTAAAAGGGCGCATTTAAAGGAAACGGACTTTAATTGGTTGTCAGTATATCGGTTTGTAGTGTATGCAACCCTGGAATTAATTGAAAATTCCGTCCCTAATTCGAGTTTCACTTAGCAACATATTTAGTAGGAAGTTTGCCCACAAAAAAAGTCTCAAAAAAATACAGGAATCATTATTTGGACCTTGGTCTCGGTTTTGGCATTTTCCAGAAAAATGTGTGACTGATGGGGTTTTTTCCCCCCCTCCTTCATTGCCATTTTCAACACTTGATATTGATTTATAACAGACTTACCAGTAAAATAGATCTGTGAAAATACATGTTTTAAATTGGCCAAATCTACCCAAGAGCAAAAATATGTAATAAATATTGGAAGTAAGTTGCCCATCACTAGCCAGAGCCATCAACGTTAGAGAGGTGTATTCTTACAAAAACATACACATACAAAAAAAAAATTATATATATATATATGTATATGTGTGTGTATGTGTATATATATGTATATATATTTAAAAAAAAACATTTATTAAATTTTTTTAATTTATTTGTTTTTAAAAAAAAAGGAGAGCAATGATGATGTCAAATCGAATGAACAATACTGAGCTCTCCTGAGAAAAAAATAAATAAATAAATAAAAAAAAATAAAAAAAGAGAGGTGTATTCTTTCCTTTCTTTTCTTTGGTCCTTCCTCGGGTCTCCTGACGGCCTCACGACTCTGGCTGGAAGTATTCGGTTTTTAGGTGAACGGTATGGGATTTTTTAATAGGTTTTAGGTGAACTAATGAATACACACACACTCGCACGCACGCACATTGACATACTCACCCACATTCCCAAAAAAAAAAAAAGAAAAGAAAAAAAGAGCAATGATGATGACATGTCGAATCGGTAAAATAACCGAATGAACAATACTGAGCTCCCCAGGAAAAAAAAAGAGAGGTGTATTGGCATGTGGCTTGGCTAAATAAAGTAACGGAATGCTGAGCAACATACGTTCTCCAAGCCTCTGATCTGCTCCAAGTGGGTGCGTGGGTGTCTGACTGCACCACGAAGCCGCTCTTGGCAGCACGATACCGGATTGGCAACGCCACAAACTCCTCTGCAGCGCTCACTTCTGTGGCTCCCGTGGAGTCGACTCCCAACACTTCCAGCTTGCCACCGTATTGACGCAATCTTTAATTCCCGCCCATCACTCTTCTTGCCATTTTGTACAAACAGTATTAAATATGAGGAATGAATCAGGGCTCATCGGCAGTTAAATTTAAAGTCAATATTTCCTCCCAGCGAAGACGCGTCTTCATTAAAAACTTGCAGCGTTAAGACTGCGGAACAAATTTAAGCTGATATTTCACTTTGTGTAAGTGTTATTATAATTCCACCAGCACACTCGCCCGCTTGATTCACTTTGTTCCATTGTTTAAGGCTTAATATTTACAGAAAGCAGTCCAGTAAATTATGTGAGTCAGCTGCCTCAGCAACAACCCCGCAGTGACCTGCTTTGAATTCATACTCTCGCTTGCCTCCCTTAAGAGAACGAGCAATAAACGTGAGAAGAAAGTGAGTTAGGTGCTGAATATGAGAAGAAATATGAAGAGCAAGTGAGGGGAGGGCTTGATTTCTGTTTTTCAATCTATCACACCTGGTAAACACCACGGCCTTGAACGCTCTCTTTTCTTTGTACGTTTCCAGCAGATTGCTATCTATCATGAGCTGACCCAGGATGCCACACTTTCGCTGCGATAAAGTGAAATTACTTCTGTAAAAAAGTTGGAAAACATCACCAAGGTGGAAGTGTCTGCTGTCCAAATTGAAACAACAAGTTGGCTTGTTCAGACTCGTTTCACCGTAACAGATTGTGCTAGGATATAACGAGACCATACTGGAAAGTTTGCAAAATTGGATGGTAGCGGGTCATACCAAGATTTTTGCTTCCATACTCTGATCAGAATCAGAATCAGAATCAGAATCAGAATCATCTTTATTGGTCAAGTATGTCTAAACACACAAGGAATTTGTTTCCGGTAGTATAAGCCACTCAAGTACGGTTGAACAAGCAATCCTAAAAAAAAAAAAAAAAAAAAAACGTGACACCTGAAGTACCGAGAGTCTTTATGTTGTGTGGTAGTAGTTATGTTTTGGGGTTATGGTTGAGGTAGGTGGAGGGAAGCAAGGTGAGCAGGCAGAGGTGAAGTACGAATGAATACTTCATGAAACAAAAACAAGGAAGCAAACAAGGTAGCGACTGGGAAACAAAACAACAAAGTCCAAAAACGACAAGCAAGGCGAGACGTAGGGGTACGGGGGGGCAAAAAAGCAGCATCGTGACATGAAGAAACAACAATGAATCGACGCAGACAGACGGCAGACGAGAGACTATATACACACACACGAAACACACCTGGGCAAGACAGAAGTGGCCGAGGGCACTGATTGGTTGAAACACGAGGAGGGGCGGGCAAACACAAGTGGGCCGGACAATGCTTGACGAGACAAGAGAGACACACAAGGAAAAGAGAACATGACACAGATTGTGACTAACTAATGAGACTTTAAAACTAAATTGAATTAAACCTAACCCAAACAATGACAGTACCGGACAATAAAAGCTGTGCAAGTAATGTGGAGAATCATCAAGCAAAAAGAGAGTGAACTTAAGTGACTAATAATACGCTAGTTACAATAATTCCAATTCATACAGTTTTGCACAATTTAAAGTGACGAGTAGTGCAGTAATTAATTATGATGTTCACACAAAGCAATAGAGTGAGGGACTACTCACAAATGACTCCTCCGAAATAGATATTTAGTGATATGTTATATCACCACATTTTTGTGATGAAATCGTTAATATCCATAATGAATTTCAGTCGATCTATTATTCAAAGCTTTGAAACATTAATATTGACAAGTGATTTTGTCAAAGAAAGCACAACTGACAAATACTCAGATATTGTTCATCTCTGTCAGGGGTGGGTGGTGGTGGTTGGGGCACCACAAAGCATTTATGCTTAGGGCAGCAAAATGGCTGCACATGTTGCAGTTGTACTTTGGAATGCAGAGAATGAATTGGGATGGTTTCGGTCTATTCTTTTGTATTTTTTTTTAGAGCTCAGTATTGTTCATTCGGTAATTTTACCGATTTGACATGACATCATCATTGCTCTCTTTTTTATTTATTTTAATTTAATTAAATTTTTTTATTTTATTTTGTATGTGGGTGAGTATGCGCACGTGTACGTGTCTATTCCACAATACCATTTTGTAGCTTGTGAATGTTTTAATGAATGACTTGGAGCCAGGCACGAGAAGGACCTGACAAAACTCCCATCAAATTTAGCAATCAATATATTTCTGCAAACTCAGTAATAGGTCAATTTGTCTTCCACTCATACATTTCAATGACATCATTTAAACCTTCATTTTGCACTTGCGGCGCTCTCCAAATATTCCATGGTGAGAACCAACAGCGCAACCTCAAGTGCAAAAACCTCTTTTAAATACTTCAGTCTTCACCACTTGTATCCCTGTTGCCAACAAGCCATTACAAGTAAGGGAACATGCAATTTAGCGCCTGCTATTTGGAATGTAGACTATATTAGGAATTTAGAACCTGTGCTGGGCTGCTTTCAGACTATGTTTGGATTTTATAGGCTACGCTGGGATGGGAATTTTTTTAGTGTGGGAGAGATCGTCGAATACTATTGAAGATGATGGGATGGTTTTAGAATAATTAGTGTGCTAGACTTTGCTGAATAACATTTTGTAATATAAAAAAGCAGTTTAATCCCACATTTCTTATTCTCCTATAAACTTAGATAACTAAATACTGTATTCATTTGAGACCCAACTTCAACTGGAATCAGGCCTCTCAGGGATGTTGATTACTTTGGAACATTCGCCCCAATAGATGTCATTAATCAACTTAATGAAACACAGTGTCAATAAGACCCCTAACAAGATTTCCCCGGCAAAACGACGGCCTGCCCGAGAGCCACATGAGAAGAAAGCCTACTAATGGAGTCACTGCCATCCCCGTTTGATGGGGAGGATTACAAGCATTGGCTGCACAATTTGGGTGACTAAGTTGATATATGCCGAGAATGCGAAATGAATCAGGAGGGAGTCAACAGCACTTGTTAGAAGACTATCTTTGTCTTCCGCGTGTTCGTTATTGTTCGGGTAGAGAGAATCCTGATTTTCTGAATACAGACTGGAGATCGGTGAACAGGTCCTCCGAAGGATTTATTTTACATAATATTCTGGACACAAGCAAGTTTACAGACAATTGGCTGCAGTTCCTCTCGCAAGTGTGAAGTTACAGCGGACTCACAGCATTCTTATACTATCTTGAACCCCCCCCCCCAGATACAGAATACAGACTGGAGATCGGTGAACAGGTCCTCCGAAGGATTTATTTTACATAATATTCTGGACACAAGCAAGTTTACAGACAATTGGCTGCAGTTCCTCTCGCAAGTGTGAAGTTACAGCGGACTCACAGCATTCTTATACTATCTTGAACCCCCCCCCCCCCCCCAGGAAACAGCCCCAAGTCCTGCGTTCAATACACATTGACTTCAACCCCAGACACTGGCCCATTGATGTGGAAACAGACGAGGCCCCCTCCCCAGACCTCATTCAATACACTCACCAAGCTCTACTGAGGAAATTAAAACAGTTATGACTAAATCTAAACAGTTATAACTAAATCTGGGCAGAAGACTCTCAACAAGCACTACATTGCTCCATTGAAGCAAATACTCAAGAATAAGTCTTAAAAAATTTATGGAAATGCTTTTTTTGGGGGATCTGTGATGATTTATATATCGCTACATTGTTTTCCCAAGACCATCCATCTATGATGAATTAAACCCTCCAAAAGCACTAAATTAGACTGCACTGATTAAAAGCAACAATCAGTCGTAAGTTCCATATTTTGTCTCAAACCTACAACCATTTGGTCCTTGTAATGACTAAGCTGCACATTAATATGCAATTAATGTTTGCTCGTCATATCAACTCCCCAAATAGTCTTGTACTAGCAAATAACAATTTTCCAAATGCCTCACTGACACTCATGAAATCAACCATGAAAAATGGAATTATAGGTACTAGGGTGATTTATTTCCAAGGAAAGTACGGTCATAAAAACGAAAGGACAAGTGACCGCTCGGGCGTGGGAATTGATGGCACTCGATGAAAAGATTGGTGTTCATCGAAATGATGACAAATCACCCTGATGGGGGAGCAGATTTCACCATAATATATCTCCTTGTAACAGAAATCAAACACACAGTGGCTGTCAAAATAGGATTCATCATTTGAGTACCCTAAAATGCGACAGTTGGAAATCCATGCGATAGTTGGGACGAACGGGTGTCACCATACATTACATACATTTCCCACATTTGAACCACATTAGCATGTGCTTTAGCATGAGGTGCCAAATTCTGGCTAGTGGATGTCATGGCTCCGCAATATGCTTGTGGCGGAATATCAAACGCAAAGGCAACTTCTAGAAGCATTTAAAAAGGCTCTCACGGCTTCTTCAGATGAAGTCAAAGAAAATGCTGCAAAAATTCACATGGTTAAAACGGTTACTAATGCATTTGTCTACATTGTTCATTACCTGAAAGAGAAGACAGGCTATTGATTGACATTACACTTTCCTAAAAACAATATTTAACATACAAAAAAAAAGAAAAAAAAGAGCAATGATAATGACATGTCAAATCAGTAAAATTACCGAATGAACAATACTGAGCTCTCCAGAAAAAAAAAAAAAATAATATATATATATATATATATATATATATATATATATATAAGATGTTAATCTGCATATAAATTAGATGACAGTTTTTTATGTTAATCTGCATATAAATTAGATGACAGTTTTTTATCGTTGTATTTTTTTGGTGATGATTTCAGATTCTTCACCAATTTTCACTTTTCATTCCGTACCTGTTTGTTCCCTAACTGCAGTGTTTCCCAACTAGGATGTGCGATGTGGAAACATTGAATCATTTCTTACCAAGATGATAAGAAAATATTAATTTCACAAGATGTCAATGTCAATAAGATGGTAAGCACCTCGTTTCCCTGGAGAGACAAGTGTTTTGATTCTGATGATTAGAGTTTACATGTCTGTTTAAGCAGACTTATTCAAGTGAGATACAGAGTTATATATATATATATATATATATATATATATATATATATATATATATATATATATATAAAACAAAGCATGTTTATTTATTTTGAGTTCACATTTTTTAATTTGTTATGCATTTATTTTCAAGTTTTTGTTTTTTTTTACGTTTAAATTTTGTTAAAAAGGGATCATGCCTGAGAATTAAATGTTTAAATTAAGAAGATGAAATAAAAATGATTTTCATATAATAATCAGTTGTGTTGGATTGCACTTTTTGGAGGTCATCATCAAGCCAAATGAGTGTGGGGGTATAATGAAAGGGTTCAGGGCTACACAAGAAAAAAAAAAAGGCTGAGGGTTTGAAGCCATGACTTTGTAAAACGAGTAGACCTTGAAACCAGAAACCAGCCCATGCAAGTATCAGATATGGTTCACTTTATTTTTTATTTTTTTGGAGATCTCAGTATTTGTTCACTCGGTAATTTTACCAATTTGACATATCATCATCATTGCTCTCTTTTCTTTCTATTTTTTTGTATGTGGGTGAGAATGTGTATGTGCATGTGTGCGTGCGTGTGAGTGTGTATTCATTAGTTCACCTAAAACCTATTAAAAAATCCCAAACCGCTCACCTAAACCAAACACTTCCAGCCAGAGTCGTGAGGCCGTCAGGAGACCCGAGGAAGGACCAAAGAAAAGAAAGGAAAGTGAAATCCAGCACCGACCAGACACCACCCACCAGGCCACCAACCAGAGTCCTTCACCAACCCCAGAAACATCTAAATTCCAAAAAATTAGGGCGACCTCAAGAGACCAAAAGAGAGACTGAGGAAAGGAAGGAAGGACAGACGAAGCGGAGTGAGATCCACAGACACCAGCCTCCACCGATTCAATGACCTGAGGAAGAAGCAGATTGTGTCTGAGTTCCGATAGATGCTGGTGTGGTGGATCTGGCATGCATGAAAATCTCCACCAAAGAGGGGAGCCGTCGACCCCTGCCAGGACAGAGCAAGCGCAACAGCTCAGGGCCCCCCACCGGCCGGAGAGCAAACCCAGGAGCAGGAGCGCCCCCCCACCCCAACACGGCCCATATGGATATGGGTCACTTTAAATGTATATGGAAATAAACAGGCATTAAGTCAGAAAGAGGCACTTAAACCTGCAATGAAAATCCAGCCTAAGTCTGTAGTTAAGTTGACTTTCATGTAAATTCTCTGGTAAGATGGCACTCGAGAGATGTCCCTTGTCTTTACTTCGCACAAAGCAATAAGAGCAAAGATATTTAAACGTCGGTCGTAGTCGTGGCCTGCAGGGAAGGCTCAAGCGTGACGTTCCCTCTTCCATCCATAAAGCCGGCTAATATCGGAACACTGTAGCCCTCTCGACCTCTTTATTACACGGCAAGACCAAAATAACCCCTCCGAGTCCCTTCAGATTTGTCCTGTCGCAATTTGCTTAAACAATTACGCGTGGTGGCTTAATTGGGCGAGCCGACGAGCTGAATGATGATCCGGCTGCCTCGCCGACTTAACGGTGGAGCGACCCTCTTAGCGGGAGACGTATCGCACCCGGCAATTTCCTTAAGCAAGTAACGCCACGTGAACCTTGATCCGAAACATTAGTTATCACGTCGTTCCGTCGGGGAGAAGCTCGGCGCCTCACGTGATCTATGTGGGAATAATTGCCTGTCTCCTCATTTTTCATGCACGGAAATATTCAAATGCGGGAAAAGTCGAGAAGCAGAAGCCATAGATTAGGGTGTGGGGGAGGTCACGGGTGCTGGTGGCGGGGGAGCGTGATATTGTTTAATTGATCCTGAAGTACCCTGGGGGGGGGGATTCTGCGGCAATTGGCCGAAAAATGCAACGTGAATTGCTGCAGATAAGGTAAGCCAAGACGGTATGCGAAGAGCGGGAAATAAAAGACAGCATGATTCACCCAGTGACGACTTTTACATGCAGGAAATAACCCCTTTTAAAACATGAACATTGGCAAAAGCCGTGAAAACGCACAAAAACTCGAATAAGAGCCCTGGGTTACTCCATTCATAACGGAATTCTTGCTCATATAAACGCATTCGGAATATCTCGATCGATCGGGGGAATTTTTTTCGTTGCGCGCATGCTCGCTCTTTTCTTCTTTGTCTTCTTTTCTTCTTCTTCGCGTATTTGATTCGCAAGGAATCTTGATCTATGGAGTCACGACTTTTTTTTGCGCAGCTCCGCAAAGAACCACTTTTCTGGAGCGAGGAGGAAACCGACTACTTTATTTAGGGTGGTTAGTGACATAAACATGTCTTTTCTTGAACGTATAGTAAGTTAAAAGCGGAAATGACGTTATTTACGTATGGGTTATTCGAATCTAGCACAGATTAGCATGTAAACGGGAGTAACTTTTTCCGCCACGCATGTTACAACATGTTACCTCAATTGTTTCAGAAACCGGAATGCTGACCTTAACCCGAATATTGGCTGCATGTAAACGTAGTCATTGTGTCCCAGGCCTTGAAAAAAAACCTAAAACGAAGACTACATTATATAATGTTTGCATTTTTCCCAAACGAAATATGCCTGCCGTCCAATAACTAACACCAATGTACAGTCGTAAGTGAAATATAGGCTTATTTTCTACCTTTGGTTCATATTTATATTTTAGATTTATTCATTATTTATTTATTATATATTTATATTTATAGTGTCTGAAATATAGGCTTATTTTCTATCTTTGGTTCATATTTATATTTTAGATTTATTCATTATTTATTTATTATATATTTATATTTATAGTGTCTGAAATATAGGCTTATTTTCTATCTTTGGTTCATATTTATATTTTAGATTTATTCATTATTTATTTATTATATATTTATATTTATAGTGTCTGAAATATAGGCTTATTTTCTATCTTTGGTTCATATTTATATTTTAGATTTATTTATTATTTATTTATTATATATTTAAATTTATAGTGTCTGAAATATAGGCTTATTTTCTATCTTTGGTTCATATTTATATTTTAGATTTATTTATTATATATTTATATTTATAGTGTCTCACCAGGCATGAACGTCATGGCACATCACTGCTTTTCATATTGTCTCGCTATATTGTGGATGGGTTCTGGAAACTAATTACCATCATGGACACTAAACCGTCCAAGCACTGGATAGACCTTGTCCAGCAATTATCACACATCGAGACCTCCAGCCAAGAATGAATGTGATTTTTTTTTTTTTTTGTCTCCCTGCATGTGGACTAGTAGGCCCGTGGAGCCACTAAAGTGGCAGAGCATCCGCAGGATTAGTTTTAGATTAGAATATTGAGTTATTGATTACCATCTGGGAAAGTGGGCCATCCATCCTTGCTGTGTGTGGGGGGCAATGGCATGATAGGAGGACTATAATTTGTCAAGAGTTAAAGTGAATGTATAAAAAGCATGATTGTGTTGGATAGATTTGTTTTGTTTTTGTTTTTTTTTGGGGAGGGGGGGGTATACGTACTGTATATGAGTGGCCAACGTAAACCATTTCACTTAATTTCCTTGAAAAGAATCAGTTCTATCCATTTAAAAAAAACTTTCGTAATAATAACAATTTAAGAAAATTAGTAGCAAGTGGTGATTAACTGAAAGTTTATTTTTGCTCGTACGAAATGTAAGTGGAATGGAAGTTGTCTCGTGTAATAAGTTGTTGGTAGGTGGGCGGAAACTGAGACAAAAAGTCAAATTAACGATTTATTAAATAAATACTTAAAATAAAATAAACATTTTATTTATTTATGTATTAATTTGATTTTTTTTTTTTTTTTTTTTTTAGCAGATTAAACAATATGACATAATATAATACATCATAACAAATAATCAGAAAATCATCACATACACCAGTGGCAGTAAAGCATTTTGTATTCTGTATTGATAAATGTATTTGTAATGCATTATTTCATGGGACTCCACGAGCAACTCAAATCTCAAAACGAGCAGCACGTGCACAGGCCCATCTTATGTTTACCCGTGAAAACATAAATCTAAGAGAAGGCTTTGGGGAACATGCTGTGGTCAAATGATACCAAATTGGAGCATCAAATCAACCCACCATGTTTTGGAGGATTTAAAAGAAAAAAAAATCAGTCTGACTTAATGCTAGACTCCTCCCCAGCTAATTTTTAGCTCGCAAACATGAACTGAGTTTCATGTCAATTATGCATTTAATTGAGAGGACTATGAAGTGATACACAATGCAGATACTAATTTTGGAACGTTAAAAACAACGTGATTGTGAATGCATAAGAACGGCAAACTAACGCAAGTACATATACTGGGTGCTAAGTGGCTAATGAGCAGCTATATCAGATCCCCATCTATTTCTATACAAGCCACTCAAATGTAAATTTCCCCAATATAGTTTCAACATTTTTTTTAAATTTTTTTAAATGTGAGTAATAGGAGCAGGTGATTCATGTGTCTGCTGAGGGACAATGGCGTCCTTGGCCCCTTTTAGCATCAAACTCAACTTTGCTCTGGTGTACTCATAATTCAATTACTTGGCAGAGTCCACTCGCACCGTCGTGGCACACTTTCGTGCATTTGCCAAAGCGTGCGCTTGCACTAATGGCAAATAAATGCAATTGAGTAGCAAAAAAAAAAAAAACCTTAAGAGGTGCTGCTGTCAAGACACCCTCGTGTTAGTGAAGCGAGTGAAAAATTCTGCCGCGACCGTTGGCTTTCGCAGCCTGCGAAGTAACCTTGACGTGAGGAACCGAATCGCATTTAGAGACGTGGAAAAAAAAGAACACACACAAACAAGATTTCCATATAGTAATAGGCAGCACAGTGAGATACAAATAGGATTGCTATTATTCCATTAGCACTAAACGAAACATCTGAAAGGGAAAAGACTGGAGGGTGGGGGTGGATTTCAGTCATTCCACAGCAGAAGCAGTCGGATTCCTGGCTCAGGCCATGGAAAAGATGTTATGTCGTATATTATCAAAGTATATTGCAGCATGTTGTGCTAGTGGTTAGGACGTCTGTATTGCATTCAACGGGTTCTGCGTTTGAATGTCCAGCTGCGTGTTCTCCCGGTGTTTGTGTTAGCTCTCACTAAATTGCATATTCCGTAGGTTTGAATGTGAGCTGGGGTCGTTTCTAGCTTAGCCGTGACCCTAATGAGGAAACACACCCTAGAAAATGAACAGATATTGATTGTGAATGTATATTCTGGAGGGGGGGGGAGGGTTTGGCTCTGAGGTTGGTGAAGGACTCTGGTTGGTGGCCCGGTGGGTGGTGTCTGGCCGGTGCTGGATTTGACTTTCCTTTCTTTGGTCCTTCCTCGGGTCTCCTGACGGCCTCACGACTCTGGCTGGAAGTGTTCGGTTTAGGTGAACGGTTTGGGATTTTTTAATAGGTTTTAGGTGAACTAATGAATACACACACACACACACTCACACGCACGCACATACAAAAAAATAATAATAATAAAAATAAAATAAAAGAGAGCAATGATGATGAGATGTCAAATCGGTAAAATTACCGAATGAACAATACTGAGCTCTCCAGAAAAAAAGAAAAAAAAAGAAAAAAAAGTTTGGCTGGTCTGCAAATGGCCCTTATGACGAGAATGTTGTCAGTTGCTATGCTCCTAGTAACCAGTTACTATTAGTTTGTCTAGTCACTCTTATTTGATCAAAAAGGCTGTATTCTGTCATATTGAATTGTGCATTGCGTTAGCAAGAGTTACTGAATGACGCTGTTGTCAGTATGGCATGTCCAGGTTTGCTATCCCAACATTTCCATACAAGCGGTCTTCCGTACTTTTGAGTTCTGCATCCAGCTTGCTCAAGGTTCGTAACCAAGGTTTTTCCGTCAAATGGTTTCAAGTTCAAGTGTTTTCAAGAAGTTCAACTTTCTTCAAGGCCATCTGAATCCAGTTCTGCTCTCTATTGTTAGTTTGTTTTTGTATATAAAGACTGTTTTCCAAAATCCCCCTCTTGATGGCGTTTGGGTCCAAAAGCCTCATGTGTCAATAAATGAACATTTTTCCACTAATGTGGTTTTACTTGGATCTTGTATGTCCTATCTGGCTTTCCTTTTTTTTTTTAGAAATCCAAACTTAAAAAGAAAATTGACTATTGATTATTCTTTATCTGCCGCCACAAACGACGGGGCACAGGAAATCCCATCAAAGTGTGAGCTTGGTGAAAGACGCGGCTCCCATTAAGAGTTCAGATGAGGAAGAACATGCAGGCTTTATAGCCATTAAAGTATAATTCACCTGCTTCAAGCTGTGGATGTTTTCAACTTGTGGTGCAAATCTATTAGTGCGTTATTAGACACGTTATGCCGGCGTCGTATTTTCAAGTCGTGGGTGCTATGGGAGATAATTTGACTGGGAATGAGTCATAAGACAACGTGACTCACGGTTGCAAGAAAAAGTATGTTAACCTTGTGTACTTTCGGCTTTTATTGGTTGCTATGTGCATCCATGAAGAATTTCGGGTTATTTTTTTAAACCAAGTTAGCTACTTCCCAGACCGCGCTAGCTACTAGCGCTAGCATGTTGCTACAAAAATAACAACATTGTTGATTCATCACTTATTTTCATACACTAACAACAATTTCAACTTTTGGGCTGCTGGGAAAGGAAAATAAGAGACCTTAAGGAGGATATTTGGAGAGATCTCAAAATCTTGACCACCAGATCTGTATTTAAGTCAGAGCTAGCCACGGCTGGCGGCTCACATATATCACCAAGTTAGCTACTTCCCAGACCGCGCTAGCTACTAGCGCTAGCATGTTGCAATAAAAACAACAACATTGTTGATTCATCACTTATTTTCATACACTAAGAACAATTTCAACTTTTGGGCTGCTGGGAAAGGAAAATAAGAGACCTTAAGGAGGATATTTGGAGAGATCTCAAAATCTTGACCACCAGATCTGTATTTAAGTCAGAGCTAGCCACGGCTGGTGGCTCACATATATCACGATCGATTATGCTGAAAGCATTTTTACAATGATACTTGCCTTAATAAAAATGGTCAGAACACACTTTGGTAGACTTTGTCGGTTGGAAATCCTTTCGATTTATCTTCCGGACAATTCTTTGTCCGTTCCCATTCGACATTCCATGGACCTGAGAACGGCACACAATGTGGGGCATATTAGGTTATGTGAAAACTATCTATGGTCCAGTGAATTTCACAACATTTCAGATGTTTAAGATCGTTCTCAGCCGTAGCAGGTGGAATTTGCCCTTTTGCACTTTTCCATCATATATCAACAATCCGCCATCACCAGAGACCTCAGGTCACGGAAAACGTCAATACCTGAGAAACATATTCTTATAACAAAGTGACCCAAATCAAAGCACTCATCAGGGTAAAGACGTATGTCAAGTCGCATTTTCAAAATAAACCTTCTCTCAATTGTCCTTCTCCTAACTCGTCACTTACATCGATCCACCATACCTTCATATTTATCCTCTGCGAGCCAATGTGGCTTCACCAACATCAGCGTGCGTGATCAATGGATGAGGGCTGCCGGGGGGTCAGCAATCGTGACGCCTGTGTTTACTGAGGCAAAGTGTTGTGGTGTGCGGGAAAAAAGAAGAAGTTGTAATCGATAAGACAGCTATCATCATTTGTGGGCCTTATTAACGACCTTACCGCAATCTGGCACGCACACGAAACACTCACTTGCATTTGAGGAAGTTGCGGTATTCCGCACAGCTTCTAGCAATCTTTTGTGGATGGGGGGGCGGGGCACGGCCTGAGCCATCTCCACTCACCTCATATAAAACAAGGCTCTCCATCATGTAAAGAACGGCGGTCGTCTATGAGGGCGGCGCCGCAGAGCTGAAGAAATAATTCAATAGGTGGTCAAAGTCAAACTCACAAGCTCTCACTTATGACTATGCTGCAGCTCAATACACTTCTCGGGAATTTCAAAAGCCGAGTTCACCTGTTTAAATACTAAGCCCGACAAGACGGTCGACAAGCAGTTAGCGCCTCTGCCTCACAGTTCAGCATTCGGGGGTTCAAATTTCGGTTTTGGCCTTCCTATGGATAATTTAAGTAGGGCTGGGTATCAATTCTAATTTCCTCAATCGATGCGATTCACAAGAGTTAGATTTCAATTTTTTACGATTTAATTCAATTCCATTGACTTTATGGGACATCATATCTTCTTAAATATCAAAGGCACGCTAAAAACTCCACAAACATTAAATTCCAAATAAAATTTTGCATAGGAAGCAACCGTTTAATTTATTTAGTGTGATAAATCACTTAAGTGTTACACAAACATTGGCAACAGCAAGGATGGGATGAAAATATTTTCATGATTCTAATTAAATAATTATGAATATAAATTAAAAAGATTTTGAATTGTCTTTAAGTACAATAAGTCAGGTCTTTTATAAATGTAAGAAAATACTAAAAGGGTAAAATAAAATAAAAAATCAGCCTTTAAAATTCTATTGTCTTATAAATTTATGGGAAAAAAAGAGATATTAAAATAATTGATTCAGGGTTTTATGAATCGATATCAAGCTCTGTTTGATTTTTTAAACCCAGCCCTAAATTTAAGGTTGGATCTTTATGTCATAAATAGGAGGACTCAAATAAATTTTGAGGATTTTATGTGAAAGTACGCTTCAAACCAATTCCTTTTTTTCCAGACTTCCGAATGCTTTTGTTGAGTACAGAAAAAAAAAACTGAGCATACAGGAAAAGAAAAATAATCTTCATTTTAGGCTTTCTCTTCTGTGGCTCTGAGTATTTACAGTAAGGCCACCAAACCTTGCACTAGACCACCAGGCTGCCATGGATGCAAATAATCAATGCATTAATCTGCGTGATTTAAGAGTCTCACAGCAGCGTTAAAATTGCAGCAACACCTTTCGGCGCTTGATAAGTCACGTGTCATGTAGGCTTTAATTAAAAACAAGTGATAACATGATAAAAAGAAGGAAAAAAAAGACGCCTCTTGGCTGATTATCTGTCACGGTGCAGCCACCTCGCTGGAAAATAATTTGTTGGATGTCACCGAGTCATCTGCTGTTTGTTTCTGGCGCTGCGTTTCCCCGTCAAATGTCCTTTTGTAGCAGAACAATGCGTGCTTCTGTCTGTGAATAATACATCGGTTTTCGGTGAGGCGTGCGAGACAAAGCGGGCATCAAGAAAAAGGGGTAATGTCATATTGTGTGTAGGAGAGAGCGATGATAGGACAGCGCGTGTATTTACAATCCTGTTTGCGACAAAACTGCGGCAAATCAGTTTTGGGGGATTGAAATTACAATAAAGCCAAATGTATTTAAATTCATGGCTTGTACACATCTTGCCTTAAGTCATAATATTGTGATTTTGTCTCCATTATTCACGCAAAGCAAACTTTGAATTAACTGAGCGACGGGCTTTTTAAAAAGAATGTCACACGACGTGGCAGTCGTGAGCCCTCGGGCCGCCGGCAAATGAAAGCCGCACTGACGGCTTACTTTTCACTCACATTATTCCCCTACTTTTCCTTCAAATCTTTTTCTCACAAAAGCCAAAAAGGGGGCTGAGCAGCAGCGGTGGCTCGGAGGGGAACCTAAACCCAAGCTTGTGAGCCAAATCTGGCCACTTTGAAGATGTACTGCAGGGGCCGAGCACGGGACATAATTACGGCGTTAGAATGTAATGTATGCGTACGCTGGAGGTGCTGCCGGGCTACTTTCGCACCTCTGTGGTGCTTGAGTTAATGGCAACCCACATGGCTTAAGCCTACTGTTAAGTTTGCATCATTAGAAAAAAGAAAATAAAAATCAGAGGTCAGTCTGACCTTCTGCATGTTTAACTATCGGGGGGCAAAAAAAAAAAAGAAAAATGAGCAGACCTCAACAACATTACTAAATATTTCAGAATTTTGCTTAATTGCGTGCTTAATCTATTATCAAGTGTTAAGTTAAACAACCAAGCAAATATTTCATTTTCTGCCAAAACTTTCAGCACTTCTGCCAAGCTGTTACATAACAGCATGGGCTAATTTACATAACTGAGTTAACCCCCACACCAAGTTTCTCTCAGCTAGGGTGGGCTAAGATCTGAAGAGGAATTTAGAATTTTGTCCTCTTTGCGTGTTCCAAAAATGAAGATAGATTTAATGTAAGAAAAATACACCTTTGCAAAAATGATTTAATAAAAAACAGAGAATCTCTGGACAAATAACTGCCTCTAATCATCACTTAAACAGGTGGGATTCAGAGCGTCAAATGTAGCTCTTCCGCGTGCACAACGGTTTCTTATAGTTAAAAAGACCTCTCTTTCATTTGTAGACAAAATATACTCTCTGGTACTTTTCCGTGAGCGATGGCGAAAACAGAGTCAGGTGTGGGTGTTCAAAACAGATTGTGTTCTCAAGGACCAAATGTGTTTTCGCACAAAGCGCTGAGAAGGAACTTTTTTAGACTAAATAGTATGTCCCAGCTTAAGGTCAGCCTATACGAAGTCAACACCATCTGCTCTGCACAGGACACAAAACATTTCGACAAGGTTAATATAAAGAATTAAAATGTTAATAATGTGTAACAATGGTTAATAAAATAAAATGAAGTATTAAAAATGTTACAATATCTATCAGATCCAGAGCCACTTTCAAGTGATGTTTGGAGTTGTTTGTCTGAAACGCGATAATGCAACAGCCCCCAGTTGTAACTCCCCCTTGCTATTAAGTCAAAGACAAACGGTAAGCAGAGCTGCAATGTTTTTTAAAATGCCCAGATTAGCATTGTCAAACGTTAGCTTCTGATAAGTGCCACATTATTGTTTGCCATGTGATGTTGTTGATGCAGTGGCGGGTGTTTGTGTTTGATGATGAGTTCATGTACCACATACGTACAGCTTAGTTAGTAAATGAAGTGCTGCCTCCATGAGTGAAAATGCTTCACTTGTATTTATGGGCACTCACACACTGCACTGTACTCCCGCTAGTAGAAGTCGATTCCTTGCCTGGTCAGTCCCCAAGCTCCACCCCTGGTTGTCATGGCTACAACATTCATAGTCGTCATTGGTCCAGCAATATCTGGGGCGGGGCGTTCATTTGTTTACTTGCATGTAACAGGGCCATGCTCTCAAATGAGCTAGAAAATAAATATGATGCATGTGTATTGTATCATGTTGTAAAACTTTTGATCCTAGGGATAAGAATACAGTTGAATGGTTATAACGCATGCTTGTTGCTAACCAAAACAGCAGCACCTACCAAGGATCGTAAACAGTATTGCAGATTAATGAACTCATTCAAACGTGATACAGCTTCTGACATGAAGAAGTGGCTTAAATGGTAATGGTAGTTATTGCAAAAAACGGCCAGCAGGTGGCAGCAGAGGGCCATGTTGCAACAAGCTCTTTTTGACAGGAATGTAAATAATGTCGAAACTTAGCTACATTCAAAAGCTAATTTATGCAAAACGGAAACAGATGCAAATGTACTTTTTTTTCTAATTGAAAGAAGAGACTCTAATCTTTCCTTTGATAGGTTCCATGTTTTAATAGCAATAGAACACAATATTCTGTGGGCCTTGCAAAATCAGTCAAAATCCAGCAAAACAGCCGGGAGCGAAGGGGGTTGCTTCAGTGAAAACCACTGGGAGTGAAAGAGTTAAGTATGGAATCCTACCAGCTGTTGTAAGCCCCCAAATAAACACCGTACCATACTAAATGTTGGGCACATTTTGAGGAAATACGGTATTTTTCTTTTAGCGGGCAACTTTCAGTCTTGGTTAAGCAACTGCACTCCAATTGAACGTACCGTATTAATGCAAGCTTGTAAGTGCAGCGTTATGGTGTGTGTAGAGGACTTCTTGATAGAGCACAAGTGTTCTCAAAGTAATTACCTGAGTGCAAAGTGACACTTAAGGCATTTTACTACAAATCGTCGGCGCAGGACCACCTGCCGCGACACCTCACGGGCGCCGGCGCCCAAGTGCAAAAGGGCTCAAATGAAGGTGGAGCGCCGATCCGCAGGTGTTGCCGTTTAATTAATACACTCGAGCCTAGTCACACTTGGCTGCTTTCACAGCTCCGTCTGGGACAGCGGAGCCAATCACAGCTCATCACACACACGCGCGCATATGCGTACACACACACACACACACACCTAAATCATATTTTGCCGCAAAAAAAAAAAGGTCTTCAAGCTGTCGTCAATCTGCCAGCGTGTAATTGATGATACATGGCAACGTTTGTGGCACGATGCATTTCAATTTGGACCGTTTTAGGCGTGGTGGAGTATGGGTTAGTGTTAGCATGTCTGGCTCAGAGTTACGAGATTCTGGGTTCTAATCTCGGTTTAATTTCAGACGTGATGGGTGGGCCGACTCAACCATTTGTGTACAAGCAATGCAGGGGTGTCAAACTAGGTTAGACTTTAAGCCATTATAAAATATTAATATCTTATATTGTCACATATGCACATCAAATTGATGGATGGTTAGTTTTAAAATCAGAAACCAGTAAATAATCATTGAAATATTTTTCAGTTCATTTTTAAAAGCGTCGTTGGTAACAAAAAATGCCAGCAATATTTCATATATCTGTTGTTAAGAGTGAAGACAATTTGCAAGAAACCTGCACTCGATACACATGACCTCATCAGGTGCAACAGGTCATAGACCAGGAGGGGCCAAACCTTTGTACTCTTGTTTAAGAATATTAATATGTTATACTTAATTGTCAATTATTTAGAATATAAATATACATATTTACATATATAGTCTATATAAGCAGAGGTGGCAAATCCAGGTCCAGAAAGTAAAAACCCTGCCACAGTTTGGCTTTAACCCCTGATGCCAGCTAGCTTGCTTCCTAACAGGTAAACAAACACCATGGGAGCTAGCTAGGGAGCTAGCTAGCTAGTTAGCTAGCTAGCTAGCACTTGGGGCTTAAGTCAAACTGTGGCAGGGTTTTTGCTTTCTGGACCTGGATTTGCCATCTCTGTATATAAGTTTTGCTACTATTTTCTATTTTAATATTTAAATACATGAATTTTGATGAACCCATTTTGGGGGGGTGGCGGTGGGGGGTTGCCGGAGCTAATTTAACAGGGGTGTGAATTGCCTGGTACCTGGCATTCGGGCCATACCACTATTTATAGGTCACATTATAGATTTTATACCAATTAATTCCGATACGAATCTACAAGTCGATTATTGCATTTTTTTTTCACTCATATTTCGAAAATACGAATTAATAAACGTATACATGTACACCGTAATATTTTTATGAAAATGTATTTATCTGAAACTTTAGGCTTATAACTGAACCACTGTACGGTATTTAACAAACAGGTTGCAATCTGTTTCATATATCTACAGCATTTAAATAAAATATTAAGGTTTAATAGTCCATTAACATTCTTCTATGCTTAAAGTAAGACCTTTTATTGAATATTTCCATCAAAAATGGATGTTTAAACATCGACTCGGCCGCGTATTGAATCAATACGAGAATTGTGCGCTGCAATATCGCGATCATATCGCCAAATCGATTTTTTTAAACACCCCTATAAATGAGTGCAACAAATATTACAGGACTTTTAATAATATAAATGCTTAGTGCATTGGCCTAAGAATGTTGCTGGAGGCATCTATAAAAATACAACCCAGTATTTTACAATTTACCTCATCTGAAGCTGCAGTTTAAAACAAAGCAGACTATTACTGAGAAACGACATTAAGATCGTATATAAAAAAAAACACCATGAGAGTATTTTTTTACGTTCAGTAACACTGCAATTAGGCCGTCTGGGCAGCTTGGTAGGTTGTGCTGTTTTGGTTAGCAACCGGGCATCAGCGAAGAAACGTGTTCCAAATGAGCTAAGAAGCCGCCGGTGAGCCGACTAACAGCGGTTAGCCGAGGATAACCTCGACAGATTTAAAAGAAACGGCGCCCGCTCGCCGGCGCCAAAGCACACGGCGAGCGGAAAGGTTGGATCCTCTTAAAAGCTGGCGCGCGTCTCCCGACTCGCCGAGAGCTTGCCAAAATGCTTTGCGGGCATTCTGTGCCGAAATGGGCGGCGGCTGGCTGCGTCTCCTGCTGGCACAATGAGAAGCTCCTCTCCAAGCTCTGGATGCTTTGTGACCGTCAAAGCGGCTGCTAGCAAAGCACGCCGTCATTAGGAAGGTAGTAACGAAAATGTAAAAATAAAATAAAATTAAAAAAAAGAGAGAGCAATGATGATATGTCAAATCGGTGAAATAACCGAATGAACAATACTGAGCTCTCCAGGAAAAAAAAAAAGGCAGGTAGTTAAGGTAAAGGTACGATAGTTTGATAGTTTTTGTCCTTAGTGAGGTAGTCATACGGTCATGTTTTTCTTTTAGTTCTTAAGGGATACATATTTGTAATTAGTGAGAACAGCTGTGACGTCACAAGCTTGTCGCTAACCTTAAACCGACGCTTTAGCAAGAAGCCTGAGAGAGCAACTCTTCCGAGAAATTTTTTTTTTTTTTAGAATCCCGTTATATTGCATTTGTTATTTCTGTCCAAATGATGACGACAGTTTTCTCACTCCCCGGGAAAATTGTGAATAGAAAACAGAGGAGGAAATAATGGTGATAAGAAGCACAAAGAGTGAGATCACGCGTCTATTTCAGGAGTTGACGAAATTAGCTTTTGGCGCTCAGCTCTCATCAAGGCCCAGAATTTTGAAGAGGCTTTTGATGAAATGACTTTTTTTTAAAAAAATAATATGGCTATATTTCCTTTGATCATCTTTTGATATGTATAGCTTTTTCCTACCTAGCCTGCCTTGTGCATTTTGACTAAATTGTATTATAAATAAATCAAATTCCAGAGTCACTTTACAGGAAGTCCTCGAGTGACGTCGTACGCGACCGACGTCGTTTCGACTTTACGGCACCCGTACCTCGTCCGTAGCACCTTCTTTTTCGTTAATTTCACATGAAAGGTCCGTGCGGAAACACGGAATATTGGTTTCCGACTCTTCCTGGTTGCGCAAAAATGTTTTTTTTAAATGACCGTACAAAGTATTTTGATGTAAATATCGACTTTAACTCTTTCACTGCCATTGACGTTTATAGACGTCAAGTAAAAACCTACGGAGCACTGCCAATGACGTCTAAAGACGTCATCCAATTTTTTAAAATTTTTTTTTGAAACGGGTGCGGGCAAGGCTTCCGGAGCTGTGGTGAAAGTTTCCAGACGGTCTCTTGTGCCTAATGACTATTTTTGGCCCCTAGAGGGCAGCGATGACTCTCTTTTGACAAGATCGGGTGGGCGTCAGTAGAGGCGGAGCTAGAGCGTCGAGCAGGAGATGAGAATGGAAGACAAAGGAAAAATGGCGGCCGGTCGCGAGGAGCTCACGCCCGAGCCGTTTTTTTCAAAGACCAAAAGCATCACTGAAAGAGCACGCTAGATGGAGGAGGGAACGGGCAATGGCGAGCGTTTGCAAGCAGCTCTACACTTACAAGACGAAAGGCATCGACCAACGCTAAAATAGTACATTGATGACGACGGTGATCATCCTCGATGATGATGAAGGTGAATCCGAGCTTGACGGCGAAATTGGAACCGCTGACGCGGCGGCTATGACGGTGTCGTAACGCGGAACGCAACCGAGCACGCACATGCGGACGTTCGATCGGACGACGGAGAGTGCCCCTAGTCCAATGCATATTCATCGGAGGAGTGTGTACAGTCTGCTACTTGCTTTTTATTCCCCGGAAAAAAAGGCCGTCAAGAAAGTGTAACGTTTGCACGCAAAACGGACCAATGTGAAAGTGAAAGTAAACTGGTGTGCGAGTCCTGGCGTCTCCTTGCACACACTTTTTCATTGTTGGTGAAAGCGTTTTACAGAAGTAAAGCACTATTTAGGTGTTTGTGGCATCATTCATGGACAAAAAGAAGTGTACAATTCACTAGAGTGCATGAAATAACATAGTTTCACAAAAAGCTCTTTTTCTCCGTTTTTTGTTTCAAAACAGAGAATTTCGGTGAAAGTAACCATTTTCTATTGTTGATTACTGAAGAACGGAATAAGGTAGAAACAAACTTTTTTCTGATGAAAGCTGAGAGTCCAATCTTTCATTTGGTAGTATGTGTGTTTCCATAGTCCAAACACAACATTTTCTGTGGACCTTGAAAGATCACTCAAAATGCTTAAATCGGCTGGCAGTGGGGACAACCCGTTTCTGAAAACGTCTGGCAGTGAAAGAGTTAACGGTGAAATCCGACTTCAGTCGAAATCGCCAGCGTAGGAACGCAACTCGGACGTAACTCGAGGACTCCCCGTACAGTGCAAAATCAAGACAAAAACAAGGAAAGAAGCTCCATAGTACCCAGTCTGGCTTCCAGAATAACGTGTGGCGTGTGATTGGGGACCAATTAACAAAACAAAACACTCATCTTTACTTTTGTTTCCGCCGCTTTGAATCCGCATCAACGTACCGGCGAACGCAACACATGGATTTCTGCAAATCAACTCCAAATGTTTGAAAGCGCGACGGGCAAAGCAGGCGTATCAATCCGTCAGTTAGCGGATGAAAGCGCCTCATCTTCGTCGGGCGTTGATGTGGCGATGATGACAAATGGACGCGGGTCATTTATCTCCCACAGCCACGGTTGTCTTCGAGACGGCGCCGAGGATTGAAGATGGGAGAGAAAAAGAGAGAGAGAGAGAGAGTAAGCTTGTGAAGGGTGGGTGGGGAAAAAAACATCTGTAAATTATTCAGCATTTTGAAAACACGCCACGCATCGTTCTTGAGGTTGCATCGCTTCGCAGAATTTCTATGAAAATGTTCCCCTGGGGTGCGCATTCATTATGTATGAAGCCAGGCTTGATGCGAGCCCCGACAAGGCGGTGTAATGAACGGGCCGAGAGGCCTTGTTTGGACGTCCGTTATATTTTCGCCCGCGTCTCCTTGCAAGTTGTGATGCATCGGCTGTGTTACTCCGGCTGCTGAGTTTCTTCCTTTAGGAGCTGCCGGGCAACAGGTTCCGCTCTAATGATGGACAACTGTGCTGCAGCTACGTCAATTATGGCCCGAAAAGATATTCATACTCCCATAAACTGAATTCTAGGGGTGGGAATCTCACGATTTGATTCTGATTCTTGGGTCTGCCATTCGATGAAGAATCGATTGTCGATTCAGAACGATTTTTTGATTCAAAATGATTCGATTGACAATGATTTCTGTTTCAATTCATAGATGTGCAAAATTCGTGATCTACTCCTGTCTGACTCGCTAATGCTAATTAGCGCTGCTCGCTCAAATAAACGACTATTCATACAAAACGCTTCAGAAATGTATACAGCATCTTAACTTTATTCATCTGCATATGCTCTTCCTACACTTTTATCGGAATAACTTGATCGTGACTTTTTCCTTTTACTCTCTGTGGCTACAACTTAACAGTGTATTAGACCGCGTGGAACCACACTGCCCCTCAGTGGCCAAATCGGGTACAAGGCTCCCAATAAAGGCACACACAAACAAGGGGAAGACAGTATAAAATAATTTAAATAAAATCGTTTTTGGAACATTTCAAATCGATTCTAAATCGTACTAAATGAGAATTGCGATTCTTATGTGAATCGATTTTTTTGGGCACACTGAATTCTGCCCTTTTATTTGGCCTATATAAACTAAAAACAGTGAAAACATGTAAAGAATGAAACTGCTAAATGCTATCTTGCTTGACCGTTCAACAGGTGTAAATAAGACTTACCCTCAAGTCCATACCTAAAACGCAAACTTGTGACACCTGCTCTAAACTGCTCCATAGTTGTGAATATTTGTCTCTGTGTGCCAATCATAGAAACCCAAGTCACAGCCAGAGGAATAATACATGTCAACTGATCTGCTTAGATTTCTAAAATATGCATTTTATCGATCCAATTGAACACAATTTATCTGTAAATGGTGGAAGCAATAAATGATAATAATAATAATTATTATTATTATTATAAATAAAAAATATGCCCACTGTTGGGGAGTGAGCCTCGTCAGTATGGCATCAACCTATCAAAGCTTCACTTAAGTTTTTTTTTTTTTTTTTTCTTGTGGAGCCTATCTTCATCTTGTCTAGGCTTGTCTATTCCCTTGTCGAAGTTTGTCAAATTAGAGACTTTAAATAGTTATATAGTCTTTAGAAGAGTGGCTTGCTTACAAACACACACACTCGCACGCACGCACACACTCACTCATACAAAAAAAAAAAAAGAGAGCAATGATGATGACATGTCAAATCGGTAAAATTACCGAATGAACAATACTGAGCTCTCCAGGAAAAAAAAAAGAAAAAAAAAAGAAACAAGAGTGGCTTGCTTGCAAATCCCGACAATAAAATCAGCTCAATCATAGAATCTAAAAAACGTACTTTGGTCACGACACCAATATATTGAATTAAGTATTTGCCTGAACTTTTTAGCTAGTCTAATGAGTATTAACGCAGCAATAGCTTCATAATGAAATTCTTTTTTGCCAATTTGCATCACAGTTGGTTTATTGGGTAGTGAGGGTGCTAAACATTGCCTTGGGGGACTTTTTTACCCCCCCCCCCGCTAGTGTTTGACAAAGCATGCTCGAAAACACCGTCAATTCAGTGCCACTGGACTATGACACGATTATAGAGTCAATTAAGTGGCGAGAGTGTAAAGCACTGCTGTTCTTGTTCTTCGGGGCTTACAGGGAGCCAGAGGCGTTATTCTCGACTAGTAGTCATCGTGGCGAGGTCAGCCACAAGTCAATTGGTTTGATTGAAAGCAACACGGCCAGCTCGGCGAGAGAAAGGAAAATAAAAGTGATGATGATGTTGTACTTTATGTTGCATGTGGGCTAATACAGTGCATGCAATGCAAAGTTAATGACATCATCCTGGGTTCCAAGTTCAAACTATGACAAGCATAGAACTTTTAACTTTTCTGTCATATGTGAATAAAAAGAAGTTACTACATAACTTACATTTACAACAATTAAATTCATTTATTTTCTTCATTTCCTAGCGTTTTTGTTAGTTTCCAGTGCATGTATCCGGATGTTAGATTGTTTGACCAATCAGATTCCTTCTTTTCTTTTGGTCCCGCCTCCTCGACAAACCGCAGTCGGACCGGGTCGGGCGGGGTCTGGTCAAGTGTCAGATTTGTATGGTGGCCACTTGAATGATCTGACATAGCAACTGTGGTAAACAGCAAAATAAATAAATAAGTAAAATAAAATAAAAAATAAGTTGTACAGTCTCCGCTCGGCATGACTTAAACTATGCTTGACATGGAGCTTTTTTTTTTTTTTTCACCAATCAGATTTCACATTTGGCTCCGAGGGCCAACTTTTAGCAGTGCCACAATAATATCATCATTTTGTGACCTCCGAGCAAACTTTTCAAACTTTGATTGTTTGGTCAGAGCAAAACTTTCACCAAACGCAAAACACGCACAGTAACAGTACGTCGCAAACGGCATCCATTGTATAACTGCATTTTCATTGTATTTTTCTCATGTTATTAGATAAATATCGATTGGGTACTGCTACAAATGATGTATGTGGCACAGTTGCGTGCTTTTATATTGCTTTTTTTTTTTCTTTCCTGGGTATATTATTGACGGTTTCTATAATTGCAATGTGATGTTGGTGGTAGTATTGAAGAGTGATTATGTTGGGTAAGTTCCTACTGAATGCCTACAAAACCACATGTAGGCTTCAGACCACCACTGATTTTTAAGGGATCCTCAGTTTATTACAAAATGGATGATGACATACAGTACGTTATTTGATTGTTTTTTTTTTTTTTTTTTTTCATTTATGAGCTAGCATTTTTCAAACAAATATTTACTGTAATTTACTGAGGACGTGTAGGTTTAATGTATGTCCAAAAGTCACTGATGGTGTCATATTTTGCTTACCTTTTTTTTTTTTTTTTTAACTTCTTCTGAGAGCTCAGTATTGTTCAAAAAGACATGTCAAATCGGTAATTTTACCGATTTGACATGTCTTTTTTTTTTTTTTTTATGTGGGGTGAGTATGTGTATGTGCGAGTGTGTGTGTGTATTCATTAGTTCACCTAAAACCTATTAAAAAAATCCCATACCGTTCACCTAAACCGAACACTTCCAGCCAGAGTCGTGAGGCCGCCAGGAGACCCGAGGAAGGATCAAAGAAAGGAAAGGAAAGTGAAATCCAGCACCGACCAGGCCACCAACCAGAGTCCTTCACCAACCCCAGAGACATCTAAATTCCAACAAATCAATCAAATATCAAAAACAAATATTTTGCTTACCTGACTTCCAGACAGGCAGCATTCAGTTGCGATTTGAATGTATGAAAGGTTGTTTATCACAATGTGATTGATAAAAGTCTATAAAACAGGGACTAGCATCTCATCTGGGTTAGCGGACGTCATGCTAGCGCTATGCTATCGGCAGCAGGGCAAACTCATTTGCGTCACAATATCACACAGAAAACAAAAGCTAGCAGGATTGGAAAGGCAACTTCAAGCTGCATTGAAACAGCCTCTTCAGATCGAGCCAAGGCAAAAACAAATGACAATATTATAGTGTTTTTATAGCAAAATAATTCAAAAACCGCTGCTGACAAAAAGGCAAACTACACACTCGATTGGTTGTCAGTCAGTCACACAGTACAAAGATGCAGACAACCATTCACACTCACATCACTAAGTGGGAATTGAACCCACGCTGCCTCAGGCGAGTAAACCACTACACCATCCGTGACTCATAATCATTCAGACCCATCTCGAGAGAATTGCGTTGCAATGTTGCACTTTGCTAAAAAGAACTGACATCATCTGTTGTATATCATTGAATGCAGCACGGCGGTCTAGTGGACCGCATGTTTGCCTCGCCGTCGAGGAGTTCTGGGTTTGAATTTTTCATTTTCTCTATGGCTTCCACCAGAACTGCATGTAAGATTCAATGAAGAGTTTACTAGAAACAGTGACTCTCTCTCTTCCAAATCAAAACTCAATTCCGGACTACCTACTCCATCTTTTTTTTTTCTCTCTGGAAAGCTCAGTATTGTCCATTCGGTAATTTTACCGATTTGACATGTCATCATCATTGCTCTCCTTTTATTTTTATTAATTTATTTTTTGTATGTGGGTGAGTACGTGCATGTGCGTGCGTGCGAGTGTGTGTGTATTCATTAGTTCACCTAAAACCTATTAAAAAATCCCAATACTCCATCTAATGTTTCCTGCCAGTTTGTCCTTCCTATTGCATTTATTTATTTAATTAAAAAAAAAAAAAATCTGCCCAAAATCTTTATGGCTGTCTTGAAAGGTGCTGATAAATAAAATGTATTATCATTATTATTATTATGGGATCAAGCAATAGCAACAACAAAAAAGATGGCGGGATATTATTTGAATTTTTTTTATTTTATTGCAGACATTATGTTTATTTGAGAATCTTTCATTTATTGGACCATTTACCGCTGGCAGTTTGCAGATTTTTATGTTAGCTTTTCATTGAATCCTAACAACAACAAAAAAAGCCACTTTATGGTCTTTTCTCTGACTGTAGCCAATGCGAAGCAAACCCTTGCTTCAAAAGCAAGCTACACGCCAGGATCAGTATTCAGTATCGTTAGCATTGCTGTCACACTGTTGAGTGTTTCGCTGATGTTTCTGTCCGCACCGCACACTTCCGCGCTTGTTTTTACAAGCTCTTATCGCTAAAAGTAAACAGACGGTGGGGAGAAAAAAAAAGCAGTGGAGATTGCGTGTTCTATTTCTTAATTATTTACTTGAGTGGCTCCAAAGACCAAACGCACGCACAGAAAGACATGCGGCAAACAAACAACAAGGGGAAATGTGCACAATTGGGAAAGTCAGTGGAGTGGAGGAATGACAAATGGACTCTTTAGATCTCACGCTGTTTGTATTTAGAATGCTTTAATTGAACATGAGCCCAGCACGGACACGGCGGACGAGATGAAAGCCTAACAGGGAGCGAGTGTGACGCCTTTTTTTTTTTTCTTTCTTGGGATTTATTTTTTGAACAACATCAACGGCGGATGCTAACGTCAATTCCACGCAAGCATTTTAAGTTATTTGGGGAGCACTTGAAGAGAAAAAGGGGAATGGTTTCCAAGTGGAGATTATTTCAAAATCTCCTCACACGCATAAACACACAAAGCTCCTGAAGCAAAGCGAGAAACTGAAGTGACTGGTCTTTGTATTGTAAATGCACCGGGAAGGTAGACGCGTCGCGGCCTCTCTTCCTTTCTGGCATCAAAAAACAAAAACAAACTTTCCTCTTTTCCTTGATGAATACTTAGGAAACGGGGGCAACTCCAACGTGAACTTTTATGACTTTCTGCAATTTGTCAAGAACAGTTTGAAATGTCGTTAGCCCACACCAGAGTTCATTTGCGAGCCGTGTGGGATCGGGACTTTCGGATTACCGTTTCATAATCAGCCTCATTAATCCGGTAAAGGGGGACTTTTATTGTCGGTACATCTGTAGCTGCTCAGGTTCTAGTGAGGCGTCATTAAAAGCAAACTGGGCAGTTATGATGTAGTTAGGAGGGGAAATAAAAGGCAGATTTTCCTTCAATGGGTCCATCTTATGACCGTAAAGCTCGCATCTTAAATTAACTGAATTTATCTTGATGGATTTCACCTAATCAGTGGAACTGGAGTGGAAGCTGAGGATGGTTGAGAAGTTCCTCACGGAAGTTAAGTCGCTAGAGGCTGTCCTAAAACTTCCTATATGACATCATAGAGTATAGTAATCACCCTCGTATTTGTAGTGTACTATCCACAAATGAACCGATTTGCATTTTTTCCAGTGCCGTGCCGTTCCCCTTGCGCCGGTCTCGCATTGTAACATCGGAAATATGCCGCCAGAAAAGCTCAGCTTTGGGTGACACCGCAGCATCTGGGCCGTAGGACCACATTTCCCATTATTCTTAGACACGGAAACTGTGTGACTGACATCACAAAGCCAAAAGTTGCTGACTGAAATAAAAATAAATACAGACGCTCCCCTACTTACGAACATTCGAGTTACGAACAACGGTACATACGAACGTGTCTGCGCGTGTGTCGGAAAATGTCCGGAAGTTAGATTTTGTATTGCGCGCCTTTTTCCGAGTGTTTTCGCTCATAGATAAAGCCATCGCATTCTTCGAGCAGCAAGACCCAAATATTGAACGTTGCACAAAGGTTGCAAATCAATTGAATGATGCCATACAGTGCTACCGCATCATTTATGATGAAAAAAAGAAGGAAACTGTGCAATCGTCGTTGGATCGCTTCTTTCGGCCAGTTTCTAGTAAATCCTTCAAGGAAGATACTCATCAACCCTCATCTTCTTCTCCTCGACCCTCAACTTCTTCCTAAGTGTTCTTCCATTAAGTGTCTCTCGCTCTCTCTCCAACAGTACAGTACTGTACGTATTCTCTCCATTTTATTAAAAGTTTTTTTCAGTACAAACCAATGCAGGTTACTTGTACAAGCCTTAAACATACTTATATAAACCTTCAATATACTTATATAGGCTTTAAACATAAATTATAATACAAAATATAGCACTGAAGCAACTTACGAACGAATTGACCTTACGAACGATCGCTCGGAACGTAACTCGTTCGTAAGTTGGGGAGCGTCTGTAAATAAAAACGGGATTACGGGACAGGAGCTGCGTATAAACGCGACAAAACAACGGGGCTGGCGAAATCCGCTGGGACTCGAGACACAAGGCTCAAATCCGGGACTGTCCCTGTTTACCAGGTCTGTCCTGGAAAAAATACGGGACATCTGGTCACTCTGTATTAACCAATTTTTATGATGTTTATTTATTGTATATTTACAGTATAAACGATCAATTTATTACTGTGCGTCACTTTCATGGATGTCCTGTAGAGGGTGTAAAAGTGAGCAGAAACATGCCCTAAAAACATTTACATATCTACAAATGAACGACGCGGGCGGTTTAGTTTAGCATTAAAGTGAAGAAATAAAGACATTCAGTTTGTCGACCAGAAAAAGTCGCTATTGGATTTGGACAATTGTTAGCGAGAGCCACTACATCGTGATAACTTACATTGATGTTTCTGCATTTGGCAATTTATTATTATATTATATTATTAGTATGGGATTTTTTTTTAATGGGCTTTAGGTGAACTGATGAATACACACACGCACGCACGCACGCACACACATGCACATGCTCACCCACATACAAAAAAAAAAAAAAATATATATATATATATATATATATGTGTGTGTGTATATGTATATATATGTATATATATTAAAAAAAAAAAAAAGAGAGAGAAAAAAAAACATTTTTATTAATTTTTTTTAATTTATTTGTTTTTTTAAAAAAAAAGGAGAGCAATGATGATGTCAAATCGAATGAACAATACTGAGCTCTCCTGAAAAAAAAAAAAAAAAGATTTGGACAATTGAAGTCACCAAAAAGGTCGAATCTAACGACAAAGTAAAAACATTGGCAACATTGGATGAGAGAAATTGTCGTCCTCTCAGATATGTTTGTCACTACAGACCCCGCCTCAAAATAAATCCTGTACAAATGCGTATTGAACCCTGAGCAGTCATTTCAGGGGTAGATAAATTACACCAGAACTAAATTTAACCAATTACGTAATTGGCATGCAGTTCATAAATTCCCCCAGGACAACACTTGGTTACCAACCAAATTTCCGTCCCGTTAATTGTTCCCCCAAAAGTTCCTGCAGTGCAAATGCGCCTTCAGCAATCACGTGTCTGCCTGCTCTGGTGTAAAGCAACACTTTTGATTTTGTGTCTCTCTGGCTGCAAAATGCTCGACTCCGTCCAACAGCTAATTCCCGACGTCGTCTTCCTGGACAGGCAGTCAGTCTTTTTCGGCCCTTTTTCTTTGCCAGCTGGATGGGGAAGCCGCGATGATTACTGAAACGACAGCAATCCAAAGTGTTGCATTTGTCGGGCCTGAAAAATCTAAACAATTAGCTGACAGATGCTTAAAAGCTCTGTAGCGCAAGCAGGGGTAACTCCAAATTCCATTTGGGTGATAATGATCTGAGTGTTTGTCACTACCAGGGACATGATCCGCATTGATTCACGATTTGGCGGAATTTCAACAAGCAATGAGTGCAAACGACTTGAAGACAAAAGAGGGGCCATCCCTCATTGGCTGCTCGATTTCATTTTTAAACAATTATCGGCAAAAATGATGGACGTGTACCGATTTGAAACATTGGAGACGATTTCTAAAAAATTTGACCAACCCGACACTAGAGGGAAAAAATGGCAAAATCCCCCCCCCCCTAAAAAAACAAAAACAGAAATTGAATAGAGACAATAGGCCGGTGTCATTTTATTGGTAACTGCAAAGCACAAAGTGATTGCTCAAACGGGATGGAAAACATTCATCAATATGACTTTGACCTGAGCTAATTTGGGCGTTTGGCTCCAATGTCGTCCAAAATCAATAGAACACTTTTCTCGATAATCCTGAAAGCTCAGTGATGATGGTTTAAAAATGCAAGGAGGGTGACAAGTAGTGTTTTGAACTTAGACCTCAGATATACAGTGATTGAAAATCAATAGTGTGCTTGTTTCAACATGGGGCAATAATCAATAAGGGTACATACAAATAAGCCTGGAATTACTCTAGCAAGCCTTCACGGTGGCCAGATATTTTATGATCGATAATTTCAGCCTTTCATTGAGTATGATGTTTGTCATAAACGCCAGTCAGGTACGGTTATTATTAGCTTTACAACTATAGATCAAGGTCACCAACCGTTTTGATGCTGAGAGCTACTTTCTTGGGTCCTGGAAAATCGGAAGGCTTACTTCGGAAATGTCATCCAATTACAGTGAATTATACATTTGTGAAAATCATCTATGATTAACTCTTTGACTGCCAAAAACGTTTAATAACGTTTAGTAAAATCCAAATGAGGACTGCCAAAGACGTTAAAAGACGTTCACTATGTTTTTTGGGGGGGAAACGGGTGTATATATATATATATATATATATATATATATTTATCTGCATGTCACTTCAACCAAGGCATGGGTCTGGTGTCAAACCTGTGACAAAATATTATCAGTGTTGATTTTCTTAGAATCACATTTTTAAATCGTCGTCTTCATTAAATACATTACAAGAGCAAAATAATGGGGAAGACAGAAGAACATATGGATCTACTCTACTCACAGTTTGAAAAGCCCTCATTCCTTTAGGGAGAATTACCAGGATCTGGATGGTGTGTCTTTGGGATTTTTGTTCTCCTTTCATCCACAGGAGCGATGATTGCAACTTATATTGTGAGAAAATGCACATCGCAACATGAGCGTGTCATCGGAGTGTTTAGGATGCACAAGCATCCGTCAAACGTTCACGGGTTAGGCGTAGTGTCTGTGTTTAGTCTCGAGGGATCTCCAATGTCTAGACGCCGAGGTGACAATTTCAAAATATTTTGTCAAGATGACGACTGACGACATCTGAGATGTAAAGTATAGTATAGCTGATATATATGCTAGTATGAATTTTTGGACTGTGTTCTTGAGGGGATATTCCGTGCTGACAAAATAGATTGTCCGCATTCACACATTTCCTGTTTCTGTGTTTGCACTGAAGGTGGTGTGTGCATCTCCCAGTCGGTGAAGATTCCCAGGGAGCCCAAACAGGGCGAATTCAACAAGGTCATAAGACGTCTACGCGAAAACCCCAACGCGAGAGTCGTCATCATTTTTGCCAATGAGGATGACATCAGGTAGGTGGCAAAATCCTGCACATTTGAGAAAAGGCTAAGCAGTGGTCCACTATGTGATGAATTGCCGAGTAAGCCAAAGCGGGACCGCCCTGTTGACGTTTCGACTTCATACTCGGCCCCTTTTTTTTGCAGGCGGCTGCTCCACGCTGCGAAACAGGCCAACCAGACGGGACATTTCATCTGGGTGGGCTCCGACAGTTGGGGATCCAAGATTTCTCCAGTCCTGCAACAGGAGGAGATGGCGGAAGGGGCGGTCACCATCCTGCCCAAGCGCCAGTCCATCAAGGGTAAAGACAGCCTTAGGAGTCGTAAAGTGGATACCGTATTTCTGAAAAAAGTAACTGGGGGGGGCCTTTATTTACTACAGAGACGTGTAACAGGATTGTTTATGGTGTAGAAATACTGCAAAAAAGTCAAGAACCGAGGCAGACTATCTTGAAAAAGAATTGTCGCTCCATCTGAAAGCCGGTTGTGCTCTTTTCATCCAAAAATTTTTTTTGGTTTGGACTATTTTTCACCAGGCAGTGCGAGCTTTTAATTCTGACTTGCATAAGATTTATATTTGTTTTATCATTCTATCGATTTAATTGATCATTTTAGTTTCTCTGATGGACTATATAAATAACCTATTGGTAATTTATTGAATTATCATTATCATTATTATTATTAAATTTAAATAATTGCTACCCTAAATTTTATATCATGAATCATGTGATCGTGAGGGTATGCAATTTATACGATATGAATTTCAGGCCATATGTTGCAGACCTAGCACACAACATTGTGGAGTGACCAAACATCAGAATCTACCAGATCTGTATTTGTCATTAAAGGTACACTTTAATTTAACGAAAAGACTGATTTGTTTACCTGATTTGGTAGGTGCTGCTCTTTTGGTTAGCAGTGGTGCTCAAACAGGCTTTGCAGTTAAATCTCTAAATTATGTGTATATGAATAATATAAACCCATTTTTTCCTGAGCTGGAGATGTCGATTTCAGGTTGTCTTAAGCGCAAATAATTGGAAAATGGCGTAAATTACTCAAGGAAATATGGTAAAATAAAAAAAAAAATAAAAGAGTAAAAAAAATTAAGAGTGTCTACACATCTTGCAGCCGCACCCTATAAAAAACGACTGATGGCATTGGATGTGTCCAGGGTTCGACCGCTATTTCATCAGCCGCACGCTGGAGAACAACAGGCGGAACATCTGGTTCGCCGAGTTCTGGGAGAACAACTTCAGTTGCAAGCTGAGCCGACACGCCCTGAAGAAAGGCTCCGGGCTCAAAAAGTGCACGAGTAAGTCGTACTGAACTGGATATGAAACACAGCACCATCATGTTTGTTTCTTATTGCTGTCATCTGTACTAGTTATCTATTATTATTTACTTCTAAACCGACCGTTGCTGCCTACTGCTAAAACTTTCATAGTAACTTATGCGCAATTTAGATGTTGTTGGGTGAATGTGTGAACCGCCATATCAGTGGTGTCACACCACATATATATTATGAACACAGAATAAAATCCAATTTCGGGGCGTTAAATCAGAATTAGGCACCTTGACCTGCGGTGAAAATCCAGCCATATTTGTTTTTACAAATGCACGGCCCCATTAAATGTTATCAAGGACATGAAGTCCAAACTCGTTCCCACCAGCACAAATTCAAAGTCCTGCATTCAAGCTAAATTACACTTCCGGAGGCAGCATGCGTGCACGCACGCTCGGCAGGGAGTCGAGGCAGCGACCCTCATGCTGTGAAGCACCACTGAGTCATGGCGGTGCCCCCGGGCCGCGCCGATGCACGCACACTCGCTGCTTTCCATGCAGATGTTGGTATTTAAGAGCAACGCTGTGTTGTGATGTGGAGTATGTGAACCCATGCAAGTGTGGTGCCAAAACAAAATTATTTTCTTTTTTATATTTTCCATTTTAACATATTCACCCACATACAAAAAAAAAAAAATATATATATATATATATATATATATATATATATATATATATATATATATATATATATATATATATATATTTATATATATTATTAAAAAAATAATAATAATAATAAAAAAAGGAGAGGAATGATGATGACATGTCAAATCGGTAAAATTACCGAATGAACAATACTGAGCTCTCCAGAAAAAAAAAAAAAAATTTCTTATTTGTAAGTCTTAGTCGGATGGCAAACACTTTATGTTATATTTTCCTTCTCGTGTCAGCAAAAGGCCTAAAATATACGTCAACCAAAATATAAACGCAATACTTTTGTTTTTGCTCCCATTTTTTTTATGAGATGAACTCAAAGATCTAAAACTTTTTCCACAAACAATATCACCATTTCTCTCAAATAATGTTCACTGGGATAATCCATCCCACCTTACAGGTGTGCCATATCAAGATGCTGATTAGACACCCTGATGAGTGCACAGGTGTGCCTTAGACTGGCCACTCTGAAAGGTGCACTTTTGTTTTATTGGTCAGTACTGACTGGTTTTCTGAGTCCCCAGAAAACCGAGAAAATGTAACAAAACTGCACCTTTCAGAGTGGCCTTTTATTGTGGGCAGTCTAAGGCACACCTGTGCACTAATCATCTTGTCTAATCAGCATCTTGATACATCTCGACAAAGGAGAAGTGCTCACTATCACAGATTTAGACTAAAAATAATTTTATATTTTTGTTGAGTATATTATCCAGACCGGGTCTCTGAAACCGAGGATGAGTGAGTGGACAACCGCAAATAAATAAATAAATAAATAAATAAATATCATTGTGAAGTTGTTCAGCCCTAATATGTGTGACTAGCATGTTGACTCAAGTATCTTTACTCCCAGATATTTTACACTGGGCAAAAAAAATCTAACTGTGAAGTGTGGATGATGTCATGTATTATTCATACATTTGGATTTACAGAAGAAAGTTTTGGAGTTGTGGGGGGGGGGGTGGACAAATAATCTCAGCTATGCTAGTGTAAAGTCCCTGGAGGACTCCACATGAAAGGCGTAAAAATCAACCACTGAAGGCCTCCAGAGAGGGAACGCAGAGGCTTGGTCGCGGAGGGTGGTTGATGACACTGACCTATGCTGGTCAGCCATTGGGAATCCTGGTGGGCTGCTTCGAGAATGCCAGCGATGTTCCAATAGTAACAGCAATTCACTACCATTCTAGCCAACAAGTCAATTAAGTAGTAGTAAAAAAAAAAAATAAAAATTTAAAATTAAAAATTAAAAATTTAAAATTTAAAATTTAAAATTTAAAATAAAAAAATAAAAATTAAAATTTAAAATAAAAAATAAAAAATTTAAAAATTTAAATTTAAAAATTTAAAAATTTAAAAATTTGAAAATTTGAAAATTTGAAAATTTAAAATAAATAAATAAATAAAGTCAATTAACTCTTTGACTACCCAAAACGTAAAATAACGTTTAGTAAAATCCTAGGGAGGAGTGCCAAAGACGTTAAAAGACGTTTGTTTCAAAACAGAGGTGAAATTAACCATTTTCTATTGTTGATTACTGAAAAACGGAATAAGGTAGAAACAAACTTTTTTTTCTGATGAAAGATGAGAGTCCAATCTTTCGTTTGGTAGTATGTGTGTTTCCATAGTCCAAACACATAATTTTCTGTGGACCTTGAAAGATCAGTCAAAATGCTTAAATCGGCTGGCACCCACAGCATCCCTTTTCTAAAAACGTCTGGCAGTCAAAGAGTTAAGTAGCGCTGGATGTAGCGGGTATTACACATTTGCTAGGTGGTTGGTGTATTATTGTGCTTTTGTGAGCACACAATATGAATTCGAACCCAGAACCACAGAAATATGAGGCAGACATAGTGACCACGAGGGGTGCCGCGCTGCCCGATTTGACAACAAACCCGAGTCAGGAGCGAACGGCGCTGGAGAATGAAGCCGCATGGATAGATTCTCCCCCATCGCTCGTCTCAGCCTTCACATCTATTTTAGCTTCCGACATCATTCGAACCTTTGCTTCACGGGGACGGCCAGTCTCTCAACAGTTTTTGGAGGTTAAAGAGTGACAACTCTCTGCGGAGTGGAGAAGCTTTGACATCTCTCTCCGCAGGAAAAAAAAAAAACGAGAATAATCAGCGTCCCGCTCAGCTCATGATGAAAGGATAAGAAGGGCTTGTGCGACCATGTAAACCAAAAAAAGGGAGGCTTGTCTTTTAGCTGTTTATGAAGGATTGATTAATTTTGAAAGGGGAGGTAAGGCGCAACGCAGACACTTCATTCATGCTGCTTATTAAAGAGGGAGAAAGCAGCAGAGAGAGTAAATGCTGTTTTGCTAAAAATAATGCTAACAGCGCTGGCTGCTCAAAACGCAAGCAGAACTTTTTGCAAAATGATTTAATGGACTGGTCTTGTATGACAAAATTGAATAGAATCTGGAAAGTGCACCAGCTGAGAGGTTAGCGGATGCTTGCGGAAGGAGCCGAGTTGCTAGGCAGAGTTTACATTTAATAAAGAATTGTGTACCTTCTCACCTAATCAAACAGGGCTTGTTTGTTTTTATAGCTACAGATTAAAATACAATTAAAAAGTCTCCCAGAAGATACATTTTGTCCAAATGCATTTTCTCTTTATTTCTTTTTCTAGGAAATATCACATCCCGTGATAGGTTACTATCATTGCTATAAAACAGTAATGCAGGAAATAATCCAACTTCACATCTGGTCAACCTGCCTTTGGTCAAACATGGAAGTGTCTGTATTTTTATGGGGAAAATTCATTGCTTCTTTTGGAGTACTTTTTCATTAAGAATTGACCAACAGCAGTTTGTCTTGTGCTTGGCACGACTTCAGCATATCATCACCTTCATCTTCATCTTGTTGTCAAACAGGCGATAATTAACCAAATGGATGGATTAGATGAGGTAGACGATGTGTTGATCCCAAAGGAAATTCTGGGATCAACAAAAAGGTCAGACGCTGCTTTTCTGTTCACCTTTAACCCGGTCCACCAGAAACTCTTCTGCTAATCATTTCTATTATGGCAAATTCCACGAGGACCAACAACAACCAAAATATATTTGTGAGTTGATCTTTCCATTTAATGTCAAAGTCACAGAGTGTGCGAATTGGTCCAACTTGGTCTTGACCAGACCTGCAAAAATCTGCCATTGTAAATATAGAACAGGTTTAATATTTACGATAATCAAATCGACTGTTTTGTAAGCAGATCGTGGAACAAAATCACTTTGAATAAACCCTGCACCACAAGATAATCGCTTATGGCTGTCGTATGTTTGTACGCAGTTGAGGTGGCTCGGGCATCTGGTTCGGATGCCTCCTGGACGCCTCCCTGGGGAGGTTTTCCGGGCATGTCCTACCGGCGGGAGGCCCCGGGGACGACCCAGGACACGCTGGAGAGACTACGTCTCTCGGCTGGCCTGGGAAGGCCTTGGGATCCCGTCGGAGGAGCTGGGTGAAGTGGTTGGGGAAAGGGAAGTCTGGGCTTCCCTGCTAAGGCTGCTGCCCCCGCGACCCGACCCCGGATAAGCGGAATTGAAGACGGACGGATGTTTGTACGCTGCACAGTACAAATATTGTACAAGGTTGAGTGTTTACGATGTCTGCTTTCGGAACATTTCAATTAGGTCAACCCGACAGCGTGGGATAATCATTGAAGACAATCTTCGATAATCGGACCTTTGGTGTGGAAGGGTGCTCAATTTCGGCCCGATCGTCGACATGTGTGTGTAAATCGTTACGTTTCGTGACACAATCAGGTGCGAGCTCAGCAAAACTCAGCGCTTACCACACGCAGAAGGATTTGCAATCGTGGATATTGAACAGGTTTAACATTTATGATCAAGATCAAGGTGTAACACACCAGAGGGTAATCACCTAAGACAATCTTCCATATTTGAGCTTCCTGCCTAAAAGGGAAACAATGCTTCAAATCAGCCGGAACATTGGTATGTGTGTTTTACATATACACACATATACACACATATATATATATATATGTGTGTATATGTATATATATATGTATATATATTTAAAAAAAAAAAAAACATTTATTCAATTTTTTTTAATTGATTTGTTTGTTTGTTTTTTTAAAAAAAAAGGAGGGCAATGATGATGTCAAATCGAATGAACAATACTGAGCTCTCCTGAGAAAAAAGGAACAAAAAAAAAAAAAAGGTATGTGTGTTTTACATATTTCACATCACACCAAAAGATCATTTCACATGATAGTCTGTTGCAGACATCCGGTAATCTGAATTGAACTGACTTTTGATCGGAAGGGGCAAACGATACTCAAATTCATCCCAATTCTCACCGTGTGAACACCTCTATAGCCTTTCGACAATTTAGCAAGTTGGCCCACTAGCAACATTTCCGTCTCCATTCACATCACTTTTTTTCCTCTCATTAAATTGGATGTTTTCATTTTACGACTGAGTCGGTGTGCAAAGAATTTGAAAGTCGCCTCTTCAAATAAAAAAAACAGGCAAGGCTACCTTTGAAAGAGACTTCGAAAAATCTGCGTGGCTGGCCCTCAAACGCAGCGTCTGAAAGAATGATCGCGTCATGAAAGCTCCAGACTGGAGAGCCGACATGAGACGGTCGGCGATGTTGAGGAGCAAAAGTGTCCTGAAACGTCGATGGAAAGTTAAGCGTGGGTGGCCCGTCGACGGCCCCAACCAAGCGCCATTGCTCTCGCGCCCACGCTCGTTCACAGAAATCCTCAGGCTTCTTTCTCTTCTTCGCGTCAGTCAAACTGTGTCCAATCAAAGCCCCCGTGGCCCTTTAATTACTGCAGCCGTCCCCCTCCTGATGACCGTTTGAAAATCTCACGGGACGATCGTTAGAATGGCGAGGAGATGAGATGCGGCCGAGATGGGGCGACGGGCGCTGATTTGGGGTGGGGGGGGTCTCGCACCTTTCGGATTGAAGCGGGGATTGAAAATGGAGACGGCGGTTGAATGATAAGCAAGCCGATGTTAGAAAATGCTCGAATGAGCGCAGCCGTGAAGCCATAACCTCATCGCGAGACATATTTAGCATCTTAAATGACTCATTTGTCGTATAATTGCTACAAAGTGAGTATTTATAATCAACACATCAAAGGCTAAAAGAAGTGTTATTTTATTCATGTATGCAAGTGCAAGATCAGACATGTGACTTTAGATGTGCACAAGCACACAATAATAAAACCACTTAACCTTTGCGCCATGCGTCTGAATATGAAAGGCAATAATTACACCGATCAGCCGTGATTGGAAACGTTACTAGAGCAATGCGGTTTAGATTAAATATTTCATTGTTTATTTCCAAACACTTAACATTTACCCCAGTGTGATTACAGCTGAACAAACAAGATTAACGTTTTCAGACGTTTTCAGAAAAGGGATGCCGTGGGTGCCAGCCGATTTAAGCATTTTTGACTGATCTTTCAAGGTCCACAGAAAATTATGTGTTTGGACTATGGATACACACATACTACCAAATGAAAGATTGGACTCTCATCTTTCATCAGAAAAAAAAAAGTTTGTTTCTACCTTATTCCGCTTTTTCAGTAATCAACAATAGAAAATGGTTAGTTTCACCTCTGTTTTGAAAAAAAAACGTCTTTTAACGTCTTTGGCACTCATCCATAGGATTTTACTAAACGTTATTTAACGTTTTTGGCAGTCAAAGAGTTAACTAATTCATTCATTCAGAACGGCACATAAAAAAAAAAAATTCAACTTCACCCAAACTCACACAAATTCCCAAATCAAGGATCCTTTAAGAAGTCTAGTTCATATTTCAATATTTTCAAGCCACCAAACATGAACTTGTACTGTATGCATTATAATGTTGTTTTATGGGGAATGTCACATGACCAAACTGTAAGAGTTTTAGATGTAACTCAGGGACATCAGACAAGGTCATATGGTAGCTCTTGAAGACATCTTGTCTAAATAAAGAAATTGTAGACCCGCAAAGGAAATGCTTCGTCTTGGTTTTCAGAATGCGGAAGTTGGCTGAACAGAACCCCTTTAAGGGGCGGAACTGTACAGTACATTTATTCATATTAGGGCTCGACCAATTTGGATTTTTTTGAGACCAAATGCAGATTTTTGGAAGAAAGAAAATGACGATTACTGATCAATCGGCCATTAGGTAAAAAAAAATAATAATAGAAAAAAAATCCTTCAATGCCAACGCAAGCCGAAGTAGCCCAAATTTTAGAACTAGGAGAAAGACTTGCCAACCGCTTAACCACCGTGCTGCTTAGGTCATTAACCCTCATGCAAAAAAGACAGAAACCTCCCCAGCATCTTGATCTCCAGGCAATAACACATTTGATTCAACACCAATGACACCAGTGCCTTTTTTTTGGGGGGGTAAGAGAAAATATCTTCAACTCAAAGAAGTCAGGCTGCTCACACATGAAAATAAAACCCTGTGTGTAGCACTTTTTTTTCCATTGCGTTGGCTCATTGGAAATAATTTAAAAAAAAAGAGCGAGTCGTCCACCTGTTGACTGGCAATTCCATTACCAAGTGCCGTATTAGTAGCTGCAGCTCCGCGATTAGCCCGTCGCTGCTAATTATTCGCCGCTTAATCCACGTGTCTTTTGTCAAACGGCTCGCGGCGGGGATGACTACGTCGGGATTGCATCTGCTTCTCGCAGTCCACCGTTTGCACTTCTAAGCAATTAATCATCGTCCAAAAAAAAAAGAAGCTTTGCAACAGCCTGGGTCGGGATTAATGAACTCCTATCGCAAATTATTACACTGAGTGGATTATCTGAGCAAATGTATGTCCACATTTGCCGCGTGCATAATTTCTCTCACTTGGGTTCTGTCAATGAATTCCAACCCCAACTATGGCTTATGCCATCCAACTATAGAATTTGAAGTTAATGAAAAATGACAAGTATTCACTGTAGGTAAAAGATAATTGCAAATGAACATGGAGACTTTGCAGGCAAATCCATGTAATCCTTCTGTGGAAACAAGGAGGAGATTTTCCCCCTTACACGGATAAGATTTCCCGCAGGACGGAAAAGAAAAAAAAAAAAAAACAACCTCTGACCTACACTCCACATATTGGAATTGATTCTCTCATCAGCAGCGCTCCACATATTTAGCTTGCGGCTAATTGCGACAGGCAAGGCTCTTTCTGTGCGGCGAAAATAAGAGAAGCCACAGAGGACCGATGCAGGTACCCAATCATTCTGAGCAGGTTGGTGCCGAATTGCGCTGTCCAAACCGCTCTGCTCCACAAAGTGACACAGCAACAAATGAAGTTGTTGAGGATGGGCTCAAGATATTGACTTCAACTATTGGCTCAGGTAGAAACACGTGTGTTTACCTCTACCAAGGAAATTCTTTTTCTGGCTCTGTTTTGTTGGTAAATCTAGGACAAAACTATTGAACCGATTTACGGGAAAATGTGAACACATACTGTACAGTGCTTAGTAAATGTACAGTATCAGACCAGCACTCGACATATGAACAGCATTAGTAATTACTAAGGATGTTTCAAACCATTTTTTTTTTCAGACTACACCAGCACGATTACTCAACTTCTTGAGTAGTCACCGATACCGTTAATACTTTTACACAGAAAAAAACAATGGCCGATAATTTTAAAGAAAGACTTGTACATCCAAACATAACATTTTCCTTGGAATTGCATAAAATGTATGGCAATTTTCTCTTTTCTACTGTAATTAAAATTTTTTAGTTCCTTATCATAAAACAGCCACAAAAAAGGCAACCGAGTATCAAGACCTTGACTTAGCACTGTGATGTCATTTTCAGTGGGCAAAATGCCCGCCCTCTGAGATGAAACGGGTGGATTTTGCTGCTTAATTAAAATTCCACAAACCCCCAATATTAATCAGAAAACTGTATTTAGACTAATGGTGAGGATGTATAGAATATGTGAAAACATTTTTGGACTTCTCTTTTAACAACATCAAATCATGCAAGTTTGCTTATTAGCTCATTCATACCAGCCATTTTCCAGCCGTTTTACTGGATTTTGACTGATTTCGCAAGGCCCACAGAATATTGTGTTCTATGACTAATAAAACATGGAACCTATCAAAGGAAAAATTAGACTCTCTTCTTTTATCAGGAAAAAAAGTATATTTCTATCTGTTTTCCGTTTTGCAGCAATCAGCATTAGAATATAGCTAAGTTTCATCATTATTATTATTATTATTATTATATACAAATCTATTTAGAACTGTGAGTAAATGAGCTTTTTTTTTCCAACATGGCCCTGGTTGATCTCTTTTGCTCTGCTGCCACTTGCTGGCCCTTTGTGTAATAACTACCATTACTTCAACCGTTCTTTGCAGTTGAAAGGCTGCATCAAAGCCTTCTGTATGCTCTAGCATAAAATAAAATAAAAATAGTATAAATACGTCTTTGGGACACTTTCAAATAGAACATATTTATACGTTTTTGGGAGCAAATTAGGTAATTTCCCTAATCCTACTAATTTAATGTTACGTGACGCCTGTCTTGCAGATCAAGAGCGGATCGGGAAAGACTCCAACTACGAGCAGGAAGGCAAAGTGCAGTTTGTGATTGACGCCGTCTACTCCATGGCGCACGCGCTGCACAACATGCACCAGGAGCTGTGCCCGGGCAAGGTGGGCCTCTGCGCCAAGATGGACCCCATCAATGGCACGCACCTGCTCAAGCACATACGCCGCCTCAACTTTAAAGGTGAGTTGGGCACGCCACTTATGCAACCTATACCCACATTTCCCGCGGCTAATTTGGAAAATCAAGCGCATCCAACCTGTGTCTCTGTCAAAACACTCATCCCAGTCAGGTGCATACAAACAACAAACAAAAGTAAGCCCACAAGCTAGCAAAATGAGTTAAAAGGGGGAAAAAGTATGTTTGGAGAGTATCTTGTCAAGGCCAATTAACTCTTTGACTGCCCAAAACGTTAAATAACATTTAGTAAAATCCTAGGGAGGAGTGCCAAAGACGTTAAAAGACGTTTGTTTCAAAACAGGTGAATCTAACCATTTTCTATTGTTGATTACTGAAAAACGGAATAAGGTAGAAACAAACTTATTTTTTCTGATGAAAGATGAGAGTCCAATCTTTCATTTGGTAGTATGTGTGTTTCCATAGTCCAAACACATAATTTTCTGTGGACCTTGAAAGATCAGTCAAAATGCTTAAATCGGCTCGCACCCACTTCATCCCTTTTCTGAAAACGTCTGGCAGTCAAAGAGATAATGAGACAGAAAAATAGCCTACAACCTCCTAAAAAAAAATAGTTGACTCACACGGCACCAAACTCGCCCTGCGTCACAAAAGGCTTGCAAATGAGGCAGTGAAGTCGTCAGAACTGCTTCAGCACATGAAGCCCAAGCACCTGGTAAGAAGTGCAAGCCGTATTTTTAAAAAAACAAAAAACGAAAAATTACCCCATGATGGGACCGGCTTGTTGAAGAGAAACAAAAGCAAAGCCTACCTTTAATAACAACAACCGCATTCAGTGTAATGGTGAGTTGTAGAGTTAATTATTTGTTTTTTTCTGCCGAGCCGCCAGAATGTCCTTACATGAAACTCTGTCTGTGGTGCAAAAAACAACAACACTGCCCTATAATCACATCTAAGGTAAAAAAAAAAAAGTTAAAAATAAAAATCACAGTGTCTGCATTTGCCTTTTTGAACGCAACAATTATCCACACCTGACGTCTTTTAGCCTTCCAATATACGGGGTGGTCAACCTGCAATGTTATATTCTGGGGAATTGTTTCTGCCACCTGATCTGCTTCAGTTCTTACCTGATGTCATTTAAACAAATATAGGCCACGCCCCTAAAAGATCATTGTCACATGTATAGGATTCGTTCCATGTTACAGCAAGAATCAGTCGCATATTTTGCCCACTTCAATCACATGCTTTGCCACAATGATTTCAAATGCATTGATGACATCATCCTCTGTTGTATAGTTGTTGTTTTTTTTGCATTTTCTCCTGCCAGCTATTAGTTAAGTCCACATCCATGTCTGGCATATTAATTTTTCAATTATTCAAAAAAAAATCCCCACGTATCCACATTTCATATTATTAAAAAATGTGGGGAAGGAATTTAAGACAATTATTCTTTCACGCAAACTCAAGGGTGTGCATGTGTGTGCGTGTGTGTGTGTGTGTGTGTGGGCGGGTTATACAGCGTTTGTGTAGATAAATTATTCATTTGAAGTCGTGCTCTGTGTGAGCTATCTTTTTCTTTCAATTCTAATTAATATCTACTTGTCGCTTTGGCAGAATGTCAATTAAATGTTTAATCCATAAGTGTGAGAGAGAGTTTGAAAACTAACTAGAGCCTCGCACTGGGAAGGTTTTATTTGAAATACATGTTATTACACGTCACATATTCTTGGCTCTGGCCGGGCAACACCACTGCACAGTGGGGACATGATTTTAGACCAATACTCAAAGTACCAGTACTAGAAATTGTAAATCTTCTTTTTTCTTTAAAAAAAAAATAAAAATTAATAAAAAAATATAAATGTAAAAATAAATAAATAAATAAATTGTAAATCTTTATTCAAAAGACAGAGATGTCGGTTATGACGGACATGCTGTGTACTCAAGACCAAATTAGAGGTGGTAGGATTTGAGTTTTAGTATTAGTAGGTTAATTTAGATATTAGTTGGTTAGTGTTAGTGGATTAAGGGTTAGGTTAGAAGTTAAGAGGGTTGTTTTGGGTTAATATGGTTAGAATTGGTATGTTAGACTTTACATATAGTAGCAGTTAGTTGTAGTAGGGTTAGTGGTTACGGTTAGTTGGGGTTATAATGAACTAGGTTTGGAATTAGGGCTGGGTAAGGGTTGCTCGGATTAGAGGTCAAGGCTAGTAGGGATTAAGGTTTATAAATTATGGCTTGTCAGGGTTAGCGTAGGGATATGAGTTGTGTCTTTTCGGTTTAAGATTAGTAGTTTTAGTGGTTTCGTTAAGGAGGGTTAATCGAGTTAGGGTTGGGTTTGGATTAGGGTGTAAATGAATTAGGTCAGGGTTCGGCTATTTTTAGAAGAGTTAGGGTTAAAATGTGTATCCAACCGTACCTGTGATGAATACCAATTCTAGCGCTGTTTATCACATGTGAAAGATTGATGATCTGCGCCGTTTAAATGATTGGCTAAATGTTCCTTTTTCAGCAACAGTGTTGAATCTGTGCATATGTTAGGTTTCAGTAGCGCCACTTGGAGGATTATCATAGTGACCATTAAAGGTGTCTCGTGGCCCTTTCATCTCGCTAACCTGAATCCCCAGACATCTGCTGAGCAGAGACACTTGCCTAAAGGGACTCTTGACTTTCATTCGGCCCCTTTAGAGTTTTCTTTTTCTTTTTTTTTTGGTAGTGGTGGTGGTGTGTGTGTGTGATTAGAAAAGCCTGGCAGAGAAACGAGAAAAAGTTAGCCATCACCAAACAGGAAGATACCCTAAAGACTAAATTGCACCGTTATCTATAAAAACACCATGTCCGCACTGATATTTTTCAAAACGTACAGTGCGGGACCTCTCAACTCCAAAGTTTGATCATATTTTCAGGAAAATGTACCTCAAACATTATTTGATCTTAGGAAAGTGATAAGATCCCTTTAAGTAACGGTGTGTGTGTGTGTGTGTGTTTATAAACACAGCCTCACAGGAAGTCTTACACGGAGCTACAGTAAGAAAAGCACCAAATCTTTTTAAGAAGAGACAAGATACGACACGTTATTGATCTATCAAACCTTAAATTGATTTATTTCAACAGTGTAGCTGGAGGTTTCATCCGACCAGACGGGTTGCTTCCAGGTTACACTGCAACACACTCCATATAATTGCATCAGCCCACAGCAAGATATTGAAACTGTCCAGATGCATAAAACAAGAGCTACAACTGCATTTGCTAGGGCTGTGAATTCTATGTAGACTGAATTTAAAGTATGGTGTGATGTTGATATATGAAACATGTGAAAAAAAAAAAAAAAAATTAAAAAAATAAATAAATAAATATATATATATATATATATATATATATATTTGTGTTGATTTAAATTAATTTATATAGACCTTAATCACAAAAGTCTAGAAGGGTTTCACAGGTCCACAACTGAGAAATGAGACATGCCCTAATCTAAATCCCCCCAAAAGGGCAAGGCAAAACTCAAAAAAAAAAAACATACAGAAAACAGAAGGAACCTTGAGAAGGGACCACAAATGTGGGGAATCCCATTTCCAGAATGGCCAGGTAGGGTTGGTGTAAGGGTAGTAGTTGATGGGGTTTAAGTTTAGGGCTAGTAAAGTGAGGGTTGGTTTGGGAATTAGTGCTGTGTTAGGATTAGTAGGGTTAGAGTTAGTCGAGTTGGAGCTGCCTCGGGTTAGCGGTAATCTTTGTTGAAGTGGGTCACTTTTCTTGTAATGATGATTCATTGCTGGGAGAGAGCCAGCATGAATCTATTGTTGCACACGGGTGTGTTTGTCAGCAGTTTTGGTGGTTTGCCGCTAAAAATAATGACGACGCCTACAAAGTATGGGCTTGGGTTTCTCATGCGATGCGGATGAAATTTCAAAAAGCTCCTTAAAGAGCGAGCCCGCCTCAAAGCAGACGCTCACAGAGAGCCGCCGCCGCGAAAAAAACATTTATCTGCTATATCTCAGCACACTGTCTGGAGGGTGCACGCTAAGCTAGCTGATGACAGATAACCTTTTTGAAAAGCTGGAACATAATCTCCAGATAGTTCTCATAGTCTGCTAATATCTGTGTGATTCTTTTACGTTCTCTCTGATCACATTTTCCACACTGACAAATCTGGAGTCAGAGCCCCCTTTTCTTTATCGCAAATCAATTTCACAGTTCAGTTTCAGCCCATTCAGCAGCAGCAGCCAACAAAGCGCAAATACTCAAACACATCCACTGCGACTCTCCTTAGACTTCTCAATTCAATTGGTCAAGAGCATAAAAGCAGCTTCTCATCAGTCTTTCCTGTCTCCTACAACGTTGTCACGAATTATTATTTTTTTTGGCTCCGCTCTTTTTTTGTTCTTGCTTGACGTAAGTATTATGAAACTCAACCTATTCTTGCTGCTAATTTTATAAATCATTTGGCCTTTTGATGCAAAGTGCACTTTAGGTCACAGAAAATAGAGCATGTTGTTAACATACTTAGAGAACGGCAATGGCAAAATGCAGAGGTGGGCATTCCGTCAATATTGACGGAGGTCCGTTAATCTGTGAATGACGGATGCCCGTTTTTTTCCCAATTAACGAATAACAGGAAACTTTGAAATATTGGCGGATGAAGCATTGCCGGAAGTGGGTTTTATGCCGTTTAATCATCAATAACTGGGTTAATACGAACAGACACCCACTTCACTGACACTTTAATTAAGTAACGTGTTCTTTTTTTCCCCTTATTTTTTCAAATCTTTTTTTTTTTCACATTTGACGTGCCTATGATTGTAACAGAATTAGTTGCAGATGTAAAGCGATGATGGAGCCATTGAGGCGCAAGACTTTAAGAGTCAAGTGTACTTGTGGTAAATTCTGCATGACTTTCTCATGCAGAGGTCATTAAGAGTTAATGACCGGCGTGGCAGGGAAACATGCCTTCATTCGCTAAGGTGTGCGCCTCCATGTGTGTGTGGGGGGGGCTGATGGAAAGCACATGTTGGATTAATGAGCGCTAATTCTTAAGGTGTGTACCGCTACCATGATCATTAAATATTGCATATGATTACAAGCAGTTAATTAACCCCAGTGGCCCGGAACAAGCGAGTGGCCGTCAGTTCGCACACGCTTGCAACCTCAGGGCACACGTTGTCACATTACAGTGCAGCTCAATGTAGCGGCAGCAAAGGAGGAGGAGGAGAAGGAGGAGGCCTCTGTGGAGCTCATTATGCGAGCAGACTGTTTAGACAAGCAGTTTGTGCCACATGACAGGCCTCATTTCTTATCTGCAACTCAAACATTGGCCAGACTGGCCTAGAATCTCCGCCCTAATGAAGAAGACCTACCACCGGCACAGGGAGAACGAGAGAAACCACAGGTCGCGTTCCCCCTTCGGCCATTTCATTTCATTACCCAATCACTTGAATCCCCGTTTTTTTTTTTCTTCTTCTCAATTTAGTTCACCACTGGAGAGGTGTGATGTGCTGTGCCAGCACATGATGCCATCTGTGTCACAGCATCACTACAGTTCTGTTCATGTCATGCCCCAAAAAAAGTTTGGCTATTTGGTGTCACTAGTGGTGTCAGAGGTGGGGCCCTGCCTACCAAACAGGGAAGCAGTGTGACAGTTGACTTAAGTTGCGTTTGTGACTACCAAGACTACCGTAAAACAGTAAAGCTGTGTTCCTGACAGTGATAATCTTCAGGGTACTAATCTTGTGACTTCTGAGCAAAATGGTGTCAGAAGTGGGACGATAGCCATGAGAGAGACGGTTATATCATATATCGAGTGTGGTGTTACTAGTCAGTTTACAGTTTGTTTTTAAACACAATAAAACTATGTTCCAATACGGAGGGTACTGCTCTTCAGACTTCTGTTACAAATGGTATCAGAAGTAAGATGATAACCATGAGAAAGAAGCGTTTATTTAGATCCAATGACTTTTCTTTTTTTTTTTATTCTCCCTTTTTTAAATTTTTTTTAAATTTTTTTATTTATTTATTTTTGGTATGTGTGTGTGTGCGTGCGTGCGTGCGTGCGTGCGTGCGTGCGTGCGTGTAAAAAAAAAAAAATAATTCCCATACCGTTCACCTAAACCGAACACTTCAAAATCCAGCCAGAGTCGTGGGGCCGCCAGGAGACCCGAAGAGGGACCAAAGAAAAGAAAGAAAAGCGAAGCCCAGCACCGACCAGACACCACCCACCGGGCCACTAACCAGAGTCCTTCACCAACCCCAGAGACATCTAAATTCCAACAAATCAGGGAGACCTCAAGGGCCCGAAGGAGAAACTGAGGAAAGGTAGAAAGGACAGACGAAGCAGAGTGAGATCCACAGACACCCGCCTCCACCGAATCAATGACCTGAGGGAGAAACAAATTGTGTCTGAGTTTCGATAGATGCTGGTGTGGTGGATCTGGCATGCATGAAAATCTCCACCAAAGAGGGGAGCCGTCGACCCCCGCCAGGACAGAGCAAGTGCAACACCTCAGGGCCCCCCAGGCCGCGGCAGCGCCAAAGGACGACCCCCGGGCCCCGCAGGGGCCACCGGCCGGAGAGCAAACCCAGGAGCAGGAGCGCCCCCCACCCCAACGCGGCCCGCGCCCCCAACCCAACGCAGCAGGACGGGGCACTGCAGGCCCACCAGGCACCCCACCGGCCCACAACCCCCACTCCCCTGACGATAATCGTGTGTTATTGCTGTTAATACACCAATCCGACATTGCTTACCCCCTGTGGCGTCGGCCGACGTCGGCATGTCGCGTACAAAAATGATGTAAATACACACCGCACTGACCGAGACTATTACGTACCTTCAGCGCATGCGCAAGAAATACTTCCCCTCCATACCATTGGCGGCGGTAGTCATTCCTAAAGGCAACCAGAAACCTCTTTACGGGGACGGGATATAAAAAAACGTAAACGATGCATACCGGTTATTTTTTCTTTCATGATGTCCTCCAACGTGAATGAAACCCTTCGGCTTTTTGCACAGTATCGTATATAAAAATAATGTCATGCCATAGTTTGGCTTTCATATCTTTGTCAGCAAACCTTTTAACAGTAATACCATACAATGCCGGTGTCTCTTAAACCAAAGAGACAAAGTCATCTTCCCACTGGCATTGTACGTTCAAATATGGAAGGTAGAGCAGAGTGAGGATGCGAACAAATTTTTTTTTACAGGCTTTCCATCAGTACTGTTTATCTGCGTTTGTCACTCCTTTTCTTGCCCCGTGCACTGATTCGCTAGTTAACAGCCAACCACGGTGATCAAATGCCCTGCCGCCGATTTGCTGGAAAAATGGTCAGTGGTCAAAAGTGGAACGTCTAGCCATGAGGGGAAGAGGTAGTGGACGGAACATTGTCTCATGGCCAGTGTACATTTTTAAGACAAGTCCCAGTTCAGATTCATATTTAGGGCACCGCTCCTTTCAGTTCTGTTGGAAACGGCGTCCGGCTCAAAATAACTTTTGAGGATGCTACTCAGTGCAGTGACGACATTTTTGGTACTTGGTATTGCGGTCATTGTCCAGTTTGGCAATCCAATGGACTCAAATCTGATGTGACTACTGACGTGTGACTCGACGCATTGTATCCATTTGGAATCGTGTAAAGCACTGGCTTTGGTGGTGAATGTCACTGCCGCATAAACATGTTTTGTTATGAGTGCCATTGTTCTCGTCAGCATTGCTGACATATACGAGCGTCCTGCGGAGATCACGCTGGCCTGCTTCAGTTTGCAGCTCGAGAGAAAGAAAAAAAATCCTCAGCGAGTCTCTGCGGGTGGCCAGCTAAACCTGAATTGACAAATACATGTTTATTAACGCTTGATTGTGAAATGATCATTGAGTGGCGAGTGAAAGGGATGCCGGGATTTTGCTGGCAAGATATCTATGTCGCATTTGATGCAGTGTTGATTGATTTTATTAGGCATTTAGTGATTGAAAAGTCGATTTACATTCCTATTAGAACTAGTTATGTTCTAAAGTGGTTTAGCAGTTCATTTTTTGTAGACTTGCAAATTTACTGTTGTTTGAATTAATAACAGAGGCAGAAGGCAACCAGCACGTAATGGGCAGTGTCCAGTTTAATGTCGAACAGGGATGTGATTTGACCAAAGTGAAATTATCTGAAAATTTAGCCGGGGGTCTGGGGGCCGCTGGCACCCAGCTAGGTCCAGGGCGAAGCCCCCCGGAGCTCATGGGTTTTCCGTGTTTACAAGTACTTTCAATGCACTCACATGACAAAGAAATAGACAAAACAACAGCATAAATTTTCAATGTATATTGAACTATCCCATATAAAATGGCAGTTTTAGTCAACTCCAAATCAGTCACATTCAAAAACATTGGACTGCCTTTGCTTTTAAAAACTATCACTGAGAATATCATCATATCTAACTAATGTGATTACTAAGTTAACACATAAATAATGTTGAAGAGTTCAAATTTCATGAACAAATAATTGTATCATGAACAAATGAAAAGTAACTCATATTAGAGCATACCACAAATGTCTTTGTTATAGCAGAAGATGTTATCTGTCGGAGTCATGTGCATACACAATGAACTACTAAAAAAAATAAATAATAAAAAATAAAAAAATATCGGATTTTTTTTTTTGGGGGGGGGGAGATAAAAAAAGCGGAATTCCGCGAATTAGCGGAAAAATCACATCCCTGGTCGAAGCCTGACTGCAGTTCTTGCCTTGTAAGGTACCAATGGGGGTGGCGCCTTTTAAGTCAACCAAGTTTATCGTCTTTTAAGGGGGTATCAGAGGCGTAACGGAGGTAGAACACTCAAGAATATTCCCATTTGCGTTAAAAATCAATTGTTGATGTCTCGCTGATATCAGCATGCACCTAATTATCTCAAAGCGGCAAGCCACATCGGCTTTGTGAACGTGAATGCATGTATAAACCCATGGATAGTTGTTCAAATGAGGCCAGACAACTGTTTCATCAAAAAAAAAAAAACGCAAAATGTCACAACAGGTCATCCATTTTTGGTTGATTTGACTTGACTTGAGGTAGCCATTTTAGGCCAATTTCAACTCGTACTTTGATATAGTCCTACTAAGCAGTTCAGTCAAATACGACGAGAAGTTTGAGAGCATTTCTGCCTATACCATCTAATGTGGGCAGAGGGAGGTTCTGCCTCTCCTGCCTGCCCCGACAGCACATCTCTGCCTGATACTGAACAGGAAGTCATCCAGTTTGTGTTGAACAGCAATTCTGTGTCAATTTCAGGTCTCCTACTTTCACAAATTCCCGGTCATTTGCCAAAAGAAGCCCCAACCGAAACCAGTTCTCGTAGAAGTCGACCTGAAATGATCAAGTGTTTCTGCCTACGCCATGTTAAAATTGGCAGAACCTGGCGTCACAGTTTGCTAAGCATTTGATCAATAGATTTGCAGTGAAAAAGGAGGTGCATTCACAAGCTTGCAGCTTCAATTTACATTATTCCTTACAATCCAAGAATCTTCCATACTGAGCTAGTGCCGTCCCAACAAAAGACTTAAATTAAAAAAGAACATGTCTATATTGACTGTGTCAATGGGCTTAATACACACTGTAATTCCCCCCTTTTGGGACACAAAGTCAGTGTAATCCTCCCATGACGGCCGGCTGCTTTGTGACGTGGGCGGCATTGTCAGCTAGGCGGGTCCGACTGAAGCTCTAATCCACATCTGGATGAGTCAGCCCAGCTGTGGATCAGAGCGCTGCTTCCTCCGGCGAAGAAACAAAGAAAAAACGACTCAGCAGAATTACCACGCGCACCCTTTTCATTTCGGACGTGTGGGAGGTTTCCAAATAAATAAATCATATCTGGAAGGGGGGGGGGGGGGGGTGTTATAAAACAAAACAAACAAAAAAAACTAACAATGCAGAGGCTTTTTCATCGGGTTTGTGAATGTTGACAGCAGAAGCAATTGGACGCAGAGTCCCTCTGTTGTGCCTCTCAGGACGGCTCTCTATGTTTTACCTTGATTAAACGCTTGACTGGGCCGGCAGTTCGGCTCATCAATCTGCTGTATGGTAAAGATGAGACCCTTTCTTTTTAGTGACACATCATTACGGCGTGTCTTCAAACAGCGCGCAGTTATCACAGTGATGAAGCGGAAGACACAAAGTCAAAGCGCATCATTGTTAACACTCGTACTGTGGCTAACGGTCGTCACTGCAACACTCAAGTCCAGTAGTCGTCAGTACTCTGGGGCACACTTGCCTTTAGGTAAACACAGGCAGTTTCCTGGGACCCTAAGGTTTTTAGGGGCCCTCAAACGCCTCATATAATGGATTAACGAAGTTTCATCTGTTTAAAGCATCCTCAAGAAATATTTGAGGGACTCAAGAAGTAATATAATTTCCAAAAATGTACACAGTTGAGTTAAATTTAGTAATAAACAAAGTCTTTGGTGATAAATATTATTCACTGCACAGGGGGAACATATAAACATGCTTCTATAGCTTGAAGGTTAAGATTTCAAAATAGAAGACTTCAAAAGCCGGACAAAGTATCTTAAATTACACACTCACTTTTTGTCAAAATTGAATTGAAGTCTAATGCCGGCGTTTACATTGGGCCTCATATGGCTAGCTATGCCTCTGTCAATGGGGCATATTTCAAACGGTTATAAAAAAATAAATCAATAAAAAGAAGATTCATCAGTTGACTCGCAATGCTAATGCTAAAACCGATGCTAACGTGATTCTTTGTGTGTGTGATTTGTGCAGAAAAGACAGAGACAATGGCACTTACGCTACATAAACAAGTGCCTCAATAAATTAGAATACAATGAAAAAAGTAAAAAATTCAAAAGTGAAATTTAAATATTACTTTGTATTCACTATGCAGTGAGTGAAATATTTCATGATTGAGTTTCTTCTAATTTTGATGATGTAGCAGCTAGAAACCCAAATACACCATCAATATTATATAAGACATTATTAACATTATTGAGCCAAGGCAACTATTTTACATTAAAAGATAATGCACAACACTAAAAAAGCCAAAAAAAAGAGTCTACTGTTAAGTACAGGGAGTCCTCGAGTTAGGTCGTACGCAACCCGTGCCTCGTCCGTAACACCTTCTTTTTCGTTAAATTCCCACGGTAATCGCGCCATTTTAAAGTTATTTAAAGTTGTGTTGTTGTTGCTCTTTTCAACCTCCAGGGGAGGAAGATGAGTTTACAGGATAGGCTGTTTTGTATGAAGCAATGCTAAGAGTCTTTCCCATATCAGTTGTGTGGCGTCTGTCAGCCCATACAAACCATTTCTAAGGAGAATGCAATATCTTAGAAAGCTCTCATCTGTACGGCCGCCTCAGCCTTGTCTTCCCGTCGCGATTCCCTGTCACTCCCTTTCACGGCGGTTCGAGTCGCGCAGCGAGATAACATCCATCCCCGCGTTTAATCCCCCCGTGAGCCTTCCGTGATGGCAGCCAATTGCTTCTCTAATCAGAATAAACAGATGTGGATGAGCATCTAATTCGCCTCGAGCGAATGCCTGGAATTTGTGGAATTATTGTGATACGTAACACCAACTCCAAATCTGCCAGAGCATTCGACTATTTGTCATCCTATTTATAGCTACAGTAAATGTACACTACTGTATCCTTTGACCGATTATCACTATTGAAACAGCTTTTATTAGGTAGGTTCAATTAATAAGATTGCTTCTAATTTAACCAAATAATAATGTTATTTTGGAAAAATTTGAGTATTTTGGGAGAAATGTATTATCTATCTCGATAGATAGACAGACGCACAGACTGATCATTTTCAGGGGGTCCTCGGTTTACAACTACAAGCAGGGATGTGATTTGACCAAAGTGAAATTATCTGAAAATTTAGCCGGGGGTCTGGGGGCCGCTGGCACCCAGCTAGGTCCAGGGCAGTGCCCTGGTGGGGGGACACGGGGGGCGAAGCCCCCCAAAGCTCATGGGTTTTCCGTGTTTTTAAGTACTTTCAATGCACTCACATGACAAAGAAATAGACAAAAGAACAGCATAAATTTTCAATGTATATTGAACTATCCCATATAAAATGGCAGTTTTAGTCAACTCAAAATCAGTCACATTCAAAAACATTGGACTGTCCTTGCTTTTAAAAACTAAGTTAGAGTTCAAATTTCATGAACAAATAATTGTATCATGACCAAATGAAAAGTAACTCATATTAGAGCATACCACAAATGTCTTTGTTATAGCAGAAGATGTTATCAGTCGGAGTCATGTGCATACACAATGAACTACTAAAAAAAATATAGATATTTGGGGGGGGGGGGGATAAAAAAAGCGGAATTCCGCGAATTAGCGGAAAAATCACATCCCTGTACAAGTTCAACTCAGATTTGTAGTATGAATGGCCTGTGATCAGTCACAAACTTTCACACACACAGCAGTTCAATCATAATTACCATAAATATTTGTATGAAAAGCACTTCAAGGCCATAAATATGGACTAATCCAATTGAACAAAGTGGACACAATAATAACAGAGTGTGCCTGTTGGGACACCTGACCATGTATTCTTGTGCCCCTGCACAAACTAGTTTCAAGTAATTGCATATCGTTCGTGGCCTCATATTTCGGGACCGTCATATACTGAGAAACCAGTAATGAAAGTTTTTGTTTCCATCTGATATAGTTCAGGAATTGTTCAAATAGGTGAATGGAACACATTAGCATTTATTGCAAATGTTCATTTTTTACAGAAAATATTCTAATTAATGACAAGTTTTTTACAGAACATATTCTAATTAATGACAAGTAAACGTGGTGTGATTATTTTTTCCAATTCCAGGAATTGCAGGAAACCCGGTGCTCTTCAACGAAAATGGAGATGCCCCCGGGCGCTACGAGATCTACCAGTACCAGATCCGAAACTTCACGGCAGAGTACAAGATCATCGGCCACTGGACGGATCAACTTCATCTCAACGTGAGTGACATCAAAATGGATTAAAAGTTTCTGTCGGCGCTTGTTCGCCAACTCCTCGCAAATTGCTTGATGGCTGTCATCTTTCCGTGTGTAAATATCCTGAGGGCCTCCTTGAATGATTAACCGGACAGAGCGTGATGAAAAAGAGAGCCATGACCGACACATTTAATAGCATCTGTGCCCAACAGCGTCATTGACTTCTAAACCGTAACACTGCGGGCTCGGCAGGCTGTGATGAAGTGACGGTCTTGTAACAGTAAACGGCATAAAAGGAACAAAACAAATTATGTTTTGACAATATGAAGAAGAGGCCTTAGGCGGCCAAAAAGAGATTAAAGTTAAAAAACACGAAGCAGCTTGAGAGAGAAGCTTTTGTCTTCTGTGTTTCTTTTAACAACCTGCTGCTAACTTCAATTGAGGCGAACGTACCAATTCTAACAGTTGAGTTAGCTTTATTTAATTAATGTGCTTTGTCTTTTAATTAAACGCCCCTCTACACGCGACTGGCAGCTTATGAAAGAGTGGCAGCAATTGGATAAAAGTGAAATCATTAAAGAGACGCTGGCTTCTTCGGAATGTCAAATTGAAATTATCTTCACGTTTGTAAAACACGCAGGTTCATAAGAGGAACCTGTAGGGGTGTAACACTACATGTATTCATGTTTTTCAGTATGATATGGTTAAGGTAAAATAGGCAACATAAAGAGCAACTGCCTCGCGCTTAGGGTATTCGCTAATTGGTATACAAACACAGTGCAGCTAAGCCTCTGACGAGTAGTAGGAAAGTGATATGACTTACACCTATCAGGATATCTTATCTAGTAGTGATGCCCCAAAGAGAAACAATTAATTTGACTTGACCACAATGTCCAAGTATTTATTTTGTGGAGAAAAACTGTTCAGCACTTTTTGATGTGAGTTCCTAGCAGAGCAAAAAACAAGCTGCCTATACTAGTGTCTTCAAAACCCCCTGCTGAATCAAAGGAACTTTTCTTTTGACAAGCTTGTTGTTGTGAACAAACACCCACTTCCCTTGAAAATAGAATCAACTGGCATGGGAGCATCAAGAAAAGCTACTTCAGCACAGCTTAAAGCATCCAAATAAGAATTAACCTTTTGAAACTAACCTTGAGCTCATATTGCTCCACGACGGATGTCTTCATTACTGCAACATGCAGCCAACGTAAACACTATAAGCACCAAACCTACAACAATCAATTTGAATCTGCTTTTTTTGTAGTCTCTAGCCCCTTTCACAATGTTTGTCAGAGCTGATTTTTTTTCCCCCCAGAAGAAAAGTGAGAAAGGTACAGAACAGACACCGAATGGGGTGGTGAGGTCAAGCCAGCTTCGGCTCTAATATTACAGACATGATGGCAGCATTGTAAAACTGAATAGGGAAAAGCCAGGATGAAGTCCGAGTTGATCCACAAATTTCTTGGCTCTGGGAGTAGTATCAGAGACAGGACAGTGTTTGTATGAAAGGGAATAGTAACAGAAATGGTATATTGAAGCCAAACTAAAAAGTGTCCCGGCTTACTAGATGCTATCATAGACATGACGATGAGGAATTGGAAAATCAAATTTGGGCTTCACCGTATCGGAGTTAGTATCTTGTGGATTTACAGAGCAGGCTGGGAAGTCGAAGTTATCACTCAAGTTTGCTAGCTTTGAAGGTAGCAGAGGTTTAGAATATGTGTCACATGGATTGTGTGAAGGAAAAACAGAAAGCCAGGAAGGGTTGGGAAGTTGAAGTGGATCCATACATTTCTCCAGCTTTAGAGCAAGTACAATTGGAGTAGTATCAGGGACAGGACAACAACTGTATGAAAGGTAAAAGCACAAACCTAGGACAAGCTTAAAAAGTTTAGCCCAATCAACAAAATCACAGCTTTGGGGGTCTCATTGTGCGAAATGAAATTGTTCAAAACCAGGATGGATGAAGTTGATCCACAAATTTTCTGGCTTTGAAGGGTGCAGCAGATGTGGGACGGTAGTTGTATGAAAAACTATTGCGACTGGGGTGTGAAGTTCAACACCCGAGATTCACTTCTTCCGCCCTCATGTGTTGAAAGCAATTGTAGCAGTCGACCAGTATTGCGTGTCAGGCCAGACACTATATCTCGCATCACTGGGTTCTGTATGAAAGGCATGAAAGGTGAATAAATTCTCGACTTTTACGTAACCTCGATGCGAAAGCTGCTGAAGCCCGTTTCCTGTCCCTTATACTCCTAGGTGCGTTCTATGCAGTGGCCCGGCGGCGTCCGCCAGATCCCGGCGTCAATCTGCAGCCAGGCCTGTCGTGCCGGCGAGCGCAAGAAGATCGTGAAGGGCATCCAGTGTTGCTGGCACTGCGAGCGGTGCGATGGCTACCAATACCAGGCGGACACGTTCACCTGCAAGATGTGCCGATTCAATATGCGGCCCAACGAGAACCACACGGGCTGCGTTTCCATCCCCATCGTCAAACTGGAGTGGAGCTCTCCGTGGGCGGTGATCCCGGTGCTCATCGCGGTGGCGGGCATCATGGCGACCCTCTTTGTCGTGGTCACCTTCGTGCGGTACAACGACACGCCCATCGTGAAGGCGTCGGGACGAGAACTCAGCTACGTGCTGCTTACCGGCATCTTCCTGTGTTACGCCACTACCTTCCTGATGATTTCCACCCCTGACGTGGGGATCTGCTCCCTGCGGAGAATCTTTTTGGGCCTGGGCATGAGCATCAGCTACGCCGCCCTGCTCACCAAAACCAACCGCATCTACAGAATCTTCGACCAGGGCACCATGTCCTTGAGCGCGCCCCGGTTCATCTCCCCGGCTTCGCAGCTTATCATCACGTTCACGCTGGCGTCGGTGCAGCTGCTGGGCGTGTGCATCTGGTTCGGCGTGGATCCCTCCAAGGCCATCATCGATTATGAGGATCAGAGGACGTCTAATCCGGCGATGTCCCGCGGCGTGCTCAAGTGCGATATCTCCGACCTGTCCCTCATCTGTCTGCTGGGTTACAGCATGCTGCTCATGGTCACCTGTACCGTGTACGCCATTAAGACCAGAGGGGTGCCAGAGACCTTCAACGAGGCCAAGCCCATTGGTTTTACCATGTACACCACTTGCATTATCTGGCTGGCATTCATCCCCATCTTCTTTGGCAC